>NC_054497.1:16292528-16592528 GCF_017639515.1 Carcharodon carcharias
CGGCCTTCGACATTTATGCAAGACTTTCTCCCAGGATCTACCGTGCAGACCAACCCAAGGAACCAGGGCTGTTCTGTGCAGTATGATGTTCAAGGAGATACTGGTGCAGCCAGCACTGCCAGTCACCGCAACCTCTTCCAGATGAACCTTCCTCAGTCTCCTCATCTTCAAGCTTTGCCCTCCACCTCCCAGACATGTATGCCCAGCATTTCAGCTCAGCCACCTTGCCAGAACCCACCGGTGTTCCTGGATGGGGGCCAGACTGTATCAGCTACTTCTCAGGCCAGTCAAAGTTCCAGTGAAACTGAGAAGAAGCCCTATGGATGTGCACAGTGTGGGAAGACCTTCAGCTCCAGACAGAACTACGCCAAGCACATGTTTGTCCACACAGGTGGGTTCATTGTGATTGTCCCTTTTACTTAAATTCATTCTTTCTGTCTCCTTGTCGCTCAATTTTTTTCCCATGTGCTATTTCTTAGATAAGTGATGGAGAATAAATTTTCCCTCCCTTGCTTCTCAAATCATTTACTTTCACTTCTCTCCACTCCTCCCCTGAAGGGACTGACTGTCACTGGGGAACAGATCCTGAAGGTGCTGACTCTCACTGGGGTACAGTTCCTGAAGGTGCTGACTCTCACTGGGGAACAGATCCTGAAGGTGTTGACTCTCACTGGGGGACAGTTCCTGATGGTGCTCACTCTCACTAGGTTACCAGTTCCATTTGCACCAACTCTCGCTGGAATACAGGTTCCATTTACACTGATTCTCGCTGGAGTACCGGTTCCATTTACACTGATTCTCGCTGGAGTACCGGTTCCATTTGCACTGACTCTCGCTGGAGTACAGGTTCCATTTACACTGATTCTTGCTGGAGTACAGGTTCCAGCTGCACTTACTCTCGCTGGAGTACAGGTTCCATTTACACTGATTCTCGCTGGAGTACCGGTTCCATTTGCGCTGACTCTCGCTGGATTACAGGTTCCATTTGCACTGACTCTGACAGAATTACCAGTTCCATTTGCACTAACTCTCGTTGGAGTACAGGTTTCATTTGCACTGACTCTTACTGGAGTACCGGTTCCATTTGCACTGACTGTGACAGGGTTACTGGTTCCATTGGCACTGACTCTTGCTGGAGTATAGGTTCCATTTGCACTGACTCTGACAGGTTTACCGGTTCTATTTGCATTGGCTCTCGCTGGAGTACAAGTTTCATGGGCATAAACGCACTGGGCCCCAAATATGCTGAAGCTAACCATAACATACAACACCTCCCAGCCAAGGGCAACAATTGAGTCAGACCATGAATCTCACTGCTTTTTGTGCCTGCAGCTTTTACCTAATAATCTATTGGATGAAGAGAGAAAGTGAACTTGGGGTTGGGTGGCTGTAAAAATCAATTACTTTTATCCAGAATGATTTGTAACATTTTGTGAATTTGAGCAGTAGCTACATCCAGTATTGAATCCTCTAACTAAAAGGTTTTGGAGAGTAACCAGAGATAGCAAACTGTCAGAGGACACTAGCATCAAGATTTTTAGGATTCTAAGTAACATGTTGATAGCAGCACTACTCATATATTAGTGAACACCTTTACTGTGTAACCGTGTCTAAGCAATTTCAGTGAACCATATAGGATAAGCCAATGAGGAAACAGACAAGAGGAGGGGGTTAACTGCAGCTGAAGGTGGACAGAGGATTCCAGGGAAACACGGATGCTGCAGAGTCTGGCATGAGGTGAACAGAGGAGGGCAATGTGTACAATGTCGGATGTATCAGAGACTGTTCCTGTTTAGTGCCTCTGCTGTCAACAGGAGAGGAGGATACAGGATGAGTAGGATGAAGATTTTTACTGCTGTAATATGGGCTGGAAAACAGAATTGCTGTAAATTGGGGAGACTGGGTAGGTGAGAAGTTTCACAGTTTTGAGATCTGGGAATGAATAGGTTAGAGTAGGAGAGGTTGTGATGTAGGAGGAATGTGAGGAGTGCAGTAGAGGATTGTTTCTGTAGAATAACTAAGTGGCTGGTAACAATCTGAAAGCTGTACTAATGATCGAAGTAGTTCATTCCTCAAGCACAATCATCCATTCCTGCAGCATTTGCTATTTAGAATAGAATGGGACAGGGGGCAAACTGGCTGCCATCGTCAAGTACTTCAAATCATGGCTCAGAGTTACTGAGTTGCTAGTTACTCTCTCTCCTCTCCTGAAGATGCTGAGTCTCCACACTCTGATTTCCAAGAGTGACTAGGCAGTGGTCAGGATCAGTAACCTTGGCCGGCTTTCCCCCTCTCCCTAGCCCTGCAACACTGATCATGATCACAGAGCACCCCCTGCCCGCGATCACCACCCCCTCTGCCCCCTGGATGCTACCAGATCAGTAATTCAGCTCAGGTTGGGAATGAAAAGTGTGAATATGTGCAAAGTCTGGCTCATTATCACACCAGTGACACTTTCACACATTAGGCCATCAGTTCATTGCTTACTGAATGGTTTTTAATGATCATTTTCTGCCATTGCAGTCTCTCTCTTCTCTGATTTACTGATCTCTTTTCTCCCCACCTCCTGCAGGTGAGAAACCCCATCAATGCAGCGTGTGTTGGCGGTCATTCTCGCTTAGGGACTACTTGATAAAGCACATGGTCACACATACAGGAGTGCGAGCATACCAGTGCCCGGTGTGCAATAAACGCTTCACGCAAAAGAGCTCCTTGAACGTGCACATGCGGCTGCATCGTGGTGAGAAGGCCTTCGAGTGTCATGTCTGTAACAAACGTTTCTCTCACAAGACTCTGCTGGAGAGGCACATGGCCACACATATTATATAAACACGTGTGCGCAGGCTGAACTAGGTAAATCGCTCACACGCTGGATTTACCTGGGATAATTTGCATACTGAGCAGATCCACGCCATGCACACCAGGAGGTTTTACCCTGAGATATAAACCAGCTATATAGCAACGGCGTAAACACAGGATGGGGAAGTGTGAACACAGCACACCTCACTGCCACACACACACACACACACACACACACACACCCACACACACCTCCCCCCCCCCCCCCCCCCCCCCCCCCCAGCAAAAGCAAGGAGCCTTTCCCACGTGGCTCAGTGAGTGAATGCACCACCCAGAACAAGAGGGAGCCAGGTTTGATTCTCGGTCTGTGTTGAGGTAACGAATCTCAGCCAGTTAGGATGCCAGAGTTGGGAGGAGAACCAGCCAGGGTTCCCTCTCCATTTGAAAGGGGAGCCAGCCGGTCTCCCTTATGCATTAAACAGTGTGTTGATATTGAGCGTGGACAGGATCAGGCCCAGCTATGATGACCCTCAGCTAAATATTCCACTGACATTTTCTGTCCAGGCTTGTTTTGAGCAGGTATCCTGGACCCCTTAGGAATAGGGATAGGTAGGGGAGGTTTTCTGAGCACCACATCGTGTAACGATTAGGAGGGTGAAATTCCTGTAAACCCATTTTAAATAAATAGATTCATGATATTGTTAAAATTGTAGACAGGAATTTGATAAAAATTCATTGATCAGTATTATAAAACTAATAGCCAGAAAAATATGAACACTTAGTGAGTTTGCAAAGGAACAGTACTGATGAATCCCTTCTAGTTCCAATGCTTGTTATGACTGCTCCTGGGGTTAATTGAGGTCAAGCCCCAGTTACAGTATTTTATTTAATTATTAAATAATAATAACAGCCAGCTAAACCAGCCATGCCTTAGCACTTTTAAATACTGCCTGAAATATTTAATTCTTTATAAATTAATAAACTGGATTGTGGTATTCTGCCATGTTTACGTAATTGCTATTGAGAGTAAAATCCAGATCTCTGCTTGTCCAACTTTCCATTTTCACCACCTTCTCTGTTTGGTTAACATTGCCATGTTGTATCAGGTACCTGCAATGAGTTAAGAAAAATTTCAGACCTGAAAGTGCACAGACCGATAACCCTCACCCCTGGCAATTTCACAGTGATCACACCCAGCAGATTCCCCGCAATTTCACAGTGATCACACCCAGCAGATTCCCCGCAATTTCACAGTGATCACACCCAGCAGATTCCCCGCAATTTCACAGTGATCACACCCAGCAGATTCCCCGCAATTTCACAGTGATCACACCCAGCAGATTCCCCGCAATTTCACAGTGATCACACCCAGCAGATTCCCCGCAATTTCACAGTGATCACACCCAGCAGATTCCCTGCAATTTCACAGTGATCACACCCAGCAGATTCCCCACAATTTCAGTGATCACAGCCAACAGATTCCACACAATTTCACAGCCAACAGATTCCCCACAATTTCACAATGATCACACACACTACATTCCTTACAATTTCACAGTGATCACACCCAGCAGATTCCCCAACAATTTCACAGTGATCACACCCAGCAGATTCCCCAACAATTTCACAGTGATCACACCCAGCAGATTCCCCAACAATTTCACAGTGATCACATCCAGCAGATTCCCCAACAATTTCACAGTGATCACACCCAGCAGATTCCCCGCAATTTCAGTGATCACACCCAGCAGATTCCCCAACAATTTCACAGTGATCACACCCAGCAGATTCCCCAACAATTTCACAGTGATCACACCCAGCAGATTCCCCAACAATTTCACAGTGATCACATCCAGCAGATTCCCTGCAATTTCACAGTGATCACAGCCAACAGATTCCATGCAATTTCACAGTGATCACACCCAGCAGATTCTCCACAATTCCACAGTGATCACACCCAGCAGATTCCCCAACAATTTCACAGTGATCACACCCAGCAGATTCTCCGCAATTTCACAGTGATCACACCCAGCAGATTCCCCAACAATTTCACAGTGATCACACCCAGCAGATTCCCCAACAATTTCACAGTGATCACACCCAGCAGATTCCCCACAATTTCACAGTGATCACAGCCAACAGGTTCCATGCAATTTCACAGTGATCACACCCAGCAGATTCCCCAACAATTTCACAGTGATCACTTCCAGCAGATTCCCCGCAATTTCACAGTGATCACAGCCAACAGGTTCCATGCAATTTCACAGTGATCACACCCAACAGATTCCCTTCAATTTCACAGTGATCACACCCAGCAGATTCTCCACAATTCCATAGTGATCACACCCAGCAGATTCCCCACAATTTCACAGTGATCACACCCAGCAGATTCCCTGTAATCTCACAGTGATCACACCCAGCAGATTCACTGCAATTTCACAGTGATCACACCCAACAGATTCCCCACAATTTCACAGTGATCACACCCAGCAGATTCCCCACAATTTCACAGTGATCATACCCAGCAGATTCCCCACAATTTCGGTGATCACAGCCAACAGATTCCCCACAATTTCAATGATCACACCCAGCAGATTCCCCACAATTTCAGTGATCACACCCAACAGATACTGTCTCAGTCAACTTTCTAATGTTGGTGCAGCTTTCTTAATTTGCATACCAGTGATTGGCATCCGCAGTAAACTCGTCCCTCCCCAGTGGGTGCATCTAGGATTCTGCCAATTGATCCTTGGGCGAGAAGGCAGACTGTCTACCCTCGCCCTGGTGCCAGGAAGACCCAATAAGTGACCCTTGGTAACAGGCAGCTCTTTTAACACATTCCTAGTTTGTGCTTACATGCTCTGAGGAAGCAAGGTACTGCCAGGCCTCTCCCAGAGCCAGTGATGTGGAGGCCATAGCCCCACTCCATCTCTTCACTGGCCTTGAATTGGACAGTGGAGGCCCATGAGGCCTAGCAGTATCTTCTAAGTAAAGCTGAACTAACTTCCGGTACATTAGTGAGAGGAAAGCCGGCTCATCTTTCTGCTCCTTATCGTTATCCCAAGACCTTTGATTGAAATAGGAAATGTGCAGACACTAGATGAGGACAGGCTCTAGATTGCCTGTGGCCATCCCTCTCCTATCCTGTAGCACTTGCTGTTCAGATCGGTAAATACAGCCCTTTGTGGAAGCGAATAGTTGATGCCTGCTGCATAGGTAGAGAAACATGAGACTGTCTTTATAGGTAGAGGGAGAAACATGAAGGAGCCAAGACAACTTCTCAACATAGTGATTGAAAAGCCTCAGTTTGATTCTCTGCAAAAGATAATGTTGTAGAAATGTCTGTATTATTCTGTCTTAGTCTGTGTGTTGGAAGACAATTTGTAATTTATTGGCTCTGCATGAGATTCGGGTCAGTATTCCAGTCCAGCCAGACCATAACAATGGGTAACATTTCAATAAAGGAGATAAAGCACAATACTGTGGGGACTGATCCCAATCCCCAGCTTACCTCCAGAGGAAAACTGAGGGTCTGTCGGAGAGCTGCTAAAATAGGACCGCGGAGCTGGATTTTTAAATGATTTCCCTACGTTACTCCCTTTTTCTGACCAATCTGCTTCAGTTGTGTTTGCGATTCTGGCAAAATCCTGACCTACAGCTTTGCTTGGCTTTGAATCTAAATCTAACAGTGTATTCTCTATAGTTTACCCAGAGGTACAATACTGCTGGGTTTTGCAACCTTGTACTGGGCTATGGTTTCTGATCCAAAATCGCTTGATGTGTTACACAGTGCCAGGACTAGAACAGTCTGCTACACACTGTGGTATCACTGTTGATCATTGCTGATTAAACATTTGCCTAGAATCTGCATCTCTATATATTGCTTAACAATAAATTGGAATGTGGGTGGTAGGGTATTGACCCATTGAGCCTGATTCTAACAGTGCATTAACACCTTGTGTGTGGAGGTTAGACTTGGGTAGTGTTATGAAATGAGAGAAATTCTGTCAGTTTCTAATCAATGACCAAAGGGTTCTGTTACTGACTGGGACAACGTAGATGCTGCTAACCATATTTAATACTTTACAATATCCCAGGCCTATATACTGAGAGCAGGTCATTGCTGAACAATGTGCTACTTTAGAAGTTCTCCAGACAAATCCTTCTCCACGCTAAAGAGATTTTAACACACTTGATTGTCTTTCTCTTGCCTTCTCCCCATCTACCTGTCAATTTCCTATTGGCATCACTTCCTCCTAATGCTGCCTGAGACTGTCAAACTATGGGTGCATGATCTAATCCTGTTACAGAGCCCAAACCCATATTAAAACCAACCCAGCTCCACCCATGCCTCTGTGGGTGAATTCTACAACAGATGCTGCACTGACCTTCAGATGAGGTGATCCCACTTTCAAGCCCTGGTTTGTGCTCATGTCTGTCAGGGTGAAATCAGCCAGGGGACCTGCTCCTCCATTGCTCTCCATCCACTGCTTCCTGCTGGGTCAAGAGTGCATGGCTACTTTGGGGGTAATGTTCCCTCTAATATTTCATTGTTATGTGTGGCCTGTTTGTTGCTGTATGTTCCAGATTGCTACACTGCTGTGCAACCAAGCAGTTTAGAGGGAAAATTCATGGAGGAGAGAGTCACAAGGCCCCAGGGCCTGCTGTTCCCCATCCATCCAAGACTGGCTGCCTTCCAGAGCAGGGGTGGGTCGTTGGTGGGTGGAAGATAATACTTTCTAACGTTTAATTCTGTCCTAGTTCTCTACAGTTATCACATGAGAATAGCGGAAGCATGGGATTCCGTCCCAGTTCACTTGCTCGACACTGGAGAAACTAACCCCTCCTTGTGAGTTCAGGCTGGGTTCTGAGCTTTCCTGCTTGGCGGTTAAACGCTGGGTAGTAATTGCTGGGCTGTCTCCATCAGTACAAGAGGGATTCTTAAACACTTCAGTGTCACACTGAACCTTGTCACTTACTCTGCTATGTCCTGTGTCGAAATTATTTAGGGTAGTTGTACAGACCCTCCTATGTCTTGCATCAAAGACTGTTATTCATACCTATGGTTAGGATCAGTACACTGTTTCACTGTGGAGTGCATCACAGACTTGCCCAGTTCTCCAAACCTCCATTTAATATTGACCATGGAATCCCAACTGAGGTCAGCTACCTGAGCAGTGCCTGTGCATTTGAGCTACTCTGAGAACAAACTCAGAGGCATCAGGGTTGCTGCCTAAAGAAATGTGAGGATAGAGCATTAAGAATGTTGATGCAAAGTAAGGAAAGAAAGAGAGGAAAGAAGATTATAGAGCAAAGCAAGAGGTGTTTATTTAGGACAGGTGATGTGGACAGTGATACTCATGCTGAAATTGGGGTGTTGGGGGAAGTGCTCCGGTTCACTTTTTCTAAAGTTCCTCCTTTCCTGACCACTGTCCAGGGTTCCTGCTCCTGATCACTTTCTATCAGTATTCGCCATTTAAATGTGCAGAAGAAAATTGACTTCTTGGGTGAGGTGCCTGAGGGCTGCTCAGAAATTGAGCATCTGTTACCAATAGAGGCAGTAGCTTCAGAGGAACCATTCGCCAGTGAGAGTCAACACCTTCAGGAACTGTCCCCCAGTGAGAGTCAGCACCTTCAGTGAACTGTCCCCCAGTGAAAGTCACCACCTTCAGGAACTGTCTCCCAGTGAGAGTCGGCACCTTCAGGAACTGTCCCCCAGTGAGAGTCAGCACCTTCAGGAACTGTCCCCCAGTGAGACTCAGCACCTTCAGGAACTGTCCCCCAGTGAGAGTCAGCACCTTCAGGAACTGTCCCCCAGTGAGAGTCAGCACCTTCAGGAACTGACTTCCAGTGAGAGTCAGAACCTTCAAGAACTGTCTTCCAGTGAGAGTCAGAACCTTCAGGAACTGTCCCCCAGTGAGAGTCAGCACTTGTCCCCCAGTGGGAGTCAGCACCTTGCCCACAGCAAAGAAAAAGGCAAGAAAATATCCAAGGTGAAGAATTACTGTCAGAAGCAGGGAATTCACAAGAAGGAATGGAGGATTCTTGCAAAGAATCTGCTGCAGCAAAGTAGTAAGCAGTTGAACAGTTGTACTGTGTGTGTACCAGTGATGTAAGGGCTTCAGTACAAGAAATCCACCAGCTATTGCAACAGATTGATATTGTAAATTTATTATTGTGTATTGTGTTTTTAGTGAAGACTTTTACCATGTTTTGATGTTTATAATGCACTAAGAGGAATTTTTAAGTAGTTTACAATGTGAAAATTAGTTTTCTTATAGACTTAGGGAGTAATGTCCACCCCACTAACAGGTACTTTACTCAGCAATGTATTTTATGGGCAACCACGATGTCTGAATTTCAATAAGTGCAATAGATTGTGGTTTGAAGCAGCACATTAACAGCACTGGCTTTAGTGTGCCAGGGACTGCTGATCAGTCTGGTGTGGATAAATCACCACAGAATAGTGTGTCTTTGCTGCATGTTTTCCTGATTTCTTTCTGTCAGTGGTTTACTATTTATAATGTCCACCTTTCGACCAGTTCTGACTGGGCATGTGATGGAACCAGAGATTTGACTTTGCTTTGCTTTGCTGCTGATGATTTATCAAAATACCTTAACTAAGATCGCCTCCGTATGATGCACAGGAGGAGGTGGAAAAAAAGGAGTTTGGAACCCAGCCTTTTAATGTCATGTCTCGGAAGCTGTTAAAGCCTTTTGAACTGATCAGCTGCCCACGGTTGGGTGTGCAGTGATGCTGGTCTGATTGTACTGTTTTTACGTGGAGATTGCCAAACAGCTCTGCCTAAGCTTTGATGGGAGTTGTTGAATATGTGGAGTGTATTCTGCACATCTGTCTGTGTGATACTGGGCTCCACTCCACAAGTGACCTGAACCTACAAAAGCATCAGGAGGGACAAATACAATGTTCTCCTCAAGTGCTCACAGCTGCCTTTATGCCCACGAGTGTGTGGGCTCATTAATTTCGCATTTTTTATTTTTAATAAAAGATTTGAATGTGATTGTTTGTTTCTGTATGTGATACCTGATGGTGGCAGGACATGGGGTGAGACCATTTCTTTAACAACAAGCCATCAGATCTCAGGCAGTGTTGCACTGATACTAATGTCAGTTTTGTAAGCCTATGCCAATACATTCTCCTGCTCCAGGCACTGGGCCCTAAGTAGCCATTGGCAACCATGGACTTTCATTGGATTGGTCCATGATTATACTTGGCAAAGTACTGCACTGGTTTTGCCATTGTCTTCTGTAGTGTGTTTGACCAGGAAACTCTCCTGCTCTTACCGCCTGCCATTAGGCATATTGGAAGGATTTACAAGCTGATAATCAACCTGTTTGGCCATATTACAAATGCACTTTCTTTAGCTATTAAGTCCGAAGTGTTACATAGACCCAGAGCATCTGGCTCAGAGGTAGGGATAAGACCATAAAACATAGGAGCAGAAATTAGGCCATTCGGCCCATTGAGTCTGCTCCGCCAATCAATCATGGCTGATAAGTTTCTCAACCCCATTCTCCTGCCTTCTCTCCGTAACCTTTGATCCCCTTACCAATCAAGAACCTATCTATCTCGGTCTTAAATACACTTAATCACCTGGCCTCCACAGCCTTCTGTGGCAATGAATTTCATAGATTCACCACTCTCTGGCTAAAGAAGTTTCTCCTCATCTCTGTTCTAAAAGGTCTTCCCTTTACTCTGAGGCTGTGCCCTCGGGTCCTAGTCTTTCTACTAATGGAAACATCTTCCCCACATCCACTCTATCCAGGCCTTTCAGTATGCTGTAAGTTTCAATCAGATCCCCCCTCATCCTTCTAAACTCCATTGCGTATAGACCCAGAGTCCTCAAATGTTCCTCATATGTTAAGCCTTTCATTCCTGGGATCATTCTCATGAACCTCCTCTGGACCCTTCCTAAGAAGAACATCCTTCCTAAGATGCGGGGCCCAAAATTGCTCACAATATTCTAAATGTGGTCTGACCAGAGCCTTATAAAGCCTCAGCAGCACATCCCTGCTTTTATATTCTAGTCCTCTCGAAATAAATGGCAACATTGCATTTGCCTTCCTAACTACCGACTCAACCTGTAAATTAACCTTAAGAGAATCCTGGACTAGGACTCCCAAGTCCCTTTGCACTCCAGACTTCTGAATTCTCTCCTCATTTAGAAAATAGTCTATGCCTCTATTCTTCCTACCAAAGTGCATGACCTCACACTTCCCCACGTTGTATTCCATCTGCCACTTTGCCCATTCTCCTAACCTGTCCAAATCCTTCTGCAGCCTCCCCGCCTCCTCAATACTACCTGTCCCTCCACCTATCTTTGTATCATGTGCAAACTTAGCCAGGATGCCCTCAGTTCCTTCATCTAGATCATTAATGTATAAAATGAAAAGTGGTGGTCGCAACACTGACCCCTGCGGAACTCCACTAGTCACCGGCCGCCATCCTGAGAAGGACCCACTTATCCCCACTCTCTGCCTCTTGCCAGACAGCCAATCTTCTATCCATGCTAGTACCTTGCCTCTAACACCATGGGCTCTTATCTTACTGAGCATGCTCCTGTGCGGCACTAATCAAAGGCCTTCTGGAAGTCCAAGTAGTTAACATCCATTGGCTCTCCTTTGTCTAACCTACTCGTTACCTCCTCAAAGAATTCCAACAGATTTGTCAGGCATGACCTCCCTTTGATGAAACCATGCTGACTTTGCCCTATTTTACCATGCACTTCCAAGTATTCTGAAATCTCATCCTTAATAATGGACTCTAAAATCTTACCAACGACTGAGGTCAGGCTAGTCGGCCTGTAATTTCCCATCTTTTGCCTCACTCCCTTCTTAAACGGGGTTACATTAGTGATTTTCCAGTCCTCTGGGACCCTCCCTGACTCCAGTGATTCCTGAAAGATCAGCACTAACACCTCCACTATCTCTTCAGCTATCTCCTTCAGAACTCTGGGGTGTAATCCATCTGATCCAGGTGATTTATCCACCTTCAGACCTTTCAGTTTTCCTAGCACCTTCTCCTTGGTAATGGCCACCATACTCACCTCTGCCCCCCGACTCTCTTGAACTTTGGGGATGTCATACGTGTCTTCCACTGTGAAGACTGACGCAAAGTACCTATTCAGTTCCTCCGCCATTTCTTTGTTCTCCACTACTACTTCTCCAGAGTCGAATGCTACTACACCACAAGACTTCCCACTGATACCTTATCCCATCCAAAACAAAACTCCTCCCTATTTGGAACAGCAGATTCTAAAGCAGTACGACTGGGTATTTTTCACAGTTCAAGTGTGCAATCATTTCACTGGCCCACTATTTACTCAAATCTGGCAATAGCACTGCATATAGTCCATGTGCTGCTCAATTGAATCTTTCTGTTTTCATAGCTTATCAAAAAGGTGATGTTCGTCTTTTTTAACCATTTGTTTTGCTGCTGAATCTGCATTAACCAATAACATCAATGTCACTTCAACAACTGAAAAATCTCAGGCAAATTTTCACGTATGTGTCAGTGTCTTCGATAAAACAAGGTAAAGAATCAACTGTGCAATTAAAATACTGTGAGCATTCAAGTAGTAAATGGAATATTAACATATGCTTACGAAAGTAATTGAATCAGAAGTGATTCACTGTAGTGGGGGGAGGTTTAAGTGTTAAGTGAATCGGAATGTTTGCAGCAGGTTTTTTTTAAAATTCAATTCTTAGATCTTGGTTCAAAGCCCAATGTTTTGTGCTTTTTTTAAACCTTCAGGGTTATGCAGAGTTATTATGCAGAGTTGAGTCCTCGTGCTATATAGTATATTGCAAGCTGTGAATATTTTTTTATATTGCCCTCTCTGCTGGGGAGGAGTAAATAAAGTTTGTTCAATAATGGCTGCCTACAGCTGAGCATGTATATTAGTCTTACTCAGTACAGTGTAGAGGGAGCTTTACTCTGTATCTAACCCCGTGCTGTACCTGTCCGTGGAGTGTTTGGTGTGGACAGTGTACAGGGAGCTTTACTCTGTATCTAACTCTGTGCTGTACCTGTCCTGAGAGTGTTTGATGGGGACAGTGTAGAGGGAGCTTTACTCTGTATCTCACCCCATGCTGTACCTGTCCTGAGAGTGTTTGATGGGGACAGTGTAGAGGGAGCTTTACTCTGTATCTAACTCCATGCTGTACCTGTCCTGAGAGTGTTTGATGGGGACAGTGTAAAGGGAGCTTTACTCTGTATCTAACTCCATGCTGTACCTGTCCTGAGAATGTTTGATGGGGACAGTGTAGAGGGAGCTTTACTCTGTATCTAACTCCGTGCTGTACCTGTCCTGAGACTGTTTGATGGACAGTGTAGAGGGAGCTTTACTCTGTATCTAACACTGTGCT
The DNA here is from genome assembly GCF_017639515.1 of Carcharodon carcharias. NCBI lineage: Eukaryota > Metazoa > Chordata > Chondrichthyes > Lamniformes > Lamnidae > Carcharodon > Carcharodon carcharias. The sequence continues at coordinate 16,305,717 of NC_054497.1, forward strand.
GTACCTGTCCTGAGAGTGTTTGATGGGGACAGTGTAGAGGGAGCTTTACTCTGTATCTAACCCCGTGCTGTACCTGTCCTGACAGTGTTTGATGTGACACTGTAGAGGGAGCTTTACTCTGTATCTAACCCCGTGCTGTACCTGTCCTGGGAGTGTTTGATGGGGACAGTGTAGAGGGAGCTTTACTCTGTATCTAACCCCGTGCTGTACCTGTCCTGGGAGTGTTTGATGGGGACAGTGTAGAGGGAGCTTTACTCTGTATCTAACTCCATGCTGTACCTGTCCTGAGAGTGTTTGATGGGGACAGTGTAAAGGGAGCTTTACTCTGTATCTAACCCCGTGCTGTACCTGTCCTGACAGTGTTTGATGGGGACAGTGTAGAGGGAGCTTTACTCTGTATCTAACCCCGTGCTGTACCTGTCCTGGGAGTGTTTGATGGGGACAGTGTAGAGGGAGCTTTACTCTGTATCTAACTCCATGCTGTACCTGTCCTGAGAGTGTTTGATGGGGACAGTGTAAAGGGAGCTTTACTCTGTATCTAACTCCATGCTGTACCTGCCCTGGGAGTGTTTGATGTGGACAGTGTAGAGGGAGATTTACTCTGTATCTAACTCCATGCTGTACCTGTCCTGAGAGTGTTTGATGGGGACAGTGTAGAGGGAGCCTTACTCTGTATCTAACTCCGTGCTGTACCTGTCCTGAGAGTGTTTGATGGACAGTGTAGAGGGAGCTTTACTCTGTATCTAACACTGTGCTGTACCTGTCCTGAGAGTGTTTGATGGGGACAGTGTAGAGGGAGCTTTACTATGTATCTAACCCCGTGCTGTACCTGTCCTGACAGTGTTTGATGGGGACAGTGTAGAGGGAGCTTTACTCTGTATCTAACCCCGTGCTGTACCTGTCCTGGGAGTGTTTGATGGGGACAGTGTAGAGGGAGCTTTACTCTGTATCTAACCCCGTGCTGCCAGTGTTTGATGGGACACTGCTCCCCTCTGTATTGGGTGGTCTTTACCATTTAGTCCGTATTTTGTAACCCAAGAAGCTCCGACAAGTCCCAGAGCTGCCAACATGGCGGCGCCCGATTAGCCTCGCTATCGACCAGCCTCCCTTCCGCCGTGGCGTCATATCCTGCGGTGAGATGACGCCACTTCCTGCCGTGCGAGGTTGCTTAAGAGACCCCGTGGCCGAGACTCGTTCTCTTCCCCGGATCCACTCTGCGAAATGGCGGACATTCAGGTGAGAGATAACCGGGCGTAAAGGGAGAGAAATAACCCGGGGTAGAGGGAGAGAGAAATAAACCCGGGGTAGAGGGAGAGAGAAATAAACCCGGGGTAGAGGGAGAGAGAAATAAACCCGGGTAGAGGGAGAGAGAAATAAACCCGGGGGAGAGGGAGAGAGAAATAAACCCGGGGGAGAGGGAGAGAGAAATAAACCAGAGGTAGAGGGAGAGAGAAATAAACCCGGGGGAGAGGGAGAGAGAAATAAACCAGAGGTAGAGGGAGAGAGAATAAACCCGGGGTAGAGGGAGAAATAAACCCGAGGTAGAGGGAGAGAGAAATAAACCCGGGGTAGAGGGAGAGAGAAATAAACCCGGGTAGAGGGAGAGAGAAATAAACCCGGGGGAGAGGGAGAGAGAAATAAACCAGAGGTAGAGGGAGAGAGAATAAACCCGGGGTAGAGGGAGAGAGAAATAAACCCGGGGTAGAGGGAGAGAGAAATAAACCCGGGGTAGAGGGAGAGAGAAATAAACCCGGGGTAGAGGGAGAGAGAAATAAACCCGGGGTAGAGGGAGAGAGAAATAAACCCGGGGTAGAGGGAGAGAGAAATAAACCAGAGGTAGAGGGAGAAATAAACCCGGGGTAGAGGGAGAGAGAAATAAACCCGGGGTAGAGGGAGAGAGAGAGAGAAATAAACCAGAGGTAGAGGGAGAAATAAACCCGAGGGAGAGAGAGAAATAAACCCGAGGTAGAGGGAGAGGGAGAAATAAACCCGAGGTAGAGGGAGAGGGAGAAATAAACCCGGGGTAGAGGGAGAAATAAACCTGGGGTAGAGGGAGAGAGAAATAAACCAGAGGTAGAGGGAGAGAGAAATAAACCCGAGGTAGAGGGAGAAATAAACCCGAGGGAGAGAGAGAAATAAACCCGAGGGAGAGAGAGAAATAAACCCGAGGGAGAGGGAGAAATAAACCCGAGGGAGAGGGAGAAATAAACCCGAGGGAGAGGGAGAAATAAACCCGGGGTAGAGGGAGAGAGAAATAAACCCGGGGTAGAGGGAGAGGGAGAAATAAACCCGGGGTAGAGGGAGAGGGAGAAATAACGTGTGATAGAGGGAGAAATAACGCGGGATAGAAAGAGGGGAGAAATAACACGGGATAGAGAGAGGGGGAGAAATAACGCGGGATAGAGAGAGGGGGAGAAATAACGCGGGATAGAGAGGGGGAGAAATAACGCGGGATAGAGAGGGGGGAGAAATAACGCGGGATAGAGAGGGGGGGAGAAATAACGCGGGATAGAGAGGGGGGGAGAAATAACGCGGGATAGAGAAGGGGAGAAATAACGCGGGATAGAGAGGGGGAGAAATAACACGGGATAGAGAGGGGGAGAAATAACTCGGGGTAGAGAGAGAGGGAGAAATAAACCCGGGATAAAGAGAGCAATAACGCAGGATAGAGATCGAAATAATGCAGGATAAAGAGAGAGCAATAACGCGGGATAAAGAGAGATGGAGAAATAACGCAGGGTGGAGGGAGAAATGACAGGATAGAGATTGAAATAACGGGTTAGAGGGAGGGAGCAATAACGCGGGATAAAGAGCAATAACGCGGAATAGAGATGGAAATAACGCGGGGTAGAGATGGAAATAACGCGGGGTAGAGATGGAAATAACGCGGGGTAGAGATGGAAATAATGCGGGGTGGAGCTGGAAATAACGCGGGGTGGAGATGGAAATAACGCGGGGTGGAGATGGAAATAACGCGGGGTAGAGATGGAAATAACGCGGGGTAGAGATGGAAATAACGCGGGGTAGAGATGGAAATAACGCGGGGTAGAGATGGAAATAACGCGGGGTAGAGATGGAAATAACGCGGGGTAGAGATGGAAATAACGCGGGATAGAGATGGAAATAACACTGGCTAGAGATGGGGAGCAATAACACTGGCTAGAGATGGGGAGCAATAACACTGGCTAGAGATGGGGAGAAATAACACTGGCTAGAGATGGGGAGCAATAACACTGGCTAGAGAGAGGGAAAAATAACAGGACAGAGAACGAAATAACACGGGTTTGAGAGGGAGAAAAAATGCGGGATAAAGAGAGCAATACGTGGGATAGAAAGAGGGGGAGAAATAACACGGGATAGAGAGAGGGGGAGAAATAACGCGGGATAGAGAGGGGGGGAGAAATAACACGGGATAGAGAGAGGGGGAGAAGTAACACGGGATAGAGAGAGGGGTAAAAGTAACACGGGATAGAGAGAGGGGGAGAAATAACATGGGATAGAGAGAGGGGGGGAAATAACGCGGGGTAGAGAGAGGGGGAAAAATAACGCGGGATAGAGAGGGAGAAATAAACCCGGGATAAAGAGAGCAATAACGCGGGATAAAGAGAGATGGAGAAATAACGCAGGGTGGAGGGAGAAATAACACAGGATAGAGATCGAAATAACGGGTTAGAGGGAGGGAGCAATAACGCTGGATAAAGAGCAATAACGCGGAATAGAGATGGAAATAACGCGGGGTAGAGATGGAAATAACGTGGGGTAGAGATGGAAATAACGCGGGGTAGAGATGGAAATAACGCGGGGTAGAGATGGAAATAACGCGGGGTAGAGATGGAAATAACGCGGGGTAGAGATGGAAATAACGCGGGGTAGAGATGGAAATAACGCGGGGTAGAGATGGAAATAACGCGGGGTAGAGATGGAAATAACGCGGGGTAGAGATGGAAGTAACGCGGGATAGAGATGGAAGTAACGCGGGATAGAGATGGAAGTAACGCGGGATAGAGATGGAAGTAACGCGGGATAGAGATGGAAGTAACGCGGGATAGAGATGGAAGTAACGCGGGATAGAGATGGAAGTAACGCGGGATAGAGATGGAAGTAACGCGGGATAGAGATGGAAGTAACGCGGGATAGAGATGGAAGTAACGCGGGATAGAGATGGAAGTAACGCGGGATAGAGATGGAAGTAACGCGGGATAGAGATGGAAGTAACGCGGGATAGAGATGGAAGTAACGCGGGATAGAGATGGAAGTAACGCGGGATAGAGATGGAAGTAACGCGGGATAGAGATGGGGAGCAATAACACTGGCTAGAGATGGGGAGCAATAACACTGGCTAGAGATGGGGAGCAATAACACTGGCTAGAGATGGGGAGCAATAACACTGGCTAGAGATGGGGAGCAATAACACTGGCTAGAGATGGGGAGCAATAACACTGGCTAGAGATGGGGAGCAATAACACTGGCTAGAGATGGGGAGCAATAACACTGGCTAGAGATGGGGAGCAATAACACTGGCTAGAGATGGGGAGCAATAACACTGGCTAGAGATGGGGAGCAATAACACTGGCTAGAGATGGGGAGCAATAACACTGGCTAGAGATGGGGAGCAATAACACTGGCTAGAGATGGGGAGCAATAACACTGGCTAGAGAGGGAAAAATAACAGGACAGAGAACGAAATAACACGGGTTTGAGAGGGAGAAATAATGCGGGATAAAGAGAGCAATAACGTGGGATAGAGATAGAAATAACACGAAATAGAGAGCAATAACAGGCTAGAGAGAGATGGAGAAATAACGCAGAAAAGAGGGAGAAATAACGTGGGAGAGAGCAATAATGTGGAATAGAGAGCAATAACGGTCTAGAGAGAGGTAGAAATAAATTGGGATAGAGAGAGCAATGACGCTGAATAGAGCGAGAGAAATAACACGGGATAGAGAGAGAGCAATAATTCAGGATAGACAGAAATAACACACAGGAAATGGAGTTTCTGAAGGTTGTGACCCTCCCTCCTGTGTTCAGAGTTCTGTTTTCAGGAAGTGCTTCAATTCTGATCAGTTTGCCCAGGTTATGGTGCCGCGCTGCTCCCTCTCAACCCATCCCCCTTTTGTCAGTTCATGTCAAACGATTAACTCAGTGCAGTGTGTAATGACTGTAAAACATGCACAGAATGCAAATACAAGAGTTATGCCTACAATCAATGCAACTGAAGCCAGTGACCACTGCCTACGTACGAGTAGGGTTGTTTTAGATTGCGTTTTACACTCTGCTTAATGCTTAGTTTAAACACCTGGTGTAGAGCTTCTGTACAGCTGAGTGAGTTCAAGCCACTCCAGGTTCTGCTATGACTCTCTTCTGGCAACTATGTTTCATACAGGCTTTTCCTGAAACCTATCTTTTCTCCATTGTAGACTGAGCGAGCTTACCAAAAGCAGCCCACCGTCTTCCAGAACAAGAAGCGGGCGCTTGTGGCTGAAGGCAGCAAAGAAAAGCTCCCCCGCTACTATCGTAATGTAGGCCTGGGTTTCAAGACTCCACGAGAGGTGAGGCTCCACCACGCAGGTGCTGTGTGGTGAAAGACAGGCTGGGAGGAGAGGGGCGAGGCACAGCAAAGAATCTTGATGAGTCCATGCCTCTTTACTGACCAGTTAAGTATGACCTGACAAATTGGAACCTGCCCTGGCATCAAAGGACAGTGGGTGATGGTGAACATCCTTGGAGTGTGTTCTTCTGAGTTTGTCCCTATTTATTGCTAGTGCAGCCTTTGGTAAATCTTTAACTGAGTTTTAATGTGATTGAGTAGTTTACCATTCTTACCCTGCTTCAGCACCACCCTGAGGAAGGGGACAGTTGGTAAGTGATGTTCTCCCCCCCCACTCATCCACCATCCTGCTCCGTTTGTTACTGGAGTAGATGCTTTGCAAAATTTGTCCTGGAATTACTGAATCTGGTGATTGCAGCCCAACCACTGTGATTCTGCAGAATGACCCTGGTGCAGGAATGTGAGCAGCAGACTTACTGATGATTCTTGTCACTATGTCAGAAGGCTGGATGCTGGAATTGGACAGTGTGGCCTTTAACTACCTAAACAGCTCTATAAATTACTGGAATGTTTGTTCTGCTCTGGCCTGGCATCTTGTGGCAAGTTGACAGTGTTTACAGATGGCGAGCTCCAGGGCTGCAAATGATGTTCATTCTCACGATGGTCTTCCAAGTCTTCAAGACACTGACGACACTGCCTAATGGCTTTACTGATGCAGCTCTGACAGGGCCATGACTCCAGCCATCTCTCCTTAATTCTAGATCTCAATTTACATATTGTGTGGCTTCTTCTGTCTCCTAGGCCATCGATGGGACCTACATTGACAAGAAGTGTCCATTCACCGGGAACGTGTCGATCCGGGGGCGGATCCTGACAGGTAGGGCTAACCCTGGTCAATCTGTTTGTTTTGTGACACATAAATGAACAAATATGAACAGACCACTGTATATATCCTGAGGTGCTGCATTGTGTTGGGTGTCCTTTGTATATTGGCAATAGGTGGGTTCGGCTCTTGACCTCTGTCCCCTCAGTATGGTTGTTGCCCTGGTTGGGTGAAGGCCATTAGCAGTGAGGTTAGAGCAATTCACAGCAGTTTGTAATCAGAGCTGCTCTATGGGCTGAGTACTTAGCTTTCTTGCTGACCCTGTGTTGGCTGCTTTCAGCACAAATGCTCCATTTGCCCCACACTTGTGTTTTGGGTGAAAATGCTGGTCACCATTTCTGCTTGTGGTTGTTAGTCTTGTGGAATGAGGATTGGATTTGGCTTTACATATTTCACTGTCTAGGAGAACAAGTATCAACACCACTCAGTTTAATAAATGTAATTGCAAAGGAGTAATTATCATGTGTTCACATACCCACGGCCCCCATCTTCATAAACTTCGAATGGCCCTGCCATGGTAGTTGTAAATGTAACTGGGCAGGTGGGGATCTGCAGCTTAACCACAGTCAGTGGAAGCTCAGCTCTTTCCCTTGAGAGGAGGCAGACTCGGGCTTGTGCTGCAGTCGTGTAGGACAGAAAGCAGTTCCTTCTGATGTTTCCTAGAATCCTACCTTTTGATTTGATTCACCTGAACACTATCCTCTCCTACCCACCTGCCTCACATTGTGTTCTGTGTTGAAATTTGTCTTAACTGCGTTTTATGAAGTATTGGGTGTGAACATGTGGCTATATGAATAGACTGCACATTATGATCTACTTTCTGACAGGTGTTGTGACTAAGATGAAGATGCAGCGGACCATTGTAATTCGCAGAGACTACTTGCACTACATCAGGAAGTACAATCGCTTTGAGAAGCGACATAAGAACATGTCTGTCCACCTATCACCCTGCTTCAGGTACCCCTGCATCACTCTTTCCATGCCATTGGCATGTCTTGTGTGTGTTTAGTTTGGGCTCTGTGCACAGTCCCTATACTTTGGGGAGGAAGGGGGTTGGTGCTGCTGTCAATGATGCTGAAACTCATGATGGTCTACAGACCTCAAGAGAGAGGAAAAGGGACTGAAAGCACCCCGTGCCATTCTGGGAGCAAAGCGCCTGCTACATGCTCCGTGTGTGTCTCTGCACAAGTGGAACTGTTTTTGTGTCTCCCTTCCCTTTGAAGGCACTCCTACTTGTTATGATTAGGTTCAAGGACTGTTGCAGTATTCTTGTCATGAACTCTACTGGCCGTTCTATATGCTGAATCCCAGTCAGGCTGTATCAGGAAACTTTGTTATCACATGTGGGTGTATGGAGAAGGCAGGAATTTGCTGTCCTGTCTGAATTTGGTTAATTCAGGGATAGGAACTGGGATTTGCTGGTCTTCACTCATACCAGCACAGTCCATATTCATTTAAACCTTTGACATTGCTTCTCCTTTCCTCTTACCACTCTCACTAAGAATGCAAAGGGAATAGGGCATCTGTACTTATTATTGGTTAATACTGCTGGCTTTAGAGGTTCAGGGACAGGTGTCTGATCGCACCTTGAAAGCAGCAGGACCATTCCCATTCTGCCTGTTGACCTCTGATCATTCCCTAGTCTGTAATGGGAGGGCTCAGAGGTAGAGGGCCGGCAGGCGGTAATGATTTGACATTATCAGGCAGGACTATTGGGTAAGGGAGTGATGGAATGACCAGTGGCCCCTGCTGTTGTGGGGATATGATTGGTCCCTGCTGTGACAACCTGTGTTTAGTGGGCTTATTATAGAACAAGGCCAATTAGCACAATGTACTGACAGACTTATTTTCTTGTTTCAGGGATGTACAGAATGGGGACAGTGTGACTGTGGGGGAGTGTCGGCCTCTCAGTAAGACTGTACGTTTCAATGTCCTCAAGGTCACTAAAGCCGCAGGAGCCAAGAAACAGTTCCAGAAATTTTGAATATGTTTGTAAAGTAAATCAGCTACAATAAAGCTTTTGCGAACAGATACTGTGTTGCCTGAATGCGAGATGTTTGCGTCTTCCATTGGTGCTAGTGCTGATGTGGAAATCTGTATCCTGTTATGCTGATGTTTGAGTTAATCAGCACAGTATGTGGGTATTTGCACCACATTTTATTTGGTAATGAATTCAATAATTTGATTTGATTTCTATGTGTGGTCCAGTTAAACATCTGAAGCAGACATGCATATCCTGGGGGCAGTCATTTACACACCCCAGAAGCAACAAACAAAACCCTGCACTATAGGACTTGGGCTAATTGGTTTGAGTATAGCAATGTTAATAGTTTTAAGGTAATTTCTTCTGATTGTTGCTGGGGTAACTGTCAGTTTATCTGCGTTCTGGTTTTGAGCTCATAATTCCAGTGGGGAGAATGATGACCATTCAGCTGTTTGGAAGAGATGTTAAACCAGGGGCCGCATTGAGCTGAATGACTGGCAGGTATGCTTTCTGAGAACTTGCTGTGCCAAATAGCTGCTGACTTTGTCTAGATAGCAATCGGTTGGAGTCTCCCAATGCACCCAGCATCTTCCTTGGTGCAGCACAGGGAATTGGTTTGCAGTGTTTCCCTGAGATAGCAACATTAACACTCAAGCGATTGATAAGTTCTGTCCAGTATTGGAAACCTGTGACCTTGTTTGTGGCTCTTCATATCTGAGACTGGATAGATGGGGTAGAACATTTGCTGCTGCCTGGTTTTCAATAGGAATCTTATCGGTGAGGGAAGGCTTATAGCCTTTGTGTTCCTCTCTTCCCCATTTCAATCTTACAAGGCTTTGGGCAGTGACAATTACAGTTCTGTCCCAGCTCAGAGTAACTGACACTGTGGCATACAGGGCTCAGTGATTCAATTTAATGTAGGTGTATTTCACCAGTTGGCTTGCAGGAGTCTGTGTAGCAATGGCAGACGAGGGCCAAGCAGTGCTGTCATTTCACTATCATCAGTGGTGGGAGAATCTGGCAGCGTTTTCCTATGATTCCGAGAATATCTGAAGCCCCTCTTGCCTCAGGCTGTGTCTTGGTCGTATACCACCCCCACCTGCCTTCGCGCCTCATCCAAAATGCTCATTATCAGCTCACTCTCGGCCCATGGCAGCTTGGGGCATTCCTTCAGCCCTGTAATTAAAATGCAACAGGTTAAAAAAACATTAGACTCTTTCCTGAGACCCAGGGGCAGCTGACTCCAGCTAAAACCTCCAAAACACAATTCCAGTGTGCGGTATCTTAATTTTCCAATCAGGTGGGACACAGGTCAGTAACTGTGCCATGTAGGCAAGATTCACCCCCTGATCTGGTAGGTCAGAGCTGTGACAATAAAGGCCCATTTCACCTTGTTCCACAACCCTGTCTCCCTCAAAACTCTGTCTTTGGTAAGTATTAGGTGAACCCCTCCCTCCCCTCCACCCTGGCTGGAAAGCATTAATAAGGAGGTAGGGTTATTGTGGCCTGCTGGCCTATCTAGTGGGGCCATGTATTACAGGAGGGCAGTTACCTTTCTGAAGACACTGCCGCACTTCCTCAGCTTCGTACCGAAGGCCTGTACTGTTCATGAAGTTGAGGGGTTGAGATGGAGCTGGCAGTGGGAACTCCTGGGCTTTCCCGTTTACCACCAGACTTGTGGGGCACCACATACAACCTGGAATCTTGGGAAAGCACGTGTCACAATAGAAAACAATCAAAACATTCTGCAGATTGGAACATGTATTTCAGCACCCACCACCCCTCCCACACTCCACCCTCCACCCTCAGCATTGGTCTGGGAATCAATATCCAGTAACTCCACAAACTGCCAGTGGCTAACCACAGAGTGAAGAGAGGCATCTCACCTGTGCTATATAACCTGCAATACTCTATGGGATCACATGAAGAATGTGGAATTACTGGAGTATGGGTGCCTATGCAACTGCTCAATGGGACTGAGCACCACTGGATGTGAGGTTCATTGGTGGGGAAAAGAAATACTGGTATTCGCTGGGAGTCCTTGTCCTGGAGAGGAGGATATAAAGCAGGAACTGTAGCTCCACATTGTTGGGTAATTATACCACAGGTTCCATCAGTAAAAGCACACCACATGGTCTACACACACACACACACACTCATGTGACTAAGTGAAGATTACCATGATTGTCCCTTTTGTCCCACTGATGGTTGCTTGATTAGCAAGCTGTAGTGCCATGGTTACAGTTACCAGGGCCATACGTTTTCTGGAGTACTTCAGTACAATGGTCACTGCTTCATCAACACCTGTGGAGATGTAATGGAGAAATGAGAAAGGACCTGGTCAGGAACCCTTCCGTCAGCTGGAAGCACAGAGTGGAGATGGACGGTATCGCTCACTCAGTACCACATCAGCAATCAACATGAACAGTATAGCTCAGTGGGTGCAAAACAAAGACTCAGCATTTTGGAATGAAGAGGCTAAAGAGATTTTTAGGCTTTAGGTGGGTATTACTTGTCTCCAGATGGTTAATTTCACACTTGCCTTTCTCTGTCAGGAATCCTGTGGCTTGAACAGACTCGGGCTTCTCACCACTGAACACCATACAGACGAACTGTAGACAGTAACAGCCAATGTCGAGCAGCACTCCTCCACCCAACTCCTTCTCCACCAGGCGTGGAGTTTCCAGCATGCATGTCCCAAACTCAGCTTTAACCATTTTGATCTCCCCCACGTCGTTTTGGTTCAGTAGACCACGGATGGCATTAGAGACGGGGAAAAAACGGGTCCATAAACCCTGTCAACACAAAACTCAAAGTCAGGCAACAGAGAGAGGCTCACTCCTAAAGCCTGACATTCTCAGAATCGGCTCAGATGAGAAATTTCTTCACTCAAAAGGGTTCTGAATCTTTGGAATTTCCTACCCCTGAAAATAGTGGAAGCTCCATCATTGAATATATTTAAGGCTGCGATAGAATTTTTTTGTCTCAGGAAAACCAAGGGATGTGAGCACCTGTCCTGGGAGTGTTTTATGGGGACAGTGTGAAGGGAGCTTTACTCTATCTAACCCCATGCTGTACCTGTCCTGGGAGTGTTTGATGGAGGCAGTGTAGAGGGAGCTTTACTCTGTATCTAACCCTGTGCTGTGCCTGTCCTGGGAGTGTTTGAAGGGGACAGTGTAGCTGGAGTTTTACTCTGTATCTGACTCCGTGTACCTGAGCTCAAAGTGTCTGACACTGGCACTGGCCAAATTCGGAAATTATATTTTTCCAGCTCTCCCTCGGTTTGTGTTCTCTTCAGTTACAAGTTTGAAAAACATTTGTTAAAGGGAATGAACTCACCTCCATGAGGAACAGGTCGCTGTCTCTTGCTGCACTGACCAGTTGTTGGACCTCCCGCAGATTCATGGCCATGGGCTTCTCACAGAGAACGTTCCTCCCAGCCCTTAGCATGAGCAGAGCCACCCTCAGGTGCTCAGGATTAATGATTCCCACGTAGACAATGTCTGCCAAACGAGGAATATATTGTTACTGTCACACACTATACACACTATTAGTCACAGTTATTGTCACACTCTATAACTGATTACTATCAGATTGTTACAGTCATATGGTTATTGTCACAATCTATTGCTATAACACAGTTACTGTCACAGTATTACTTATTACTATCAGTCTGTTACTATCACAGACTTACTGTCACACTGTTACTGTCACAGGCTAATACTGGTTACTGACACAATGTTAGTGTCACACACTGTCTTCCCCAGCTCCACATTGTGACATCCATTTGTCTCAGGTTTCAGATTTTTCTGGGATCTTCCTGTGCTGGGCACAGGTGGACACATGCAGACAGGCACAGGCAGACACATGCAGACAGGCACAGGCAGACAAACAAACAAATAAACACACACATGGGTAGAGACAGACATGTATCTCAACCCTGTGCCCCCTGAACCTGTGCGATGGGAATGCTCACCTACACTGGGATCCGTTGCCAGCTCCTCATATGAACCGTACGATTTGGGGATTTGATGTCGTTTTGCGAAGTCGCGGGCTCGCGATGAGTCCCGAGAGGCCACAGCAACTGCCTGAGAAAAGAGACAAGAACTCAACCTCCACCCCCTCCATAGGAGCTGCCAGCCCGACATCCATCCTGAGTCTTGAAAGTGAGTGGTGGTGGCACTTTGGCCATGAGGGGCATCACAGTGGAATGTGACTGGCTCTCTCAGTGCCGTCAGGACGGGAGTGGGGTGAAGTGGGGTCATCGGCTCACTGCCTTTGCCTGGAACCGGGCACATCCTCCAGCCTCCCAGAGACTGCCTTCTGATCCTGCCTATTCAGGCTCAGCGGAGCCCTGGAAAATGGGGCAGGTCTGGGCTGGTGAATTATCCATCCCAGTTCTAAACCCTTGCACAAAATCTGTCCTCTGGTCAGGGTTAATCTCTCGCCAAGACTGTGGCAGCAACAACAGTGAGAGTGGCTCCTGTCACTTAATATCCACATTCACCTCAGCAAGAAATATCCCGAGCCCAAAACAGTCCCACTGCAGGAAAACTGGAACTCTTCTCCTGCCTCCCTCCTTCATCACTCCCCATGCCACCCTTTTTTTTATTCATTCACGGCATGTGGGTGTCGCTGGCTGGGCCAGCATTTATTGCCCATCCCTAATTACCCTCGAGAAGGTGGTGGTGAGCTGCCTTCTTGAACCGCTGCAGTCCATGTGGTGTAGATACACCCACAGCGCTATTAGGGAGGGAGTTCCAGGATTTTGACCCAGCGACAGTGAAGGAATGGTGATATATTTCCAAGTCAGTTTGGTGAGTGACTTGGAGGGGAACTTCCAGGGGTTGGTGTTGCCATCTATCTGCTGCCCTTGTCCATCTATCCCTCCCTCCTTCATCACTCCCTCTGCCTCCCTCCATCACTCCATCTCTAGCTCTCTCCATCCATCCCTCCCTCCTTCCTCACTCACCCCTGTCTCCCTCCATCCCTCTCTTACCATCTCATTCCATCCCTCCCTCCTTCATCCTTAGTCCCCCTATCTCCCCCGCCCTCTCCTTTCTCACTCCCCCTGCCCCTCTCCATCCCTCCCCACCTCTCTCCATTCCCCCCTCCATCTCATTCCATCCCTCCCTCCTTCCTCACTCTCCCTGCCTCCTTACATCCCTCCCTCCTCTCACCCTTTTTCCTCTCCCTCTTTGCTTGTTTGTCCCTCATTTTCTGTCTATCGACATCTTTCTGTCCTTCTCTCACTACTCCTCCTTCAGTTCCCCTATCCCTCGCACACTCTCTCCTATCCTCTCTTTTTCTCCATCCCTCTGTCCTCTCTCTCTCCCCCTCCCCCACACTCTCTGCATCCTAATCTCTCTTCCCATCCCTCCCCCTCTCTCTCTCTATCTTTCTGCACCCCCCCCACCCCCACCCCCCCACCGCACCCCACCCCCTGCCCCCCCCCCCCTCACTGTACCTGATGGTCCTCAGCAGGAAGGGTTTCTAGAGCCACCATGAAATCGTGGCAGATTCTGCCGGCACCACAGATTCCCCACTTTGTGGCCATTGAAGCTGCTTTAGAATGATTGTCCCTGAATCGAGTGCAGTTCTCAGTCCTTTATAGAGCAAGGAGAGACTGAGTGTACTGTCAGCAGAAATAACTAACGACACTTGTGTTTTGCAAATCCAAATTAATGAATCATCAGGACTTAAACCCTGGATATTCCGCCTGGGATCAGTTTCTGTTGCAGACTCTTCAAATTCTGAAATGCGCAGCTGCCATTCACGCACCAACATCTGGAAATCCTGCAAACATTAACCAGTTGCTGCAACCTTTCAGCATTCTTGCCTTATATCCTTTCTATGCTTTCTGTGTCCCAGTTTTCAATTTACAAAATTCCTTTATTTTGCTGAATGTTCCAGCCCAGAAACAAACCATTCACTTCATTCATGGTGGAGCAGAACTTGCTGTGAGTTAAGCAGCAGGGTTTTAAATGACCTCAAAGCTTAGAGGTTAAAATGTGGTAGACCAATCAGGGGAGTGTTAGAATAGAAAATAAAAGCAGAAAATGGTGGAAAAACACAGCAGGTCTGGCAGTACCTGTGGAGAAAGAAAGAGAGTTAAGGCTTCAAGTCCATACATGACTTCTTCAGAACATCTGAAGAGTCATGCAGACTGGAAAGGTTAACTCTGTTTCTTTCTCCATAGATGCTGCCAGACTTGCTGCGTTTTCCCACCATTTTCTGTTTTTATTTCAGCTTTCCAGCTTGTGCAGTATTTTGCTTTTACCTGAATGTTGGAATAGTCCAGTCTAGAGGTAACAAGGCATGAATGATTGGCTTCAGGAGCAGAAAAGCTGAGACAGAATCAAAAGGCGATGATATGGAGGTGGAAGTAAGCAGCCCTAGTGATGGTGCGAATATGAGGTTGGAAGCTCAAATTGGGATCAAATGTGAATGGACTGACTTAATCCCACACTATTGTCAGAAGAGGAATGGAGTTGGTAGCCAGGCAACCGAGTTTGGAGTGGGAACCAAAAACAATGGCTTCAGTCTTCCCAATATTTAGTTGGAGGAGATTGCTGCTCATTCAATATTGAAAGTCAGAAAGCAGTCTGATAATTTAACCATGTTGGAGGAGTTTAATGTCCTTTATGGAAAGGAAATCTGCCATCCTCACTGGGTCTGGCCTGTAAGTGACTCCAGACCCACAACAATGGCCCAAATCTTCCAGTCTCCAAATCGTCAGAGACCGGACATATGACTGAGATGCGTATCAGGACCCTGTGGACCTCCATGGGAATTGTCCGGGAAGTTTCAACTTCCAATAGGCAATTCCCTTGCTCTCCAGGACTCTGCACAAAATCTCCGACTCTGAGTTAGAGTCACAGACTTTGGACAGTTCTGACGCATTTACTGGAATAGTTACCCAGGAAATGTTAGCCAGATTAAAGCCTAGTCAACCATCTAGATAACTACACAACTGACCACCCCCATTACTCCCCCGACCTACCCCGGCTACCCCAACCTGACCCAGCCCAACTACCCTCCTGACCCGATCACCCCCACCCCGTTCACCTGACTACCCCCAGATCCAATTACCACCTCACCCACCCTTGCTGCTTAACCACTTACTCACCTGACCCACTGTACCCACCCCCCCCCCCCACCTATTCACTGACATTCAAGCTGGATAGTTAAACCTACCATAGGGCAGCTGGTGCCATAAAGAGGGGGCATGTCCTGTCCTACCCTCCCAACTTTACTGCGCTTCGATGGAGCTCTCTGAGGGACATTGAGCTCCGCATTTCAGGAAAATCTGGGCTCGGAAGGCCCCAGAAGAAATGTGGAGCAGTGTAGAGTTGGTGGGATTATTGAGTGGAGCATCAATCCAATGATGATTGCCGCTCGTCAGAAGATCTGGGCCATTGTGGTTGACTCTTAATTGCCCTTTGAAATGCCAACAGACACTCCACATCACTAGATATTTGATCATTAGTTTCTCCTTCTAATATTCAATCCCAAATATTTGTGCAGCTTTCATTTAACCGAGTTAATTCATTCACCTTTAACTGCTTCACAAAGTCTGTTCCACAAACCTGTTAATCTGTGGGGGAACAATTCATGATCTTGAGACTTTGTTTGAAGTTCAATGGTATTGTGCCCATGCTTGCTGATTTTGACCTGTTTATATTTGGAGAAAAGGTAGTGGGAGGTCTCAAAACAAACCTGTAAATTGTAGAAGGTAAATTCGTCTCAGGCACAAAGAAGATATAGGAACTGATTTTAGTCCAGGATTGGTTCAGCATTACTCGGATGGGTGGCTATACAAATGTAGGTCTTTCTTAAGTGGTGTAAAATGTTAATGAGAACTTTTTGTCTGACGGGTATATTTTATTGAAAACACTCATTAAAATGTTCAGAATGATTCTAAAATCTATTGGCTCCTGTGTTGGTCAACCAGTGACTGTTGTGGTATGAATGCCTGTCATTTTCCTGTGGTGTATGTTGGTGGGTAGAATGCAACACCTTGTGGGTAGCAGGAATGCTAGGTTGCTTGATACTAATTTGTTTTAAAAAAAAGACAGCTTTCAGACTAATATTGAGGTCCAGTTCTTTGAGCACTGAGACACAGTTGGCACTTTGCCCAAATGGTCATTCTTCATGTTTGAGCCTCGATGGTTGCTATCTGTACTGTTTGACCAAGACAATTACCGTTGAACCTAATCAATGAATCATGGAATAATACAGCACAAAAGAAGGCCAGTCAGCCCATTACCCCTGTGAAAGCTGGTTGAAAGTGCTAACCAATAATTAGTCCCTCTACGCTGCTTTTCCCCCCAAAGCTCTGCACATTTTTCCACTTTAAGTATTTACCAATTCCCTTACAGATGTTCACAGGTGCTTTCCAGCAGAGATCATTGAATTGTAGTGTGAAAGCTGATAGGGAGTTCTGGTAAATACTTTCCCCTCAACCAAGATCACCAAAGAATAGCTTAACTAGTCAATACCTCATTGCTATTTGTGGGATCCTATTGTGTGTAAAAAAGGAAAGAAGCACCATACTTCAGGGTTATTGTATGTGAACCTCTTTCTGTCAAGAGCAACTCAAAGGGACTGGAGCAACGATAAAGGCTGGGTTTCTTTGTCAGATTTTGGTGTTCAGTTCCATTTACAAGGCCTGATATTTAAGCAGTCATGGCAGCCTATTGTGGGACTTGAATAACATCCATACTTGTGCTGATAAGTGACAGGCAACATTCCAGTTAAGTGTTGACCATTTTGAACAGGAGAAAGTCCAGCCATTTCCCCTTAGCCTGGAACAAAAGCCTAAGGACAGCAGCAGTACCTGAATCACGCCAACAACTACCTATTTAGAAACTGGGGATAGGCAAAAACTAGAGCAGTTTCAAAGCCTCTCTCATCCCAAGAAAAAAGTTAATAAACACAAGACTCAGTAAAAGTAAGTGACTCTCAATAAGTTTAGATTGGTTCAGTGGTGGTAAACAATTTGATAATTTCACTTTTATAAGGATTTAATTGCATTCAGAAAGGTTCTAATTTCCATCAGCTCAAACATAGAAAGCATAAAATGCATTTTCAGCAATGGCAGGGGACACTTTTAGTACAATATATTATCATATGATGAGCTTTCAAATCACATATCAATGCACTTTTCTCGTATCAAGTTCTCAATCTTGCTGTTCTCAATATGACAAAAGATAGATCGGAGTGACTGTCTGAGCTCCTTCATCCAGAAACAGCCCAGGTTCCCATCCATCACAGTATATAGGGTTTCCCCTCCAGCACTGAAAGTGGAGTCCATTCTACATTTCTGTCATTCCCTGTGTGGAGTTTGTGAAGGGGAACAGAGGCCTGATGCATCCCAACAAGAAGAGGAGGTTCTATGGGCTGCATGACTGGATTGAACACCACAAGAAGACTGGCCACCTGCTACCTGCCTCACTCCTCCTCCAGGGAATGGGGTGCCCAAGGACAGTCAGGAAAAAAATATACAATGGCACAGCTGGTGTGTCCAAAACCAACTGCATGACAAGCAGTAGTATAAATTCTCTCATATTTACCAAGTGTGATGGGATAGTGGCATATCTCTAACCCATAACACCGAACACAAACCATAATGTTAACCTCTAATCCGAACAGAAAAATGACTGCTTTGTTAAAACGAGCCCAAGTATTTTTTAGAAGTACTGCTCTGTGGAATTACTTGACAGTTTCCCTGCAGTAACCACAACACATCTGCTGATCAATTTTGTCAAACCCCTCATTGCCATCCTGCTCAACCCCCTTAAACTAAGACTCAACTTATCCAAAACACTATTTCCAACCAGCCTGACTCTCTCACTCACCAACTGCCCTAAGAACAAAATGTTTCTGTCCACTTTCTCTGCCTGTCAATCACCTCCTCTCCCTGTCAATCACCTCATTTGCCTGTCAATCACCTCCTCTGCCTGTCAATCACTTCCCCTGTCTGTCAATAATCTCCTCCGCCTGTCAATCACCTTGTAAATTAATGTCCAATATGTTAAAGAATCTTGTCAGGTGATGCACACTAACCAATGATCTGAAGCAAAAACATTTCTACAAATACCAACTCCACCACCAGATATTTTTAAGACCCTCCTTGTGTGTGTACCATCAACAGGATGCAGCAACTCATCACGGTTCCTTTGACAGCACCTTCCAAACTCGCAACATCAATCACCTAGAAGAATAAGGGCACAGATGCATGGGAACACTGCCACCTACAAGTTCCCCACTGGCTTGGAAATAGATCACTGTTTCTTCACTATTGCTGGTTTCTCAAGGGCAAAAGGGATGGGTAATCAATGCTGGCCTTACCAGAAATGCCCATATTCCAAGAAAAATAAATCTTAAAAATTGCTGCTGCAGTTCAGCTCCATTTGGATTCTCCAACCTTAGCATCACAATCAAACCGCATGCAGGAATATTATCACACCCTTTGATTAGGCACTTTACAGCCTTCCAGACTCAACATTATGTTTACCAACTTCAAACCATAACCATGGCTCCCGCTATCCTGGACAGCAGCTGCTGGTAAATTTCTATTCAACAATTTACACCTCCTCTAGACACACCTTTTGTTTCTTTACTTGTTCCATTACTACCTCCTTTTTTTCTACCACCATTTTTCTACCACCCTTTGTCCTTTAATCTCTCTACCCTCCACCCTATCAATGACCTTCCCTTTTGTTCTTCCCTCCCCGTCCCTGCCTCAGTATTTGCTTAAAATGTTTACTGTTTCCAGTACTGAAGAAAGATTATTGACTTGAAATGTTAACTCTGTTTTTAATCTAGCTCATTCCCTGCTTCTTGTTAATTACTAATGATATATGTTATATGTATATATATATATATACTGATTACCTCTTAAATTTCAGTTTAGTGCAATTTATTAAGTATAGTGAAAATTAGTTCTGAATTTGGGTAGTTTTGCATGGAGGGCCCAGGGACCACAGGGGAAAGGCTGAGGGATACTGGGGTGGGGGGAGGGGAATGGCTGAGGGATACTGGGGTGGGGGGGAGGGGAAAGGCTGAGGGATACTGGGGTGGGAGGAGGGGAAGGCTGAGGGACACTGGGGTGGGGGGGAGGGGGGGAATAGGGGATGGACAGGCTACAGGCTTGTAACCACCACAAACCTAGGCAGCACAGAAGTTGACAGGTCAATGTCTACACAGTGCAGCGGGAGGAGGATGTGGCAACCCCAGTGGAGCAGTGAACCTGATAATACTTCCAATTCACCGACACTGAAGAACGGAATTTCCTGGTACCAGAAGCCAATTATGTGAATTGACAAACTGTTGTTTCGAAATTCCTCCCCCTTCTCTGTAACAGCGCTATTTTACTGTCCTATTTTACAATGAACTCCTTACCACACTTACCCCCCCCCCCCCCCCGAGACTGGATTAACCCTGTCACCAATATGTAACATTAGAAAGTGATTGTTAATGATGTTGCGATGTCTGGGTCTATGAGATCCAGGTTGAGTGGTCTCTTGTTCTTCCTACTTCGCTGACATTAAACCATCAACAGCGAGTGAGTGAAGTCGATGATTTCGGATCACGCTGACTTGTGTATCATGTCGTCAAAACGTTGCTTTGACGGAATTTGTCATTGGATTCAGGTCTAAAACGAATAATCCACCTTCGTGCTGGTGATTCGAAGAGTCTCTTGGTGTCAGGGGCAACGGTGAGCAATGATCTCATGTTCTGTTCCATTTTTAAACACAGTCTGGCGTGTTTGTTAGACCCTCCCCAGTCAGTCAGTCAGCTACTCCTGGCCCAGGCTGACATTGGTGTAACCTTCCACCATAATTAAACTAATGTTACTGAGGGCTCTTCCTGTTGAACTCAGACTGACTCCCTCTAACTCTTGTGGCAAATCCAGATTGCTGGAGCTCTTCTGCTCTCCCAATTTGCGATTGGCTGGTTCGATCTCCAGTGTTAAACTTGGATTGGTGGGGCTGTTTTCCTTTGTTGAATATTGCTTGGTTCTTTCCCCTTGGTTAATTTGGTTAATCCCTGATCTGGGATTGACTGTCCCTTCTTGGTGCCCTGACCTGGGATTGGTTGTCCCTTCTTGGTGCCCTGATCTGGGATTGGCTGTCCCTTCTTGGTGCCCTGATCTGGGATTGGCTGTCCATTTTTGGTGCTCTGATCTGGGATTGGCTGTCCCTTCTTGGTGCCCTGATCTGGGATTGGCTGTCCCTTCTTGGTGCCCTGATCTGGGATTGGCTGTCCCTTCTTGGTGCCCTGATCTGGGATTGGCTGTCCCTTCTTGGTGCCCTGATCTGGGATTTGCTGTCCCTTCTTGGTGCCCTGATCTGGGATTGGCTGATTTTTGATGGTATTCTACGTTTGTATTGGTTGCTTCTTTGTGGTGTCCTAAATTGAAGGCGACTCCATTTTTCTGCAGTTTGGGATGAGAGTCTATGTTGTTCTGGGCACTCTGACTGCCCATCTCCTCTTCCTGTTTCTGGAATTCAGCTAAAGCTTTAGCTAAAAGGAAGGTAGAATACGAAAATCAGTCATCACATTTTACATTGTTTGATTTCGGATTCAATGAACTATAAACAAACATTTGACATAAAACCTCACATCTAACATTCCACGTAAACTGACTGACCTGCCAGAACATTTCAGAGAAAATCAGTGCTAGACTGGAACCATGTGGAGCTTGGACAGGACAAGGATGACGGTTTTCCTGCTCTGAAGAACATTTGGGGTCTAACTCGAAGCTTTCACGTTTATTTTGCATTGCTGCAGTGAAAAGGCAGGGGACTGGCACTTGGTGAGTTGCAGAGAGCTGGCACAGACAGGGTGAGCTGAATGGCCTTTATCTTTCTCGTAAACGTTCTATGATTCTATCTTATTCTGGTGCCAGTCACAAATTACTAGAGCCTGAACTCAGTGCCCAGTATTTTTTTTTTATTCATCGATGGGGTGGAGGCGTCACTGGCTAGGCCGGCATTTATTGCCCATCCCTAATTGCCCCTTGAGAAAGTGGTGGTGAGCTGCCTTCTTGAACCGCTGTAGTCCATGTGGTGTAGGTACACCCACAATGCTGTTAGGGAGGGAGTTCCAGGATTTTGACCCAGCGACAGTGAAGAAACGGTGATATATTTCCAAGTCAGGATGGTGAGTGACTTGGAGGGGAACTTCCAGGTGGTGGTGTTCCCATCTATCTGTTGCCCTTGTCCTTCTAGATGGTAGTGGTTGTTGGTTTGGAAGGTGCTGTCGAAGGAGCCTTGGTGAATTCCTGCAGTGCATCTTGTAGATGGTACACACTGCTACCACTGTTCGTCGCTGGTGGGGGGAGTGAATTTTTGTGGATGGGGTGCCAATCAAGTGGGCTGCTTTGTCCTTGTTGGTGTTGAGATTCTTGAGTGTTGTTGGAGCTGCACTCATCCAGGCAAGTGTAGAGTATTCCATCACACTCCTGAATTGTGCCTTGTAGATGATGGACAGGTTTATGGGAGTCAGGAGGTGAGTTACTCGCTGCAGGATTCCTAGCCCCTGACCTGCTCTTATTTTATTTGGCTAGTCCAGTTCAATTTCTGGTCAATGGTAACTCCCAGGATGTTGATAATGGGGGATTCAGCAATAGTAGTGCCATTTAATGTCAAAGGGCGATGGTTAGATTCTAAAAACAAAAAAACTGCGGATGCTGGAAATCCAAAACAAAAACAGAATTACCTGGAAAAACTCAGCAGGTCTGGCAGCATCGGCGGAGAAGAAAAGAGTTGACGTTTCGAGTCCTCATGACCCTTCGACAGAACTTGAGTTCGAGTCCAGGAAAGAGCTGAAATATAAGCTGGTTTAAGGTGTGTGTGGGGGGCGGAGAGATAGAGAGACAGAGAGGTGGAGGGGGTTGGTGTGGTTGTAGCGACAAACAAGCAGTGATAGAAGCAGATCATCAAAAGATGTCAACAACAATAGTACAATAGAACACATAGGTGTTAAAGTTAAAGTTGGTGATATTATCTAAACGAATGTGCTAATTAAGAATGGATGGTAGGGCACTCAAGGTATAGCTCTAGTGGGTTTTTTTTTTATATATTTTATACAATGGAAATAGGTGGGGAAAGGAAAATCTTTATAATTTATTGGGAAAAAAAAAAAGAAGGGGGTAACAGAAAGGGGGTGGGGATGGGGGAGGGGACTCACGACCTAAAGTTGTTGAATTCAATATTCAGTCCGGAAGGCTGTAAAGTCCCTAGTCGGAAGATGAGGTGTTGTTCCTCCAGTTTGCGTTGGGCTTCACTGGAACAATGCAGCAAGCCAAGGACAGACATGTGGGCAAGAGAGCAGGGTGGAGTGTTAAAATGGCAAGCGACAGGGAGGTTTGGGTCATTCTTGCGGACAGACCGCAGGTGTTCTGCAAAGCGGTCGCCCAGTTTACGTTTGGTCTCTCCAATGTAGAGGAGACCACATTGGGAGCAACGAATGCAGTAGACTAAGTTGGGGGAAATGCAAGTGAAATGCTGCTTCACTTGAAAGGAGTGTTTGGGTCCTTGGACGGTGAGGAGAGAGGAAGTGAAGGGGCAGGTGTTGCATCTTTTGCGTGGGCAAGGGGTTGTGCCATAGGAGGGGGTTGAGGAGTAGGGGGTGGTGGAGGAGTGGACCAGGGTGTCCCTGAGGGAGCGATCCCTACGGAATGCCGATAAGGGGGGTGAAGGGAAGATGTGTTTGGTAGTGGCATCATGCTGGAGTTGGCGGAAATGGCGGAGGATGATCCTTTGAATGCGGAGGCTGGTGGGGTGATAAGTGAGGACAAGGGGGACCCTATCATGTTTCTGGGAGGGAGGAGAAGGAGTGAGGGCGGATGCGCGGGAGATGGGCCGGACACGGTTGAGGGCCCTGTCAACGACCGTGGGTGGAAAACCTCGGTCAGGACTTGGAAAAATTTATTAATTTTGCTTCCAATCTCCACCCCTCCATCATTTTCACGTGGTCCATCTCTGACACTTCCCTTCCCTTCCTTGACCTCTCTGTCTCAATCTCTGGTGATAGACTGTCCACCAATATCCATTACAAACCCACCGACACCCACAGCTATCTCGACTACAGCTCCTCACACCCCACTTCCTGTAAGGACTCCATCCCATTCTCTCAGTTCCTTCGCCTCCGTCGCATCTGTTCCGATGATGCTACATTCAAAAACAGTTCCTCTGACATGTCCTCCTTCTTCCTTAACCGAGGTTTTCCACCCACGGTCGTTGACAGGGCCCTCAACCGTGTCCGGCCCATCTCCCGCGCATCCGCCCTCACTCCTTCTCCTCCCTCCCAGAAACATGATAGGGTCCCCCTTGTCCTCACTTATCACCCCACCAGCCTCCGCATTCAAAGGATCATCCTCCGCCATTTCCGCCAACTCCAGCATGATGCCACTACCAAACACATCTTCCCTTCACCCCCCTTATCGGCATTCCGTAGGGATCGCTCCCTCAGGGACACCCTGGTCCACTCCTCCACCACCCCCTACTCCTCAACCCCCTCCTATGGCACAACCCCTTGCCCACGCAAAAGATGCAACACCTGCCCCTTCACTTCCTCTCTCCTCACCGTCCAAGGACCCAAACACTCCTTTCAAGTGAAGCAGCATTTCACTTGCATTTCCCCCAACTTAGTCTACTGCATTCGTTGCTCCCAATGTGGTCTCCTCTACATTGGAGAGACCAAACGTAAACTGGGCGACCGCTTTGCAGAACACCTGCGGTCTGTCCGCAAGAATGACCCAAACCTCCCTGTCGCTTGCCATTTTAACACTCCACCCTGCTCTCTTGCCCACATGTCTGTCCTTGGCTTGCTGCATTGTTCCAGTGAAGCCCAACGCAAACTGGAGGAACAACACCTCATCTTCCGACTAGGGACTTTACAGCCTTCCGGACTGAATATTGAATTCAACAACTTTAGGTCGTGAGTCCCCTCCCCCATCCCCACCCCCTTTCTGTTACCCCCTTCTTTTTTTTTTTTCCCAATAAATTATAAAGATTTTCCTTTCCCCACCTATTTCCATTGTATAAAATATATAAAAAAAAAAACCCACTAGAGCTATACCTTGAGTGCCCTACCATCCATTCTTAATTAGCACATTCGTTTAGATAATATCACCAACTTTAACTTTAACACCTATGTGTTCTATTGTACTATTGTTGTTGACATCTTTTGATGATCTGCTTCTATCACTGCTTGTTTGTCGCTACAACCACACCAACCCCCTCCACCTCTCTGTCTCTCTATCTCTCCGCCCCCCACACACACCTTAAACCAGCTTATATTTCAGCTCTTTCCTGGACTCGAACTCAAGTTCTGTCGAAGGGTCATGAGGACTCGAAACGTCAACTCTTTTCTTCTCCGCCGATGGTTAGATTCTCTCTTGTTGGAGAATGTCATTGCCCGACACGTGTGGCACGAATGTTACTTGCCACTTGTCAGCACAAGTCTAGCTGCATTTGGACATGGACTGCTTCAGTACTTGAGGAGTCACGAATGGTGCTGAACATTGTGCAATCGTCAGCGAACGTCCTCATTTCTGACCTTATGATGGAAGGTAGGTCATTGCTGAATCAGCTGAAGATGGTCGGGCTGAGGACACTACCCTGAGGAACTCCTGCAGTGATATCCTGGGACTGAGATGACTGACCTCCAACAACCACAACCATCTTCCTTTGTGTTAGGTATGACTTTAACCAATGGAGAGTTTTCCCCCTGATTCCCATTGACTCCAGTTTTTCTAGGGCTCCTTGATGCCACACTCAGTCAAATGCTGCCTTGATGTCAAGGGCAGTCACTCTCACCTCACCTCTGTAGTTTAGCTCTTTCGTCCATGTTCGAACAAAGGCTGTAATGGGGTCAGGAGCTGAGTGGCCCTGGCAGAACACAAACTGAGCGTCAGTGAGCAGGTTATTTCTAAGCAAGTGCCGTTTGATAGCACTGTTGATCACTCTTTCCATCACATTACTGATGATCGAGAGTAGACTGATGGTGTGGTAATTGTCCTGGTTGGATTTGTCCTGCTTTTTGTGTACAGAACATTCCTAGGCAATTTTCCACATAGCCAGTTAGATGCCAGTGTTGTAGCTGTACAAGAACAGCTTGGCTAGAAGCGCAGCAAGTTCTGGAGCACAAATCTTCAGTACTATTGCCGGAATATTGTCAGGGCCCATAGCCTTTGCAGCATCCAGTGTCTTCAGCCATTGTTTAGTATCACACACAGTGAATCGAATTGGCTGAAGACTGGTATCTGTGATTCTCTGGGACTGTTTGATGGAGACAGTGGAGAGGGAGCTTCACTCTGAATCTAACCCCATGCTCTATCTGCCCTGGGAGTGTTTGATGGGGACAGTGTATAGGGAGCTTTATATCTAACCCTGTGCTGTACCTTATGTTGAGATGTAGACCAGAAATATTCTGGCACCTGGTCTCACTTTCTGGTGGGTGTGCCTGTTATTTATAATTGGGCAGTTCCTTGCCAAAAGCCAGATAGAATCAATGGGGTACAGCATTAATGGATGATGATTGAGAAGAGAATTTGGGCCACTATTTCATTGATATGAACAAGAATGAGGAAAGGTTGGAATTATTGTGGAAAATGGAGCGTGATTAACCCCTGGGAGCAGTAACCACAGGCTCGCCCCTTGATCCATCTCTGAAGCTGTAGGGAGATGAAATTCAAGAATGGTGCTTTTATACATTATTTGCTTGAGCATAATCAATTATCATATCAGTATTTGCATAACAACAAATGACAATCAGGTGACTTTTGTTTTGTTTCAGCACAGGGATTGGCTGTCTGTAAATGTCCAAACTAAACCAGTTACCAGATATTCCCCTCATTCTGATTTCGAGATGTGTGCTTCAGAATTCCAATGAATTTTTATCAACAATGGAAAAACTCAAAGATTGAGTGAATGTTGTTGGGTTGTGAACTGAGCATCTTAATCACTAGTGCTCCCAGCAACAGATGGATTTTGGGGGTCAGTAGTGATGGGGTTACATACTGGTTATCAGAGCCCAGTGGATTTGGCCATGTGTTCTGTGTATTTTACCTGTCAGGACTCTGCTGCGCTGCGAAGCTTCAGTCGCGAGAGTGTATGAGAGATTAATAATCCGCTCCCTCTCTCTTTCTCCCAGGAACATGGCTCGGTCTGCAGGAGCCCAGCACCCAGCTACATCAGGACTAAAATTACAAAGAAATAGGTATTTACTTTATATCAATTCATCTCCAGAGAGAGCAGACTCGGAGGTCCAGGTCGCAAATGGAGTTGGGAGAATTGGTGCAACACAGGGAATCTAAACTGGTGTTGACTTCAACTAATGGGTACAGAAACCCATCCTGATCCCCAGTAATAACGGGTACAGAAACCCATCCTGATCCCCAGTAATAACGGGTACAGAAACCCATCCTGATCCCCAGTAACAACGGGTACAGAAACCAATCCTGATCCCTAGTAATAACAGGTACAGAAACCCACCCTGAACCCCAGTAATAACGGGTACAGGAACCCACCCTGAACCCCAGTAATAACGGGTACAGGAACCCACCCTGAACCCCAGTAATAACGGGTACAGGAACCCACCCTGAACCCCAGTAATAACGGGTACAGGAACCCACCCTGAATCCCAGTAATAACAGGTAAGAAACCCACCCTGAATCCCAGTAATAACAGGTACAGGAACTCACCCTGAACCCCAGTAATAATAGGTACAGGAACCCACCTTGAACCCCAGTAATAACGGGTACAGGAACTCACCCTGAACCCCAGTAATAATAGGTACAGGAAGCCTCCCTGAACCCCAATAACATGAACTGGTTTGGGAGTATGATGTTCCAGAGGGATGGTATAATTGGAGATGTCTCTGATCACAAGAGATAAGGAGGCCCCGCTGTTAGTTCTGAAGCCTGGGGAAAGGGCTGAGAGACAGGTGTTTGTGCAGTTTGAATGTGAGGGGTTTATGATGGTGTGGGTCAGAACTGGTGTAACCTGAAGGCCAGACTAAGGTATCAAAATTTCCCCCAGATTAGAGGAGGGAAATTTGTGTTTGTTACAGCAGGGATCACACTACAAAGCAACCCAGAAACGTGGAGCTGAGAGTCAGTCTGAAGCATCAGTTACAAAGAAGCCTTTCTCAGGGTTCGTTTTGTGAGATGAGACATTGGACAGGATCAAGAGTTCCAGGTTGTCCCTCTCACTATCCATGATCCTGACTTGAGGCTCACACATTCCTCATGTAGAAACACATCACCAAACAACAACTTACCATTTCAACATAATCGGTAAAACTGTTTATACAGCCATAACTGACCCCGAATTGTTCTCATTCCAGCACAGAGGGTTAAGATCAAATAATAACTTTCAAAAGGAATTTGGATAAACCCTTGAAAAGCAGAAATTCACAGGAATATGGGAAAGGAGCAGGGAATGGGATTCATTAGATAGCTCTTTAAAAGAGACAGCACAAGGATACTGGGCCAAATGGCCTCCTGTGTTAGACCATAAGACGTAGGAGCAGAAGTAGGCCATTTGGCCCATCGAGTCTGCTCTGCCATTCAATGAGATCATGGTTGATCTGATAATCCTCAACTCCACTTTCCTGCCTTTTCCCCATAATTCTTGATCCCCTTACTGATTAAAAATCTGATTATCTCAGGCTTAAATATGCTTAATGACCCAGCATCTACAGTCCTCTGCAGTAAAGAATTCCACAGATTCAATATCCCAGAGAAGAAATTCCTCCTCATCTCTGTTTTAAATGGTTGACCCCTTACTCTGAGATTATGTCCTCTGGTCCTAGACTCACCCACAAGGGGAAACAACCTCTCAGCATCTACCCTGTCAAGCCTCCTAAGAACTTTATATGTTTCAAAAGGTCGCCTCTCATTCTTCTAAACTCCAATGAGTACAGGCCCAACCTACTCAACCTCTCCTCATAAGAAAATCCCTCCATACCCGGAATCAACCCAATGAACCTTCTCTGGACTGGCTCCAATGCCAGTATATCTTTCCTTAGATAAGGGGACCAAAATTGTTCACAGTATTCTAGGTGTGGTCTAACTAGTGCTTTGTATAGTTTTAGCAAGGCTTCCTTATTCTTATACTCCATTCCCTTTGAAATAAAGGCCAACATTCCATTTGCCTTACCTAATACCTGCTGAACTTGTATGCTAGCTTTTTCATGCACGAGGACCCCCAAATCCCTCTGTGCTGCAGCTTTCTTCAGTCTTTCTCCATTTAAATAATATTCAGCTCCTCTATTCTTCCTGCCAAAGTGCATGACCTCACACTTTCCCACATTATATTCCATCTGCCATGTTTTTGCCCCCTCACTTAACCTGTCTATATCCCTCTGTAGACTCTGTGTCATCTTCACCACTTGCCCTCCCACCTATTTTTGTGTCAACCGCAAACTTGACAATAGTACATTCACTTCCCTCATCCAAGTCATTGATATTTATTGCAAATAATTGAGGCCCCAGCACTGATCCCTGTGACACTCCGCTAGTTACAGGTTGCCATCCTGAAAATGCCCCCTGTATCCCAATCCACTGTCTTCTATTAGTTAGCCAGTCCTCTATCTGTGCTAATATACTACCCCTAACACCATGGGCTCTAATCTTATTAAGTAGCCTTATGTGTGGTACCTTATTGAACGCCTTTTGGAAATCCAAATATATTACATCTACTGGTTCCCCTTTATCTTATCATACTTGTTACCTCCTCAAAGAATTCAAACTAATTTGTAAGGCATGATATCACCTTCTTGAAGCCATGTTGTATGATTGTGATTCCTCACCTGGTCTTTGCGATCATCGTCTTAATTTTCTCCAATGTTCTTTGCTTCTCCTGCAGTTGTTCTGGACTGAGGGGAATCTCAGGATCCACATCGATATATCGGGTGGTTATGATAACTTTACTGGGTTTACACTGTAAGTGAAGTAACTCATTATATTTGATGGGCAGCTCCCAACTCAACTGGTCCGAATACACCAATTTGTTTCCTCACACTCACTCACACTCTAACCCACTCTCATCAACTCCCACCCACACACATTCCCACCCACTCCCTCCCTCTCTGTCTGTCCCACACCCTCTCCGACCCTAACTCATTCTCACCCACTCCCAATCTCCCACCCCCCAGTCCACTTGTGGCTTGGGGTCTAATTTTATGAAGTAGTCTTTCAGTCATTGTTGACAATGTTTTGTGGCACACTGAACAACATCTTGCGGGTTACCATTGACCAGAAACTGAACTGGACTAGCCATATAAATACTGTGGCTATAACAGCAGGTCAGAGGCTGGGAATCCTGTGTTGAGTAACTCACCTCCTGACTCCCCGAAGTCTGTTCACCATCCATAAGATACAAGTCAGGAGTGTGATGGAATATTCTCCAATTGCCTGGATAAGTGCAACTCCAACAACACTCAAGAAGCTGGACACCATCCTGGACAAAGCAGCCCACTTGATTGGCACTCCATCCACAAACATTCACTCCTTCCACCACTGACACACAGTAGCAGCAGTGTGTAACATCTACAAGATGCACTGTAAAAATTCACCAAGACTCCTTCGACAGCACCTTCCAAACTCACGACCACTCCCACCTAGGAGGACAAGGGCAGCAGATAGATGGGAACACCACCATCTGGAAGTTCCCATCCAAGCCACTCACCATTCTGACTTGGAAATATATCACCATTCCTTCACTGTCGCTGGGTCAGAATCCTGGAACTTCCTCCCTAACAGCACTGTGGGTGTACCTACACCACGTGGACTGCAGCGGTTCAAGAAGGCTGCTCATCATCACCTTCTTAAGGGCAACTGGGGATGGCCAATAAATGCTGGCCCAGACAATGACACCCACATCCCATGAATGAATATTAAACAAACACCTCCCCTAGTGCCTAATAAATAATGGCATCTGCTGATTTGTTGCTATGCACAGAAACCCCAAGGCCCCACTGTTAATATTGCTGCAATAGCCCACCTCAATTGGGGTTCCTGCCCCTAAATATGAGCCACTGCTTCCTGCTGGTGAGTGTATATTTCACATGAAGGCAGAATCTTGGGAAGAAGCCCCAAAACATGGGCCTGGTCATTATCAAATTCTCACCTCTTTTCTTACAATTCGATTACGTTCACGGGTGTGGCTTTCTGCTGTCTCTGGTGGTGCTGAAAGCTTTGTCACCAATTTACTTGATGCCATCTCATTTCGTGTTCCAGGTGGCTCAGGTGTAGATGTTGGTTTTGTGGAAACAGTTGGGGTATTTCCTGGTCTGGTCCAAGAGGGTACCGCCCTGGCAGTGAGATGGGCACCTGTTGAGTGGTTGGTCACTGGTCTGTTGGTCGAGAGGTTTGCAGAGTTCGGTCTTGATTCTCCTGTCATTGCTCCTCTCTGACAAGTCAAGAAATACGGTCTGAACGTGAATCCAATGTTACTCACTCCTTATCAGTTCAAACTTCCTCATTGATCTCACTTTGGATTAAGAAAATCCAAACCAAGTTGTAAAACATGCACTCTGGGTCATTTCTGTAAACAAATTTGTGTCAATCCATTCAAACTCTCAACCATTAAAATAACTCCCCGGATTCTACAAACACGGAGAAAATATTGACCGTGCTGTATAATTATAGTTAGATCTATAGTTACAGGAGGGTGAATTAAGCTGATACAGCTGGGCTTGGATATTAGCTCAAGGATTGAACAACACAATTGTATACAAGCATCAGCCACTGAGAACAGGAGGAACCAGAGAAAGATGCAGTTTTATTGCTTCAACTGCTACTCATTTCACTGTTCCAGATTGAATACCATGTGCCAGTACAGAGTGCAGACACAGACACTGCAATCATCCTGTTACAGACAGTGTTTAACCCAGATCGTACTCACCATTATTGGTGACACAGCCACACTTCTTTGAGACAGGATACCTGTCCTGGGCCTCTGCTGGAGATGTGCTTCCTGGTGTCGTTTCATTCGTTCCATCTGTTCCTCTGCACTCATCTTTCCTTTTCTGTGAATGCCCCCAGCAGTCAGTGTATGTTGGCCCTGGAGACACAAAGACAGAACAGAACAGAGTGTCACACCTCATCACTTTGCTCTCTCTTTCAATGACTCTCAGACCTTTCACTTTATTCTTCCATTGTGGAGTCTGTGACAAGAAGCGTTTATTGACTCCCCTCAAGATATGCAACAAAGACAAATTCCAGTGGAGAAGCAGCGAGTTCCCTTCGAGCAGAGGAGAAGGACAGTCAAATCAGGAAGGATTTTGATGGGGTAATAAAAAGATATTGATTCCCCTGGCAGGATGGTGGGTAACCAGTGGGCACAGATTTAAGATCAATGTCAAAAAATAAACAGGGGGTGGTTTTTAAAGTAGCAAGTTGTTGTGATCTGGAACACGCTGCCTGAAAGAGCAGTGGAAGCAGATTCAATAGTAACTTTGAAAAGGGAATGGATATGGGTAGAGGGTGAAGAGGTTGAAATATGCAAAGCAAGTTACCCTGTAGTTTCCATTTGTCACCGAGTTGTTCTGCAGATTACAGTTCCTCTCTTCCTGTGTATGTTTCTGTTCTGACTGGATTGGAGGAGATGCTGTTTCAGCCCCACAGTGTTCAGCTTTGCTGTGCTGATTGTGATGTAACAGTGTGGGGAGTGGTGGCCTGCAAGGGACATCATCTAGAACCTTCAGGATGAAGCACAAAAATAACAAAGAATGGAATTAAGCTGAACAAACCCCACATTCACCCAACATCCTCAACTCCACCTAACCCCAATACCATCAACTCCATCTACCCATCTTCCCTCAATAACCCTCAACCCCACCTGCCTATCTTTTCCCTAAATCCCTCAATTTCACCAATACAGCTTCTTGCTAGATCCTTCAACCTCACCTACCTTCACAGATACTGCAGTAAATCCTGTGGTCAATACCCAGCAATCAACGATTAGTGAAGGAGGAATTTGGGAAGCTGTCATTCCTTCCAGTGCTGTCATTTCACTCACCTGCCTGTGGGGCCCAGAGTTTGGAGCTGGCAGTGGTGACGACCCAGATGGAGTTTGCAGGGAGTCACTTTGAAGCCCAGAGGGATGTTCTAGGACAGGGGAGGCTGTAAATGGTATTACTGAGGATGAGGAGGGGAGTGGGGGGGGGGGGTGAAAAAGCACCAATGTGGGTTAAAACAGGATAAACACAAAACATTGCTTCCACAACATTCAACATAACATGTGCGAGAAGAATAGATAGCACAGAGACTGTCAGGCACCAGGGGATGGGGAAATTCATACCATGGATATTATATAGTCAGGGTCCTGGTGGTATGGGTTTAACAATCATGTGGACACCATGAGGGATGGATGCTATAGGGTATTATTAGTGATGCATATGGATTCTAAAGGACAGTGTGTGTGTGGGACCCATACCCCAGTGGGAGTCAGTAGATGATAAAACTGTATTTAGGTCTATATCATGGAGATAGCAGAGATGGTCAGAGTCAAGAATTGTCAGTTTCCAGTCAGTCTGGATCTGAATGGTCAGTGTCTGGTCAGTCTGGCTCTGGGTGGTCACCATCCGGTAAGTCTGGCTCTGAGTGGTCAGCTTCCGGTCAGCCTGACTTTGAGCGGTCAGCTTCCGGTCAGTCTGGCTTTGAGTGGTCAGCTTATGGCCAGTCTGGCTCTGGGTGGTCAGTTTCCGGTCAGTCTGGCTCTGGGTGGTCAGTTTCCAATCAGTCTGGGTCTGAATGGTCAATGTCTGGTCAGTCTGGGTCTGATGGTCAGTTTCCAGTCTGTCTGGGTCTGGATGATCAGTTTCTAGTCAGTCAGTCTGGGTCTGAATGGTCAGTGTCCAGTCAGTCTGGGTGATCAGCTTCCAGTCAGTCTGGGTCATCAGTTTCTGGTCAGTCTAGGTCATCAGTTTCCGGTCAGTTGAGGTCCAGGTGGTCAGTCCGGCTCTGGGCAGTCAGTTTCCAGTCAGTCTGGCTCTGGGCAGTCAGTTTCCAGTCAGTCTGGCTCTGGGCGGTCAGTTTCCAGTCAGTCTGGATCTGGGTGGTCAATCTGGGTCTGAGTTGTCAGTTTCCAGTCAGTCTGGGTCTGAATGGTCAGTGTCCAGTCAGTCTGGGTGATCTGTTTCCAGTCAGTCTCGTTCTGGGTGGTCAGTTTCCAGTCAGTCTGGGTCTGGATGGTCAGTTTCCTATCAGTCTGGGCCTGGGTGGTCAGTTTCCAGTCAGTCTGGGTCTGAATGGTCAGTGTCCAGTCAGTCTGGGTGATCAGTTTTTGGTCAGTCTGGGTCTGGGTGGTCAGCCTGTGTCTGAGTGGTCAGTTTCCAGTCAGTATGGGTGGTCAGTTTCCAGTCAGTCTGGGTCTGAATGGTCAGTGTCCAGTCAGTCTGGGTGATCAGTTTTCAGTCAGTCTGGGTCTGGACGATCAGTTTGCAGTCAATCTGGTTGGTCTGCTTCTGG
This sequence comes from Carcharodon carcharias, assembly GCF_017639515.1. NCBI lineage: Eukaryota > Metazoa > Chordata > Chondrichthyes > Lamniformes > Lamnidae > Carcharodon > Carcharodon carcharias. The sequence goes on from NC_054497.1 coordinate 16,339,624, forward strand.
TCAATCTGGGTCAGAGTGCTCAGTGTCCAGTCAGTCTGAGTGGTCAGTTTCTGGTCAGTCTGGGTCTGGGTGGTCAGTCTGGGTCTGAGTGGTCAGTGTCCAGTAAGTCAGGGTGATCAGTTTCCAGTCAGTTTGGGTCTGGTTGGTCAGTCTGGGTCTGGGTGATCAGTTTGCGGTCAGTCTGGTTGGTCAGTTTGGGTCAGAGTAGTCAGTGTCCAATCAGTCTGGGTGATCAGTTTCCAGTCAGTCTGGCTCCAGGCAGTCAGTTTCCAGTCAGTCTGGCTCTGGGTGGTCAGCCTGGTCAGCGCGTTCCTGGGAGAGTCTTCAGGACTGTTGGTTTCTTACCGGGTTGTTGAGTTGATCCTATTGCAGCCTGGAAGCTCTTTCTGTTGCTGCTCAGGCCTAAAATCACATCCTCTATCATCCAGAGATCACGCTGTGCCTCTCCTCGCTCCTAATTGGTCAAAGGCAACATATGTATTGGAAATGGGTGGAGTTACTTTGGCAAATAACCAATCACAACACGCAAAGCTGGAACATTCTCAAATATCGCACAGACCCTTATCAATCCCTCTCTATTCTAATCTACCAATCACACGGACTCATTCTAATCTACCAATCACCTGGACTCATTCTAATCTACCAATCACATGGACTCATTTTAATCTACCAATCATATCCAATTCCAATCCTGCAAACACGCTTATCTGTTTTAAATTTATCAATCAAATTTACCCACTTTAATCAACCAATCACATCCTGGGACCGAATCATGCTGGGTCAAAATCCTGGAACTTACCTGGCAGGAGGGAGACCATGATCATAAAGGTGGTTCTCCCAGAACAAGGCTAGCCCATTGCACTTCAGCTGTGCTGACTCCTGTGATTTCCCCAAATGCAGGATACTTGACTGCAAAATTTGTATAGTGGGGGGCTGCATTTGCATTCTCCCCTAATATATAAGACCCCTCCTAACAGCACAGTGGGTGTACTTACACCACAGAGACTGCAGCAGTTCGAGAAGGCAGCTCACCAATATCTTCTCAAGGGCATTTAGGATGGGCAATAAATGCTGGCCTAGCCAGCGATGCCCACATCCCGTGAAAGAATAAAAAAGCATATTGGACATTATTTGCAGACCACTGCCTGATGGGCTTGTGGTCAAGGTTTTTTTTTATGTGGAGGGGAAGAGACCATCATCCACCTCCTTGTGGAATATGCCTTTGTCAAGAAGGTCTGGAGAGAGTGGCCGTGGTTTTTGTCGAGGTTCATCCCGAGCAGTTCTGTGACACAGGACTCTGTGCTCTACGGGCTGTTCCCAGGGACACACACCGAGACAAACATCAACTGCAGCTGGAGGATCATCAACTCGGTGAAAGACACTATTTGGTCTGCCCGAAACTTTTTGGTCTTCCAGCGCAGAGTTGTCCCCGACCGAGTGTTGCAGACTAGCACATTCCAAGGTCCAGGACAACGTGCTGAGGGACGCACTAAAGCTTGGGGCAGCCACCACAAAGGGGAAAGGTCGCTGTCTAAGGTCCACCTGCCTTAGTGCACCGAGGGAAAGGAAACGGTGTAAAACCCTTTGGCTGATATCTTTGTCATGGAATGTATATTGTCAATATCGTGTGCAATTGCATTAAGATAACTCAGAGTGTCATATGCTGTAGGGAACGAATTGGAACTGGATTACTCTTTCAGTAATGTCCCATTTAAACTGTGTGGAATAAAATTTTACAAATTTTTATGAATATAGTACATTTTTGGAAAAGAAATGCATGTGTGGGAATGTGTGTGAGGGTGTGTCTGAGTGAGGGTCTATGGGAATGAGTGTGAGGGAGTGAGAGTGTGTTGTGGGGTTTGGAATCAGTGTGTGTGTGTGGGGAGTGGGGGTCATATCTGAGTGGAAGTTGGGGGTGCGTGTGAGTGTGGGGGGGCGTGATGGGGTTGGGGGTGCGTGTGAGTGTGGGGGGGCGTGATGGGGTTGGGGGTGCGTGTGAGTGTGGGGGAGCGTGATGGGGTTGGGGGTGCATGTGAGTGTGGGGGGGTGTGATGGGGTTGGGGGTGCGTGTGAGTGTGGGGAGGTATGATGGGGTTGGGGGTGCGTGTGAGTGTGGGGGGGCGTGATGGGGTTGGGGGTGCGTGTGAGTGTGGGGGGGGCGTGATGGGGTTGGGGGTGCGTGTGAGTGTGGGGGGGCGTGATGGGGTTGGGGGTGCGTGTGAGTGTGGGGGGGCGTGATGGGGTTGGGGGTGCGTGTGAGTGTTGGGGGGCGTGATGGGGTTGGGGGTGCGTGTGAGTGTGGGGGAGCGTGATGGGGTTGGGGGTGCGTGTGAGTGTGGGGGGGTGTGATGGGATTGGGGGTGTGTGTGAGTTGGGGGGGCGTGATGGGGTTGGGGGTGCGTGTGAGTGTGGGGGGGGCGTGATGGGGTTGGGGGTGCGTGTGAGTGTGGGGGGGCGTGATGGGGTTGGGGGTGCGTGTGAGTGTGGGGGGCGTGATGGGGTTGGGGGTGCGTGTGAGTGTGGGGGGGCGTGATGGGGTTGGGGGTGCGTGTGAATGTGGGGAGGTGTGATGGGGTTGGGGGTGCGTGTGAGTGTGGGGAGGTATGATGGGGTTGGGGGTGCGTGTGAGTGTGGGGAGGTGTGATGGGGTTGGGGGTGCGTGTGAGTGTGAGGAGGTGTGATGGGGTTGGTGGTGCGTGTGAGTGTGGGGGGGTGTGATGGGGTTGGGGCAGTGATGTATTTGACATATGAGCTGCCTTTCCTTCAAGCACCTGACAATTGAACCAAAGAGGGATCCTATCAAATTATCATCTGTTGCCCAAGGTGAAAGCTACTTGGTGGCTGTAGTTCACAGATTGTGCTGTGTAACCTGCTGCCCTTCTGATGAATCCCAGTGAATGTTTTGAATGGAAGATACAGGAAGCACATGTAGGAAGCACATTTAGACCAGGTCCTGTTTCACAAATGAAAAGAGCGATAGTACCTGCGCAGACCCACATCTGGTGAGCAGCTCTCGAGTGGACCTGAATCTCTGCAGCTCATTCTCCAGGAATTCATATTCATTCCAAGATTGTTCCATGTCCTGTCTCAGAACAGAAATAAGGTTCAGCAAGTTTAATTTAAGAGAGAGGATTTGACAGATGGATGGATATTCAAGCAGACACCTGTCAAATCGAATGCACTGAAAATGAGGCGGATGTCATGTGTATGGATTTTTAAAAGACATTTGATAAAGTCTCACCTTGGAGACTTGATGATAAAATTGAGGCACATAAAGTAAAAGGGAGTTGTGCAGGTTGTTTCAAGTTCAGAGAGTCGGGGTTATTAGGGGTTGATTTTCCTCCCATCCATCCCCAGACTCATGTGTTTCCCATGTGAGGGAATTGAATATGTGGAACCCCGATATAATTTTGTCCGTTCATCACCCAGAATCAGAGTTTCACAAGAAGGTGCTGGTAGGGAGTGAAGAAGGATCCTACACTCTGACTTCTCCTCTGTCTCCTGGACCCAGTGAGTGCCTGGATCTGGGTGGTGGGGTGGCGGTGAGCAGGGGATAATTTCTGGGAGTCTGGGATGGGTCTGGTGCTGAATCTCTCTATAGGTCTCTAGGAGGGAGCAGAGTGAATCAGGAGGAGCTGCAGGTTAGTGACCATGATCCCAATTCCCAACAATAAACCACGCACTGGGGTTGCCTTGATTTAATATATCAATGGAGGACAGGGCTCAAGCAGAAGTCCTTCTGCATCTTGAGTGTGCCTTCAACACATGATCCTCTGCCTCTCAGAGCTAAGAGTGAGAGTGGCTGAGCTGAGGCTTTTAACAAAAATGTTTGACGCTGTCCTGGAAACAGATCCATTTTCTGAAATTTTCTAAAGCTGAAGTCCAGCGATTCTGGCAGTGTATTAGAGATTACCGTGGACAGGTCACAGAGTCTGGCACGGATTTGGATCAGATCCTCCTGAAGAATTTGCTGTTGGAATGCTAACCGCTCCACAATATTTGGCTGTCTCTCAAAGTCCATCATCTGACAATGTGTCGCTTCCCACACACCTTCCAGTTTGTCCTAGAGAAAGTCGAACAGTCAAGAACATTTTTCACACATTATCAGGTAGATTATTAAACGTGCACTCAATACATCGAAATCTGTAATCTTCTCTAGCCTTAGAACCCTCTGAGATACCTGTGCTCCTCTAATTCTGGCCTCTTGTGCACCTCTAATTGTAATCGCTCCACTATTTAGTGGCTGTGCTTTCAGCTGCCAAGGTCCCAAACTATGGAATGCCCTCCTCAAATCTCTGTACCTCTCTCTCCTCCTTTAAGACACCCCTTAAAACCTATCTTTGACTAAGCTTTTGGTCATGGAATGGTTACAGCACAGAAGGAGGTCATTCAGCCCATTGTGACTGTGCTCTGAAGGAGCAATTCACCTGAAGCCATTCCCCTCTTCTCCCCATAACCCTGCACATTCTTCCCTTTCAGATAATAATCCAATTCTCTACTGAACGATTCAATTGAACCTGTGTCCACCACACTCTCAGGCAGTACATCCCAGATCCTAACCACTCACTGTGTGAAAATGTTTCTCCTCATGTCTCCATTGCTTCTTTTGCCAATTACCTTAAATCTGTGCCCTCCCGTTCTCGGTCCTTCCACCAATAGGAATGTTTTCTCCCTATCTACCCTATCCAGACCCCTCATGATTTTGAACCCTTCTATCAAATCTCCTCACACACTTCTCTTCTTCAAGGAAAACAGTCCCAACTTCTACAATCTATCTATGTTCCTCACCCCTGGAACCATTCTTGTTAATCTTTTCTGTACTCTCTCTCAAATGTCTTCACATCCTTCCAAAAATGTGGCAAACAGAACTGGACTCAATGCTTCACTTGAGGCCAAACTATTGTTGTAACATAATTTCCTTGCTGTTGTACTCTATGCCTATATTGATAAAGTCTAGGATACTGTATGCTTTATTAACCACTCTCTCAACTTGTCCTGCCACCTTCAATGATCTATGCACAAATACACCCAGGTTCTTCTGCTCCTGCACCCCATTTAGAATTGTAGCTTTGATTTTATATTGTTTCCATGTTCTTCCTACCAAAATGAATCACTTCACACTTCTCTGCATTAAATTTCATTTGCCACTTGTTCTCCCATTCCACCAACCTATGTCCCTTTGAAATTTTACTCTATCCTCCTCATGGTTCACAATACTTCCAAGTTTTGTATTGTCCCATAAATTTTGAAATCGTGCCCTGTACACCAAGGTCTAAGTCATTAACATATATCAGGAAGAGCAGGGGTCCCAACACCAACCCTCTTAGGAACTTCACTAGGAATATTCTTCCAGTCTGAAAAACAACTGTTAACCACAACTTTCTGTTTCCTGGCACTCAGCCAATTTTGTATCCATGTTGCTACTGACCCTTTTATTCCATGAGCTTTCATTTTGCTCACAAGTCTGTTGTGTGGCATTGTATCAAATGGCTTTTGGAAGTCCATGTACACCACATTAACAGCATTGCCCTCATCAACCCTCTCTGTTACCTCATCAAAAACTCCGAATTGCACAATTGTCCTTAACAAGTCTGTGCTGGCTTTCCTTAATTCACTCACATTTTCCCAAGTGACTATTAATTTTGTCATTAATTATCATTTCTAGAAGCTTCCTCACCACCAAGGTTAAACCAACTGGCCTGTAGTTGCTGGATTTAACTTTGTATCCTTTTTTGAGCAAGGGTGCAACATTTGCAATCCTCCAGTCCTCTGGCACCATCCCTGAATCTAAGGAAGACTGAAAAATTATTGCCTGTCCTTCCGCAATTTCCACTCTCACTTTCCTCAGTATCCTTGGATGCATCCCATCCGGTTCTGGTGCTTTATCGACTTTTGAGTATAGACAGCCATCCAATACCACCACCTTATCCATTTTAAACCCTTCTAGTGTCTGAACTGCCTCCTTTTTCACCATGGCCATGCAAAGTATTCATTTAACACCTCAACCATGCCCTCTGCCTCCATGTGTAAATCCACTTTTTGGTCCCTAATCTTCCCACTCCTCCTTTTACCACCCTTTTACCATTTATATGACTTTTGGATACCTTGTTTATGTTAGCTGCCAGTCTCCTTTCATAACCTCTTTTTGCTTCTCTTATTTGTTTCCTTCAATTCCCCTCTGAACCTTCTATATTCAGCCTGGTTCTTAGTTGTATTATCCACCAGAAATCTGTCATAAGGCACACTTTTTCTTCTTCACCTTAATCTCTATTTCTTTTGTTATCCAGGGTGTTTTGGATTTGTTTGCCCTCCCTTCCCTCTTAGGGAATATACCTTGACTGTGCCTTAACTATATCTCCTTCAAAAGCCCATTGTTCTGTTATAGTCTTGCCTTTCAACCTTTGATTCCAGCTAATCTGGACCAGAGCCATTCTTGCCCCATTGAAGTTGGCTTTCTCCCAGTTCATTATTCTTACACTAGATTGCTCCTTGTCCTTTTTCATAGTCATCCTAAGCCTTATGATATAATAATCACTGCCCCCCTAATGTTCCCATACTGACACTGGATCCACTTGGCCCATCTCATTCCCAGGAACCAGGATGAGCAGAGCCTGCTCTCTCATTGGACTGGAAACATACTGTAGAAAACTCTCCTGAACACACTATTATCCCTCTCCTTTACACTACTACTACCCCAGGCTATATTTGGATAATTCAACTCTATAATTCTTGAGCCTCTCTGTAATTTCCTTGCAAATTTGTTCCTCTACATCTTTCCCACCAGTTGGCTGTCTATAGACTACATGGAGCAATGTAATTGCATCTTTTTTGTTCCTTAGCTCTAGCCAAATCAATTCTGTCCTTGAGCCCTCTGGGATGTCCTCTTTCTCCAGCACTGCAATGCTCTCCTTAATCAATACTGCCACCCCTCTTCCTTTCCTTCCTTCCCTGTCTTTCCTGAACATCTTGAATCCAAACTTGCCCTTCTTTGAGCCAGTCTCTGTTATCGCCACAACATCATATTTCCACATGGTAATCTGCAACTGCAGCTCACCAATCTTACACACCACATTCCACGCATTCGCATCCGTGCACAGGAATCCTAATTTAGACTTTATTATTTTCCCTCACATGCTGAACTCACCCAATACCCTACTGTTTCCTACTCCAGTGCTATCTGTCTCTCTCAATATTCCGCATACCCTGGTATCCCTCTCTAGTATTACCTCCTGGTTCCCACACACCTATCAAATTAGTTTAAACCCTCCCCAGTAGCACTAACAAATTGCCCCATAAGGCACTTGGTCCCGACTCTGTTTAGGTGTAACCCATCTGACCTGGATAGGTCCCATCTCCCCCAGAACTGATCCCAAAGTCCCAGAAATCTAAAACCCTGTCTCCTGCACCATCTTTCTAGCCTCACATTCATCTGCTTTGTCCTCCTATTTCTATACTTACTTGCTCATGGTACTGGGAGTAATCCAGAGATTAGAACATTTGAAGTCCTGCTTGTTAATTTCCTACCTAGCTCCCTACATTCTGACTGCAGGACCATATCCCTCTTACTACCTGTGTCTTTGAGACCAATATGGTCTTTACCCTTTGGCAGTTTACCCTTCCCCCTCAGGATGCTCTGAAACTGTTCAATGACATCCTTGACCCTGGCCCTAGAAAGGCAACATTCTGGATTCATGTCTGTAATTGTGGTAATGCCTGTTCCAGTAATTATTAAATCATCTGCCCCAATATCTTCATGGGGCTCAGAGCCAATTTTGCTCCTATGAAGCATCCTAGGAGGTTTTACAATGCAGGTTACTGGTGTATATCACATCATGTTCTCGTAGGTCAAGAAGCTTTTACTGACCAGTAATTGGCAGCTAGCCAGTTCCCAGCAACCAGTCAGTCTTACAGGGGAGCAGGATGGGGACAAAGGGAAAGGGGACACGAGGAAGAGGGAGAAGAGAAATGGAGAAGGAGGGGACAATAAAGCCATTAGACGTAGGAACAGAAGTAGGTCATTCGGCCCATCGAGTCTGCTCCACCATTCAATGAGATCATGGCTGATCTGATAATCCTCAACTCCACTTTCCTGCCTTTTCCCCATAACCTTTGAATCCCTTACTGATTAAAAATTTGTCCATCTCGGCCTTGAATATACTTAACGACCCAGCTTCTACAACCCTCTGCAGTAAAGAATTCCACAGATTCACTACCATCCGAGCGAAGAAACTCCTCCTCATCTCTGTATTAAGTGGGTGCCCCCTTACTCTGAGATTACGCCCTCTGGTCCTAGACTCTCCCACAAGGGGAAACAACCTCTCAGCATCTACCCTGTCAAGTCCCCTAAGAATCTTATATGGTTCAACAAGGTCACCTCTCATTCTTCTAAACTCCAATGAGTACAGGCCTAACCTACTCAACCTCTCCTCATAAGAAAATCCCTACATATCTGGGATCCACCTAGTGAACCTTCTCTGGACTGCCTCCAATGCCACTATATCTTTCCTTAGATAAGGGGACCAAAATTGTTCACAGTATTCTAGGTGTGGTCTAACTAATGCCTTGTATAGTTTTAGCAAGACTTCCCTATTTTTATACTCCATTCCCTATGAAATAAAGGCCAACATTCCATTTGCCTTCCCTATTACCTGTTGAACTTGTATGTTAGCTTTTTGGGATTCATGCACAATGACCCCCAAATCCCTCTGTGCTGCAGCTTTCTGCAGTCTTTCTCCATTTAAATAATATTCAGCTCCTCTATTCTTCCTGCCAAAGTGCATGACCTCACATTTTCCCATGTTATATTCCATCTGCCACTTTTTTTGTTCACTCACGTAACCTGTCTATATCCCTCTCTAGATTCTTTGTGTCACCTTCCCCACTTGCCTTCCCACCTATTTTTGTGTCTTCCGTAAACTTGGCAATAGTACATTCATTTCCCTCATCTAAGTCATTAATATATATTGTAAATAATTGTGGCCCCAGCACTGATCCTTGTGGCACCCCACTAGTTACAGGTTGCCATCCTGAAAATGCCCCCCTTATCCCAATTCTCTGTCTTCTATTAGTTAGCCAGTCCTCTATCCATGCTACCCCCAACAACATGGGCTCTTATCTTATTAAGTAGCCTTACATGTGGTTCCATTACATCCACTGGCTCCCTTTTATCTATCCTGCTTGTTACCTCCTCCAAGAATTCTAATAAATTTGTCAGGCATGATTTTCCCTTCACGAAGCCTTGCTGACTCTGCTTGATTAGATTATGTATTTCTAAATTGCTATTACATCCTTTATAATAGACTTCAACATTTACCCAATGACAGATGTTAAGCTAACTGGCCTTTTGTTATTTACCTGTTTTTGTTTCCCTCCCTTTTTGAATAATTTGAATAATTGAGAATTGGTCTGCTAGTTTATCAATGCTTCTCACATACCTTCTCTGCTTTGAGCTGAGTCACTTCATTGACCAACCCCTGTAGCACTCGGTCCTGCCCACACAGCCTGGTCAACAACACCTGTGGACACAGAACAAGGAACGACAACAGATACAAATACAATATGGAGAACATCTTCTATCAAACGTAAAATCTCCCCATCTAACCCTGTGCTGTATCTGCCCTGGGAGTGTTTAATGGGGACGGTGTAGAGGGAGCTTTACTCTGTATCTAACCCTGTGCTGTATCTGCCCTGGGAGTGTTTAATGGGGACGGTGTAGAGGGAGCTTTACTCTGTATCTAACCCTGTGCTGTACCTGTCCTGGGAGTGTTTGATGGGGACAGTGTAGAGGGAGCTTTACCATGTATCTAACCCTGTGCTGTATCTGCCCTGGGAGTGTTTAATGGGGACGGTGTAGAGAGAGCTTTACTCTGTATCTAACCCCATGCTGTACCTGTCCTGGGAGTGTTTGATGAGGACGGTGTAGAGAGAGCTTTACTCTGTATCTAACCCCGTGCTGTACCTGTCCTGGGAGTGTTAGATGGGGACAGTGTAGAGGGAGCTTTACTATGTATCTAACCCCGTGCTGTACCTGTCCTGGGAGTGTTTGATGGGAACAGTGTAGAGGGAAATTTACTCTGTATCTAACCCCGTGCTGTACCTGTCCTGGGAGTGTTAGATGGGGACAGTGTAGAGGGAGCTTTACCATGTATCTAACCCTGTGCTGTATCTGCCCTGGGAGTGTTTAATGGGGACGGTGTAGAGAGAGCTTTACTCTGTATCTAACCCCATGCTGTACCTGTCCTGGGAGTGTTTGATGAGGACGGTGTAGAGAGAGCTTTACTCTGTATCTAACCCCGTGCTGTACCTGTCCTGGGAGTGTTAGATGGGGACAGTGTAGAGGGAGCTTTACTATGTATCTAACCCCGTGCTGTACCTGTCCTGGGAGTGTTTGATGGGAACAGTGTAGAGGGAAATTTACTCTGTATCTAACCCCGTGCTGTACCTGTCCTGGGAGTGTTAGATGGGGACAGTGTAGAGGGAGCTTTACTCTGTATCTAACTCCGTGCTGTATCTGTCCTGGGAGTGTTTGTATCTAAAAAAAGTTCTTGCTGAGGAGGAATAATTCTTAAAAGCAGAGTAAAAGGTGATGAAATGTAGCTAAAACCAAGACTTACATCAACTTCATTTTCCACCATTTTGACAGGTTCGGTTGTGTATTCCCCATACATCTGCAAGAGAAAATTTCTGTCAGCTTCTCACACTGACCTCACCCGATGTGTTCTATGTTTCAGCTCAAATCGAGTTAGTTACAATAACACAGCCCTTTAATACTCTACTCACTGCCCTACGCGTGCTACCTACACTAGGTGCCTACATCCAGTATCCTAACATGCGGTACCCAAACACGCGGTACCCTAAATTACTTGTGATACATTCTATGCAGTTTGCCAACTGTGGCCGAATGAATACTATGTTTAATGGCATCATCATCCCTTACTCACTCCATAAAACCCCAAACGCTGTTGAACATTTATCTGGCATTTTCTATTCCCCTTCTCCAACCCCCTACTCCAGGTCTCACCATCCTAACCACTCAGTACCTCTCCCAGTCAGTTAGAGAATAAGCTGAAAAACGGCAAGTGTTCCCACTCTGATTCTCTGTCTTTGTGTCTACCTCTCCTACTGTCTCACCTCATCTTTCTTCCTCTTCCTCTCTCTCTCCATCCCCCCCCTTCTCCTTTCTCTCTCTGCCACTGTTTCCTGTTGTTTGGTGAACATTGGGATGATATTTACCGAAGGACTGAGGGACAGAGTCCCGACGGGTGACAGTAGTAGATTGGGGCTGGGTCGGGCTGAAGTTGGAGGTCGAGGAGGAAGTTCAGTGAAGCTGGAAATCGATTCCTGTAAACACAAAACAAGAGTTCAAGAAAAATTCCCAAACAAATTCAATCCATGAACATTAAATCTAAACTCATTTAAACTCACATACTGGTTCTCCACATTCTCTTTCAGGTGTGATCAAATATCACCACCACCCCCCTCCCCTTCTTCCCCTCCCCCCCTTCCCCTTCTTAGAGTCATAGAGTAGAGAGGTCTACAGCACAGGAAAAGGCCCTTTGGCTCATCGAGTCTGTGCCAGTCAAACAAGTACCTAACTATTCTAATCCCATTTTCCAGCACTAGGCCCATAGCCTTGTATGCCATGGCATCGCAAGTGCACGTCCAGATACTTTTTAAATGTTATGAGGGTTTCTCCCTCTACCACCCTTTCATGCAGAGAGTTCCAGATTCCCACCACCCTCTGGGTGAAAAAATTCTTCCTCGCATCCCCTCTAAGCCTCCTGCCCCTTACCTTAAATCTATGCTCCCTGGTTATTGATCCCTCCACCAAGGGGAAAAGTTCCTTCCTGTCTACCCTATCTACGCCCCTCATAATTTTATACACCTCAATCATGTCCCCCCTCAATCTCCTCTAAGCTATGGAAAGGTAAGTTCTAGTTTTTATTTAAAGTACATAAATAATTTAACTTTTTTTTTACTGTGTTTAACTTAAAGTAAGGGTTTTTTTCAACCAAAGGCATGGCAGGGCAGCTTAGTCCCGTGTTATGTACCGCCTGCAACATGTGGGAAGCCCTAGAAGCTCCTTGTGCTCTCACCGACCATGTGTGCAGGAAGTGCCACCGGCTGCAGCTACTTGAGCTCTGAGTTTCAGAGCTTGAGCGGCAGCTGGAGACACTGAGGCACATCTGCAAGGCTGAGAGTTTCGTGGATAGCACGTTTTTAGACTTGGTCACCCCACAGCTTACGGAAGTGCAGACAGAGAGGGAATGGGTGACCATCAGTCAGAAGAAATGTGTCAGACATGTAGTCAGGAAATCCCCAGGGTGCATCTTGCACAAGAACTGTTTTTCTGTGTTGGAAAACGGTGAGAGTGACGGTTCCTCTGGGGAGTGCAGCCACGCTCATGGCACTGTGAGTGGCTCAGCTGCACAGGGGGGAGGAAAAAGAGGGGAAGAGCAATAGTGGTAGGAGACTCGATAGTAAGGGGAACAGACAGGTATTTCTGTGGCCGAAGACGTGACTCCAGGATGGTATGTTGCCTCCCTGGTGCCAGGGTCAAGGATGTCACTGAACGGCTGCAGGGCATTCTAAAGGGAGAGGGCAAACAGACAGAGATCGTGGTACATATTGGTATCAATGACATAGGTAGAAAGAGGGATGAGGTCCTGCAAGCAGAATATAGGGAGCTAGGAAACAGATTAAAAAACAGGCCCTCAAAGGTAGTAATCTCTGGATTACTTCTGGTGCCACACATTAGTGAGTATAGAAATAGGAGGTTAGTTCCAATGAATGCGTGGCTGGAGAGATGGAGCAGGAGGGAGGGCTTTAGATTTCTGGGACATTGGGACCGTTTCTGGGGGTGATGGGACCTGTACAAGGCGGACAGGTTGCACCTGAACCGGAATGGGACCAACATCCTTGCGGGGAGGTTTGCTAGTGATGTTGGGGAAGGTTTAAACTAACTTAGTAGGGGGATGGGATCCTGAGAGGAGGTTCAGCAGGGGGAAATGCACAGCCAAAATGAGAAGAGAGAGCAAATGAGTCTGGAAGGCATAGAACTTACAGACCAGTAAAGGCACAAGAGAGTTTGGCAAGGTTGGATGTTATTTATTTTAATGCAAGGGGTCTGATGAATAAGGCGGATGAGTTCAGGGCACAAATTAACACATGGAAGAATGATGTCAATGTTGTCACAGAGACATGGTTGAGATAGGGGCAGGATTGGCAGCTCAGTATTCCATGATATAGGGTCTTCAGGTGAGACATGGAAGGATGTAAAAGAGGAGGGGGTATTGCAATATTGATCAAGGAATCAATTACAGCAGTAAGGAGGGATAACATCTTAGAAGGCTCCTCAAATGAAGCCACATGGGTAGAGCTTAAAAACAAAAAAGGAGCAATCACTTTGCTGGGAATGTACTACAGGCCCCCAAACAGTCAGAGAGAAATAGAAGAGCAGATATGTAGGCAAATTTCAGAGAAGTGTAAAAATAATAGGGTAGTAATAGTGGGGGATTTCAATTTCCCAAGCATTAACTTGGTTGGTCACAGTGTGATAGGTTTAGAGGGAGCGGAATTCTTAAAATGCATCCAGGTGAGCTTTTTAAGCCAGTTTGTAGAAGGTCCTACAAGAGAGGGGGGTGGTCCTGGACTTAATTTTAGGGAATGAAGCTGGGCAAGTGGTAGAGGTATCAGTGGGGGAACATTTTGCAGATACTGATCATAACTCTGTTAGATTCAAGGTTGTTATGGAAAAGGACAAGGATGGACCAGAAATCAGAGTTCTAAATTGGGGGAAGGCTGATTTTAATAAGGTCAGATATGATTTGGCCAAAGTGGACTGGGAGCAGCTACTTTTAGGTAAATCTGTGTCAGAGCAGAGGGAATTATTTGAGAAGGAAAAAGGGAGAGTACAGGGCCAACATATTCCAGTAAAGATAAAGGGCGGGACCAACAAATCCAGGGAACCATGGATGTCAAGGGATATACAGAATTGGATAAAGAGTAAAAGAGAGGCTTATGGCAGATACCGAGGGCTCTAGAGAAGTATAGATTGTGTAGGGGGGAACTTAAAAAGGAAATTAGGAGAGCAAAAAAGGGCATGAAAAAACATTGGCAGGTAAAGTAAAGGAAAATCCAAAGTTATTTTACAAGTACATTAAGAGTAAGAGGATAACTAGGGAAAGAGTAGGGCCCATTAAGGACCATAGTGGTAATTTGTGTGTGGAGCTGGAAGACGTAGGTAGGGTTCTAAATGAATACTTTGTGTCGGTGTTCACAAGTGAGAGGGACGACGTGGGTATGGAAATCAGGCAGAAGGACTGTGATATAATTAAAGAAATTAGCATAGAAAGGGAGGAGGTTCTAAGTGGTCTGGCAGGCTTAAAAGTAGATAGATCTCTAGGCTCAGATGAAATGTATCCCAGGCTGTTGAGTGAGGCAAGGGAGGAGATAACCGGGGCGCTGGCAATAATTTTCAATACCTCTCTGGCCACAGGAGAGGTGTCAGAGGACTGGAGGACAGCTAATGTGGTACTGTTATTCAAGAAAGGAGGGAGGGATAAACCAGGGAACTACAGGCCAGTCAGTCTAACCTCAGTGGTGGGGAAACTATTGGAAGCAATTCTGAGGGACAGAATTAATCTACACTTGGAGAGGCAGGGATTAATCCAGGACAGTCAGCATGGTTTTGTTAAGAGTCACGTCTGATCAATTTGATTGAATTTTTCGAAGAGGTGACCAGGTGTGTAGATGAGGGCAATGCATCTGGCGTAGTCTACTTGGACTTCAGCAAGGCTTTTGATAAGGTCCCGCATGGGAGACTGATAACGAAGTTAAGAGCCCATGGGATCCAAGACAATTTGGCAAATTGGATCCAGAATTGGTTGAGTGGCAGGAAGCAGAAGGTGATGGTTGAGGGGTGTTTTTGTGACTAGATGCCTGTGTCCATTGGGGTTCCACAGGGATCGGTGTTGGGTCCCTTGCTGTTTGTGGTATATATAAATGATTTAGACTTGAATGTAGGAGAGATGATCAGTAAGTTCGAGGATGACACGAAAATTGGTGGGGTGGTAAACAGTGAGGAGGATAACCTTAGATTACAGGTCCCTTAAACTAGTGGGATACTTGTCTTCATTAGCTGAGGCATAGAATATAAGAGCAGGGAGGTTATGCTGGAATTGTATAAAACGCTGGTTAGGCCACAGCTAGAGTATTGCATGTAGTTCTGGAATCCGCATTATAGGAAGGATGTGATTGCACTAGAGAGAGTGCAGAAGAGATTTACCAGGATGTTGCCTGAGCTGGAGCATTTTAGTTATGAGGAGAGATTGGATAGACTGGGGTTAATTTCCCTGGAGCAGAGTGGCCTATTCCTGCTCCCCATCCGTATGTTCGTAACTTGGTCAAAACTGGTTGTAACAACTCACCCAACTGTTTGGCCAATTCATGTTGTGCAGAATCGATCGTAGATAAGATGTGGGAGAAGGACATCACTTTTATGTGTGTTGATCAACCCATACATATGCAGACGTGGCGAGCTGTGAGGACAAACCCTGGATGCTGAAATAGGGGCATCAAAGACATCCTGTGGGATAATGGCTACCCTGATCAGTTTCATTTCACACTGTATATCACACAAGCTCATGAAACGGCTCAAGGCCATCACCTTCAATCCTGAAAAGTGCCTAATATGCCTCAGATTACCCAGGAAGGGCAAGGTATCTCAAAAATTTGAACAACAGATGAAGCTAGCTGTTTCACGCTGCTGCTGTGCGGTAGCAACACGAGTGGTATTTGCCACTAACAGGGTTCTGCCGTCAAGCCAATAAAAGACGTTCTGCCTGTCACACAAACGATCAATGTGGTATATGAGTTTCAGTGCCAGTGTGATGCTAGGTATGTAGGCCGTACATCCCAAAGGCTGGTGGATCACATCAAACAGCATGTCCCAGCCGCTGTTCACAACAGGCAAGGTACAGGCAGTACCCAATCCACCCGTGCTTGCAAAACTCAAAGCACAGTGTTTGGACAAGCTGAGTGAGTGGGCAAATGCATGGCAGATGCAGTATAATGTGGATAAATGTGAGGTTATCCATTTTGGTAGCAAAAACAGGAAGGCAGATTAGCTATAGCTATAAATTGAGAGAGGGGAGTGTGCAATGAGACCTGGGTGTCCTTGTACACCAGTCGCTGAAGGTAAGCATGCAGGTGCAGCAGGTGGTAAAGAAGGTAAATGGTATGTTGACCTTCATAGCGAGAGGATTTGAGTACAGGAACAGAGATGTCTTGCTGCAATTGTACAGGGCCTTGGTGAGACCACACCTGGAATATTGTGTGCAGGTTTGGTCTCCTTATCTGAGAAAGGACGTACTTGCTAAAGAGGGGATGCAGTGAAAGTTTACCCAACTGATTCCTGGGGTGGCGGGACTGACATATGAGGAGAGATTGAGTCAATTAGGATTATATTCACTGGAGTTCAGAAGAATGAGGGGGGGGTGGGACCTCATAGAAACCTATAAAATTCTAACAGGACTAGACACAGTAGATGCAGGAAGGATGTTCCTGATGGTGGGGGAGTTCAGAACCAGGGGTCACAGTCTGAGGATATGGGGTAGACCATTTAGGACTGAGATGAGGAGAAATTTCTTCACCCAAAGAGTGGTGAGCCTGTGGAATTCGTTACCACAGAAAGTAGTTGAGACCAAAACATTGTATGTTTTCAAGAAGGAGTTAGATATTGCTCTTGGGGCGAAAGGGATCAAAGGATATGGGGAGAAAGTGGGAGCAGGCTATTGAGCTGGATGATCAGCCATGATCACAATGAATGGCGGAGCAGACTCAAAGGGCTGTATGGCCTACTCCTGCTCCTAGTTTCTATGTTTCTATGTAACATTAGACATGATTCCGCGATTGGACAACAGTTGTTAAATAATCCTCAATGTGCTAAGAATTACGCTGACAACCAATTTAAGATTGTCAGTTGGGCTTGCAGTGTGCCGCATTTGCATGTACTGGAAGCAACATATATTAATACACAGGGCCCGGTTCTTTGCAGATAGAAGGAACATGTACACACATTGTGCCTGTTTCAGCTAAACAAAATAAGTGACAGCCATTCGCTGACTCATTCCTCAAGGCAATGCCTTGACCAATCAGGATCAAGATGCCTGGTTTAAATTTCAAACATTGTTGGCGGTTAACTGTCAGTCACCATCAGTGGTGCATTCTCCGTGGCAACAGCACTTGCTAACCAATCAGCAGTCTCTTCTCATACAGTATAGATTGTTGTTTTTCCCTTATATCGGTATTCTTGCCAGTGTCCTGATGAGTGTAAGACGAAAAGCTTAGACATATCTCTTTTTTCAACAACTTTGTCCTGACAAACAACTATTAAGTATTCTGCTAGTAACATGCGCAAAAAACTCGAACAGGTTTGTTAAACATGATTTCCCTTTCATAAATCCATGTTGACTTAGCCATATTTTCTAAGTGTCCAGTTATCACACTTTTTATAATAGATTCCAGCATTTTCCCTGTTACCAATATGAGGCTAACAGGTCTGTAGTTCCCAATTTTCTCTCTCCCTCATTTCTTAAATAGTGGGGTTACCTTTGCCACCTTTATCACTCTTCCTCTTTCTCTCCCCTCTTTCCTACTCTCCCCCTGTCTCCCTCCCCTACCCCGCTCCCCCTGTCTCCCTCCCCTTCCCCTCTCTCCCCCTCTCTCGTTCTCCCACTCTCTCTCCCCCCCTTCCCCTTACCCCCTCTCCCTCCCCTCTCCACTTCTCCCGCCCTCACCCTCTCTCCCTTCCTCTCTGTTTCCCCCTTTCCTGCTAACTCTCTCTCTCCCTCCCCAAGCCTCCTTTCCCTCTCTTTCTCTCCATCTCTCTCCCCTTCTCCCACTTGCCCCCTCTCTCTCTCCCCTCCCTCTTTCCATCTCTCACTCCCCTTTCCTTCTCCCCTCCCCTGTCCCTACCCCATCTTTCTCTCCCCCCTCTCTCTCCCCCCTCGCTCTCCCCCCTCTCCCCCCCTCTCTCTCTCCCTCCCCTTCCCCTCTCCCCCTTTCCCTTTCTCTCTCTTACTCCCCTCCCTCCTCCAGACACTCCTTGACCTCTTTGACTGAGCTATTGTTGCCCTGTCCCTAGTACCTCCTCATCTGGCTCAGTGTCAAATTCCATGAAATCATGCCTGACAAATTTATTAGAATTCTTTGAGGAGGTAACAAGCAGGATAGATAAAGGGGAACTAGTAGATATAATATATTTGGATTTCCAAAAGATGTTCAATAAGGTACCACACATAAGGCTACTTAATAAGATTAGAGCCCATGGTGTTGGGGGGTAGTATATTAGCACAGATAGAGGACTGGCTAACTAATAGAAGACAGAGAATTGGGATAAGGGGGGCATTTTCAGGATGGCAACCTGTAACTCATGGAGTGCCACAGGGATCAGTGCTGGGGCCACAATTATTTACAATATATATTAATGACTTGGATGAGGGAAATGAATGTACTATCACCAACTTGGCAGTTGGAATATAATGTGGGAAAATGTGAGGTTATGCACTTGGGCAGGAAGAACAGAGGAGCTGAATATTATTTAAATGGAGAAAGACTGCAGAAAGCTGCAACATAGAGGGATTTGGGGGTTCTCGTGCATGAATCCCAAAAAGCTAACATTCAAGTTCAACAGGCAATAGGGAAGGCAAATGGAATGTTGGCCTTTATTTCAAAGGGAATGGAGTAAAAAAATAGGGAAGCCTTGCTAAAACTATACAAGGCACTAGTGTGACCACACCTAGAATACTGGGAACAGTTTTGGTCCCCTTATCTAAGGAAATATACACTAGCATTGGAGGCAGTCCAGAGAAGGTTGATCCTGGAGATGGAGGGATTTTCTTATGAGGAGAGGTTGAGAGTTGGAGTTTAGAAGAATGAGAGGCGACCTTATTTAAACATATAAGATTCTTAGGGGGCTTGACAAGGTAGATGCTGAGAGGTTGTTTCCCCTTGTGGCAGAGTCTAGGAACAGGGGGCATAATCTCAGAGTAAGGGGTCACCCATTTACTACAGAGATGAGGAGGAATTACTTCTCTCAGAGGATAGTCAATCTGTGGAATTCTTTACCACAGAGGGCAGTAGAGGCTGGGTCGTTAAGCATATTTAAGGCTGAGATAGACAGATTTTTAATCAGTAAGGGAATCAAGGGTTATGGGGAAATGGCAGGAAAGTGGAATTGTGAATTATCAGATTAGCCATAATCTCATTGAATGGCAAAGCAAACTTGATGGGCCGAATGGCCTACTTCTGCTCCTACGTCTTATGGTCTAATCACTCCTGATATTTATTTTGACGATGTTCATTCTCACTATCTCAGTCTGGTCTTTAAACTGTTTATTCAGGTGGCAAAAATCCACCATTTTGTTGGAATGTTTGTATCATATCCTGTGACTGCCTGTGGTTACACCATCCCCAGGTCCAGCTTGTGCTTACACAGTCCCCGAGGCCAGCCTGTGTTTACACTGCCCCTAAGGCAAGCCTGTGTTTACACTGTTCCTTGGGCCAGCCTGTGTTTACACTGCCCTGTGACTGCCTGTGTTCACACTGCCCTGTGACTGCCTGTGTTCACACTGCCCTGTGACTGCCTGTGTTTCCACTGCCCTGTGACTGCCTGTGTTCAGGCTACCCTGTGACTGCCTGTGTTCACACTGCCCTGTGACTGCCTGTGTTTCCACTGCCCTGTGACTGCCTGTGTTCAGGCTACCCTGTGACTGCCTGTGTTCACACTGCCCTGTGACTGCCTGTGTTCACACTGCCCTGTGACTGCCTGTGTTTCCACTGCCCTGTGACTGCCTGTGTTCAGGCTACCCTGTGACTCCCTGTGTTCACACTGCCCTGTGACTGCCTGTGTTCACACTGCCCTGTGACTGCCTGTGTTCAGGCTACCCTGTGACTGCCTGTGTTTCCACTGCCCTGTGACTGCCTGTGTTCACATTGCCCTGTGACTGCCTGTGTTTCCACTGCCCTGTGACTGCCTGTGTTCACACTGCCCTGTGACTGCCTGTGTTCACACTGCCCTGTGACTGCCTGTGTTCAGGCTACCCTGTGACTGCCTGTGTTCACACTGCCCTGTGACTGCCTGTGTTCACACTGCCCTGTGACTGCCTGTGTTTCCACTGCCCTGTGACTGCCTGTGTTCACACTGCCCTGTGACTGCCTGTGTTCACACTGCCCTGTGACTGCCTGTGTTCACACTGCCCAGTGACTGCCTGTGTTCACACTGCCCTGTGACTGCCTGTGTTCACACTGCCCTGTGACTGCCTGTGTTCACACTGCCCTGTGACTGCCTGTGTTTCCACTGCCCTGTGTCTGCCTGTGTTCACACTGCCCTGTGACTGCCTGTGTTCACACTGCCCTGTGACTGCCTGTGTTCAGGCTACCCTGTGACTGCCTGTGTTCACACTGCCCTGTGACTGCCTGTGTTCACACTGCCCTGTGACTGCCTGTGTTCACACTGCCCAGTGACTGCCTGTGTTCACACTGCCCTGTGACTGCCTGTGTTCACACTGCCCTGTGACTGCCTGTGTTCACACTGCCCTGTGACTGCCTGTGTTCAGGCTACCCTGTGACTGCCTGTGTTCACACTGCCCTGTGACTGCCTGTGTTTCCACTGCCCTGTGACTGCCTGTGTTCACACTGCCCTGTGACTGCCTGTGTTCACACTGCCCTGTGACTGCCTGTGTTCACACTGCCCTGTGACTGCCTGTGTTCACACTGCCCTGTGACTGCCTGTGTTCACACTGCCCAGTGACTGCCTGTGTTCACACTGCCCTGTGACTGCCTGTGTTCACACTGCCCTGTGACTGCCTGTGTTCACACTGCCCTGTGACTGCCTGTGTTTCCACTGCCCTGTGACTGCCTGTGTTCACACTGCCCTGTGACTGCCTGTGTTCACACTGCCCTGTGACTGCCTGTGTTCAGGCTACCCTGTGACTGCCTGTGTTCACACTGCCCTGTGACTGCCTGTGTTCACACTGCCCTGTGACTGCCTGTGTTCACACTGCCCAGTGACTGCCTGTGTTCACACTGCCCTGTGACTGCCTGTGTTCACACTGCCCTGTGACTGCCTGTGTTCACACTGCCCTGTGACTGCCTGTGTTCAGGCTACCCTGTGACTGCCTGTGTTCACACTGCCCTGTGACTGCCTGTGTTTCCACTGCCCTGTGACTGCCTGTGTTCACACTGCCCTGTGACTGCCTGTGTTCACACTGCCCTGTGACTGCCTGTGTTCACACTGCCCAGTGACTGCCTGTGTTCACACTGCCCTGTGACTGCCTGTGTTCACACTGCCCTGTGACTGCCTGTGTTCACACTGCCCAGTGACTGCCTGTGTTTACACAGTCCCCAGGTGCAGCCTGTTCCTTGTTCACTAACTCCAAACCCTGTATGTCACCAGCCTCTCCCTCCCCAGTTGACTGTAAGACCTCAATTTAATATATGAATCCTTGGAACTCACCGTTTTTCCTGATAAGCCTAGAGTTCTGACTGTTCGGGAGATATGAGATGGAGGAGGTGGAAAACATCGATTTTGGTAGGTCAAAGGCTCCTTAATATCAGAAAGGCAGAGAGGCAGAGGGATGGTAGGGAGAGAGAAAGAGAAAAAGAAAGAGGGTGAGACACAGAGCAACAGAGAGAAAGAGTGGGAGAGAGAGAGGGTGATACAGAGACAGAGGAAGAGAGGTAAAGAGTGAGGGACAAAGAGAGAGAAAGACAGAGACAGAAAGTGAGAGACAGAGGGAAGAGATAGACACAGACAGAAAGATATAGGCAGAGAGAGAGCAAGAGACAGAGATGGGAGGGAGAGAGAGGCAGAGGGAGTGACAGGGAAAGGGAGAGAGAGATGCTATAGTTTATTCTTATGAATAATGAGTTGAGACAATAGTCCAAATATCTTACAAATTCATTAAAGATTTTTCATCACTTTATACTTTACCCTTGTTCCTGGTATCCTGTGTCTGCCAAGAGACATCTCTTTGTGATGGTCTTTACCAGGCAGAACCACTGGAGTATGTGGTCTGTAATTTTCAGAACGTCTGCTTGGGGTTGTGACACTCAATCCTTCAATATCCATTTCATCTAGAGGGACTGCAGTCATCCTTTCAAATGGTGTTGGTGATCTTTGCTGGATTCTGAATGGACCGTGAAATTTGTTTGACAGGAAACCATAATGTTCCTCAGAAGGCAGCACATCAAGTCGATTAGAAGGAGTTTGTGGTCTTGAATAAGGTCTGTTCAGTGTTTGCCCTCGAGCTCTTGCAAATGTTGAAGCCATGTAATATTCTCCAGGCTGTTCCTCTGTGGGTAGCAGTGTGACATTGGCTGGTAAACTGTGAGGTCCTGCAAACAGCCCTGGAATCTGAAGGTAGCTGCTTCTCATCATTGGAGATGCCTGTGGGGATGGAAGGATGTCAATCCTCCCAATTGGAGTGTGAGGCCTTACCAAAGTTCGGCTGGCCCTCTGGGATGAACCCATGTGGTGGACGTCTACATGGGATCTGCTTTCTGATCTCTCTAAGGGAGACTGGGCTCTTTGTGAAGACCTTGAGAATGGGACAGGGGGTTTGGATGTCACTGGTGAATTCTGGGGGATTGAGGCCCTGTCCAGCGACCCCTGGGAAACTCCCTCAGATGGAGTTTCACTCAAATGGCTGCCTTGTTGTCCCTCTGATAGGATCACATATCGGTCATCGGGAGTGTGCGATCTTCGCAGTACCTGGTACCTCGGAGTGTCGGATGTAATGGGCAGGGAGTTGGAGCGCAGAGATCTGGTATTTCGGGAGCTGATGAGATCTGGAGTGTTGGATGGGAAGATTCTGCTCTGATAGATGCTGATCGCTGGGGAAGCTTCATGCTGCAATCTCTCCTCCTGCTCCTGATTGAAATAGTAACTGGGGCTTTGCTGCTGCATGTTTCCCGAGCTCAGACTGATGGGGATGGAATGTTCCCCGTGGAGTTGGGAGCTGACTGATGATACTGGATAACCATCAACAAGGCATTCGTACACATGGCCAGACGCAGTCTTCACTACATAGTGCCTGGTACAAAATTGAACAAATGAACAAAAACTGTTAGGCTGTTTTTGTTGCATAACCACCATCAGTCTTCACTCTCTGTCCAACATGGCCAGTAACATTCCAGCTCCCTTGAGCTTTGACCTGAACTCCCAATGCCTGGGGAGGGTGGGCTGGATTCGGGCGATGTTGGGGCTGGTTAATCTTAACCAGACAGCAGTGAGGAGAATACATTTGGACTCAGTGCCACAAGTTAGGAGAGGAAAGGGGAACATATTAATACTGATCACTACCCAGACTGATGCCTGCTGGGATTGTGCACAGAAGCAGCCAGGGATGTGATGCATCTCATGATCGACCAGCTTGTTATCCTGTACACTGTATTGACATATACAGAGTGGGCACTCGAAGAACCAAACTGAAACACATTAACCTCAGGAGAGTCATTACTGGAGGGAATTGCAGCAAAATGTTAAAATATGCCACAGTCCTGCAAATCTCATATATCAGAATAATGTGACTGTGATATTCAGCACTGTAAACCCCTCAACAAGACTTTATAGTTTAATTGCTGTGTTGTTTAGAGAGAGATAGATCAGCGTTAAACAATGTGACTCTCTCTGAACAGCTGCCTCTTACTCCATCTGATATTCTACAGTGACTGTGAACACAACAATTAAACTAGACTCACTGCCCTAGAAATTGTCATGTAGGAGTGAATCCCTCTAACAATCCACTGGTCAGTGATGGTCAGTACTGACCATTCATAAACCAGCTGGTCAGTACTGCTGCTACAATTAGCCTCAGGGTAGAGATGTGTCCAATTCAATGAGGAACAGTTTCAGGACAGGAGTGTGGAAACAAGGTTAAAGGTCAAACATGAGGATTGGATCGTTACAGGATGATTGGTGAACTTTAAATCACTGATTTAGTTCAAACCTTGGACCTGTAATTGGCAAGAACATTCCAGAAAGGACCTGACTGCTGAAGGGCAATGATTTACACAGTGGTTGACATCTGACTCCAGTTAAAGCTGTTCCAACAGGAGGGGTCAGTGAGGATTGGAAACTTCTGTGACTCAGTCATTCTTGGAATCTGGGTGATCTGCTCCTACCCCTCCCACCCCCACCCCCTCATTCCCCTGACCCTGCCCCTCCCTCCCTTCCCCACACACTCATTACCCTGACCCTGCCCCTCCCTCCCTCCCCCACACACTCATTCCCCTGACCCTGCCCCTCCCTCCCTTCCCCCACACACTCATTCCCCTGACCCTGCCCCTCCCTCCCTTCCCCCACACACTCATTACCCTGACCCTGCCCCTCCCTCCCTTCCCCACACACTCGTTACCCTGACCCTGCCCCTCCCTCCCTTCCCCCACACACTCATTCCCCTGACCCTGCCCCTCCCTCCCTTCCCCCACACACTCATTCCCCTGACCCTGCCCCTCCCACCCCCACCCCCTCATTCCCCTGACCCTGCCCCTCCCTCCCTCCCCCACCCCCTCATTCCCCTGACCCTGCCCCTCCCTCCCTTCCCCACACACTCATTCCCCTGACCCTGCCCCTCCCTCCCTTCCCCCACACACTCGTTACCCTGACCCTGCCCCTCCCTCCCTCCCCCACACACTCATTCCCCTGACCCTGCCCCTCCCTCCCCCACACACTCATTCCCCTGACCCTGCCCCTCCCTCCCTCCCCCACACACTCATTCCCCTGACCCTGCCCCTCCCTCCCTTCCCCCACACACTCATTCCCCTGACCCTGCCCCTCCCTCCCTTCCCCCACACACTCATTCCCCTGACCCTGCCCCTCCCTCCCACCCCCACCCCCTCATTCCCCTGACCCTGCCCCTCCCTCCCTCCCCCACACACTCATTCTCCTGACCCTGCCCCTCCCTCCCTCCCCCACACACTCATTCCCCTGACCCTGCCCCTCCCTCCCTCCCCCACACACTCATTCCCCTGACCCTGCCCCTCCCTCCCTCCCCCACACACTCGTTACCCTGACCCTGCCCCTCCCTCCCTCCCCCACACACTCATTCCCCTGACCCTGCCCCTCCCTCCCTCCCCCACACACTCGTTACCCTGACCCTGCCCCTCCCTCCCTTCCCCCACCCCCTCATTCCCCTGACCCTGCCCCTCCCTCCCTTCCCCCACACACTCATTACCCTGACCCTGCCCCTCCCTCCCTTCCCCCACACACTCATTCCCCTGACCCTGCCCCTCCCTCCCTTCCCCCACACACTCGTTACCCTGACCCTGCCCCTCCCTCCCTTCCCCCACACACTCGTTACCCTGACCCTGCCCCTCCCTCCCTTCCCCCACACACTCATTCCCCTGACCCTGCCCCTTCCTCCCTCCCCCACACACTCGTTACCCTGACCCTGCCCCTTCCTCCCTCCCCCACACCCTCATTCCCCTGACCCTGCCCCTCCCTCCCTCCCCCACACACTCGTTACCCTGACCCTGCCCCTCCCTCCCTCCCCCCACACACTCGTTACCCTGACCCTGCCCCTCCCTCCCTCCCCCACACCCTCATTCCCCTGACCCTGCCCCTCCCTCCCTCCCCCACACACTCGTTACCCTGACCCTGCCCCTCCCTCCCCCACACACTCGTTACCCTGACCCTGCCCCTCCCTCCCTCCCCCACACCCTCATTCCCCTGACCCTGCCCCTCCCTCCCTCCCCCACACACTCGTTACCCTGACCCTGCCCCTCCCTCCCTCCCCCCACACACTCATTCCCCTGACCCTGCCCCTCCCTCCCTCCCCCACACCCTCATTCCCCTGACCCTGCCCCTCCCTCCCTCCCCCACACACTCGTTACCCTGACCCTGCCCCTCCCACCCCCACCCCCTCATTCCCCTGACCCTGCCCCTTCCTCCCTCCCCCACACACTCGTTACCCTGACCCTGCCCCTCCCTCCCTTCCCCCACACACTCATTACCCTGCCCCTCCCTCCCTTCCCCCACACACTCGTTACCCTGCCCCTCCCTCCCTCCCCCCACACACTCGTTACCCTGACCCTGCCCCTCCCTCCCTTCCCCCACACACTCGTTACCCTGACCCTGCCCCTCCCTCCCTTCCCCCACACACTCGTTACCCTGACCCTGCCCCTCCCTCCCTTCCCCCACACACTCATTCCCCTGACCCTGCCCCTCCCTCCCTTCCCCCACACACTCATTCCCCTGACCCTGCCCCTCCCTCCCTTCCCCCACACACTCGTTACCCTGACCCTACCCCTCCCTCCCTCCCCCACACACTCGTTACCCTGACCCTGCCCCTCCCTCCCTTCCCCCACACACTCGTTACCCTGACCCTGCCCCTCCCTCCCTTCCCCCACACACTCATTCCCCTGACCCTGCCCCTCCCTCCCTTCCCCCACACACTCATTCCCCTGACCCTGCCCCTCCCTCCCTTCCCCCACACACTCATTCCCCTGACCCTGCCCCTCTGTCACACTCTGGCCCGCGGCAATGGTTCTCTCTTGCTGGTCAGATGTTTCCTGAAGGGAATCAGTCGATTTTACACATTGGGAAATGAACTGCAGACTGAATTCTTCCTCAGGTCCTCACTCAGATTCTCTCCCAATGCTCCCTTCAACCACCCTAATACTCCCAGCCTGGGGGGGGTGGGTACAGCCTGTGTCCAGCCTGGGGGGGGTGGTGGGTACAGCCTGTGTCCAGCCTGGGGGGGGTGGTGGGTACAGCCTGTGTCCAGCCTGGGGGGGGCGGGGGTACAGCCTGTGTCCAGCCTGGGGGGGGCGGGGGTACAGCCTGTGTCCAGCCTGGGGGGGGTGGTGGGTACAGTCTGTGTCCAGCCTGGGGGGGGGTGGTGGGTACAGCCTGTGTCCAGCCTGGGGGGGGTGGTGGGGGTGGTGGGTACAGCCTGTGTCCAGCCTGGGGGGGGGGGTGGTGGGGGTGGTGGGTACAGCCTGTGTCCAGCCTGGGGGGGGTGCGGGGTACAGCCTGTGTCCAGCCTTGGGGGGGGTGGTGGGTACAGCCTGTGTCCAGCCTGGGGGGGTTGGTGGGTACAGCCTGTGTCCAGCCTGGGGGGGGTGGTGGGTACAGTCTGTGTCCAGCCTGGGGGGGGTGGTGGGTACAGCCTGTGTCCAGCCTGGGGGGGTTGGTGGGTACAGCCTGTGTCCAGCCTGGGGGGGGGGTGGTGGGTACAGCCTGTGTCCAGCCTGGGGGGGGTGGTGGGTACAGCCTGTGTCCAGCCTGGGGGGGGCGGGGTACAGCCTGTGTCCAGCCTGGGGGGGCTGGGGTACAGCCTGTGTCCAGCCTGGGGGGGGTGGTGGGGTACAGTCTGTGTCCAGCCTGGGGGGGGTGGTGGGTACAGCCTGTGTCCAGCCTGGAGGGGGGTGGTGGTACAGCCTGTGTCCAGCCTGGAGGGGGGGCGGGTACAGCCTGGTGTCCAGCCTGGGGGGGGGTGGTGGGTACAGCCTGTGTCCAGCCTGGGGGGTGGGGGTGGTGGGTACAGCCTGTGTCCAGCCTGGAGGGGGTGGTGGGTACAGCCTGTGTCCAGCCTGGAGGGGGTGGTGGGTACAGCCTGTGTCCAGCCTGGAGGGGGTGGTGGGTACAGCCTGTGTCCAGCCTGGAGGGGGCGGGGTACAGCCTGTGTCCAGCCTGGGGGGGGTGGTGGGTACAGCCTGTGTCCAGCCTGGGGGGTGGGGGTGGTGGGTACAGCCTGTGTCCAGCCTGGAGGGGGTGGTGGGTACAGCCTGTGTCCAGCCTGGAGGGGTTGGTGGGTACAGCCTGTGTCCAGCCTGGAGGGGTTGGTGGGGGTGGTGGGTACAGCCTGTGTCCAGCCTGGGGGGGGTGGTGGGTACAGCCTGTGTCCAGCCTGGAGGGGGTGGTGGGTACAGCCTGTGTCCAGCCTGGGGGGGGTGGTGGGTACAGCCTGTGTCCAGCCTGGAGGGGGTGGTGGGTACAGCCTGTGTCCAGCCTGGAGGGGGTGGTGGGTACAGCCTGTGTCCAGCCTGGGGGGGGGTGGTGGGTACAGCCTGTGTCCAGCCTGGAGGGGGTGGTGGGTACAGCCTGTGTCCAGCCTGGAGGGGGTGGTGGGTACAGCCTGTGTCCAGCCTGGGGGGGGCGGGGTACAGTCTGTTGGACTGAGTACAGGAGCCCA
Organism: Carcharodon carcharias; assembly: GCF_017639515.1. Classification (NCBI taxonomy): domain Eukaryota; kingdom Metazoa; phylum Chordata; class Chondrichthyes; order Lamniformes; family Lamnidae; genus Carcharodon; species Carcharodon carcharias. The sequence continues at coordinate 16,367,823 of NC_054497.1, forward strand.
CACAGTGAGGTAAGAAGGCGTATGACCCAGGCCTAGGGTCAGTGTGGTGTTGAGCAGAGACATGGTAAGACCCAGGATGGAGATGCCCCTTTACTGTGTATTTGTACATAGTTAATAAAGTCCGGGACACTCTGGTCCACTCCTCCATCACCCCCTACACCTCAGCCCCCTCCCACAGCACCTTCCCATGCAGCCGCAGAAGGTGTAACACCTGCCCCTTCACTTCCTCTCTCCTCACCGTCCAAGAGCCCAAACACTCCTTTCAAGTGAAGCAGCATTTCACTTGCACTTCCCTCAATTTAGTCTACTGCATTCGTTGTTCCCAATGCGGTTTCCTCTACATTGGAGAGACCAAACACAGACTGGGTGACCGCTTTGCAGAACACATTCGGTCTGTCCGCAAGAATGACCCAAACCTCCCTGTCGCTTGCCATTTTAACACTCCACCCTGCTCTCTTGCCCACATGTCCGTCCTTGGCCTGCTGCATTGTTCCAGTGAAGCCCAACGCAAGCTGGAGGAACAACACCTCATCTTCCGACTAGGCACTTTACAGCCTTCCAGACTGAATGTTGAGTTCAACAATTTTAGATCATGAACTCTCTCCTCCATCCCCACCCCCTTTCTGATCCCCCCTTTTTTTTCTAATAATTTATATAGATTTTTCTTTTCCCACCTATTTCCATTATTTTTAAATGTATTTCCATCCATTGTTTTATCTCTACCTTTTAGCCTATTTCGATCCCTTCCCCCCACCCCAGCCCCACTAGGGCTATCTGTACCTTTATTATCACATTCCTTAGATAATATCACCAGCTTCAACACCCCTTTGTCCTTTTGTCTGTGACAACTTTTGGTTATCTCCACCTATCACTGGCTCTACTTGTCCCACCCCCCCCACCACCACCACCACCACCACCACCACTTAAACCAGCTTATATTTCACCTCTCTTCTATTTTTACTTAGTTCTGTTGAACGGTCATTCGGATTCGAAACGTTAACTGTGTTCCTCTCTGCAGATGCTGCCAGACCTGCTGAGTTCTTCCAGGTATTTTTGTTTTTGTTAATAAAGACTTGTTGTTAACATACAGAAGACTGTGAAACTTCCTTAACAGACACGTTCTGTAACCAACACCATGACAACACTGTCTGCATCCAATCTTGGGGGGATGAGTACAGTCTGGAGGGGAAGTACAGTCTGAACCCAGTCGGGGGGAGAGTACAGCCTGAACCCAGTTTGGTGGGGGGCATACAGTCTGAGCCCAATCTGGGATGGGGTACAGTCTGTGCTCAGTCTGGGATGGGGTACAGTCTGTGCCCAGTGTGGAGTGGGGGTACAGTCTGTGCCCAGTCTGTGGGGGGTGGGGAACAGCTGCTTATGGTAAAGCAGGCAGTTAGTGCTGGAACTCTGTGCCGTGTGGCTATTCATCCTTCACTTCCATTGACAGGAATTTTGAGGCACTGGGATTAATAGTTATTGTTGTTGGTGATCTTTCAGCTATTATCCCAGGTTAAAGATCATCTCCAGCTCTGTGGCTTTAACCTCATTCTGTGAAGTCTGGATTAAAAATTACCTCAATAAATAATTCAGCTCAGCAACTCCTCACAGCTCCGGTTAATCAATTAGCACTCTCCATTTCATGCAGTTTATAAAAACAGACACAGAATCAGAAAAACACGGGGTGTGTCACTATCCTGTGATGTCCCCTGTGTGGTAATTGGTGAATGCAGCAACAGAAACTGAAATCAGATAAGGACAGCACATCAGCATTGGTCGATTTTTAAGGGTGGGGGGAGGGGGGGTCTTTATCACTGAACGATGGATGATGACTGGAATCTTCCCTCCTGAGCCTGTGACTGGAATCAGTGACACACCAACAGCTTCACTGTCTTCACCAATCAGAAAGAAAAGCCTGTATTTCTTTACTGCTGTTCAAAAACTCAGGACATCCCAAAGCCTGTCACAGCCAGTGAAATATCTGCATTGTAGCCACTGTCATAAAGAAGGAAACTCGGTGGACAATTTGTCCATAACAAGACCTCACAAACAGTGAGATAAAAGCAAAATACTGCAGATGTGTCAGACCTGCTGAGTTTTTCCAGGTACTTTTGTTTTTGTCCCACAAACAGTAATTTGATAATGACCAGAGAATCCATTTTGTGATAAAAAGCAAAACACTGCGGATGCTGGAAATCTGAAACGAAAACAAAAATTGCTGGAAAAACTCAGCAGGTCTGACAGCGTCTGTGGAGCGAAAGACAGAGTTTACGTTTCGAGTCCATCTGACTCTTCTTCAGAGCTGAATTTCTGAAGAAGAGTCATCTGGACTCGAATCTATTTTGTGATATTGTTTGGGGGATAAATATTGGTCAGGACACCAGCGAGAACTCCCCAACACTGCTTTAAGAACAGAGTCTGTGAGAACTTTAACATCTGTCTGAAGGGGCAGACGGGCTCAGTTTAATGACTGTCTGAGGGACAGACAGGGGCTCAGGTTAATGACTGTCTGAGAGATAGACGGGCTCAGTTTAACGTCTGAGGGGACAGACGGGCTCAGTTTAATGACTGTCTGAGGGACAGACAAGGGCTCAGGTTAACCTCTGTCTGAGAGACAGACGGGCTTGGTTTAACGTCTGAGGGGACAGACAGGGGCTCGGCTTAACGTCTGAGAGGACAGACAGGGGCTCGTTTTAACGTCTGTCTGAGGGACAAACAGGGGCTCAGTTTAACGTCTGTCTGAGGGACAGACGGGCTCGGTTTAATCTCTGTCTGAGAGACAGATGGGCTTGGTTTAACCTCTGTCTGAGAGACAGACAGGCTTGATTTAACGTCCAACGCTACAAAAGGATATCGATAGGTTAGGTTAGTGGGCAAAGATCTGGCAAATTGAATTTTTAAAAATTCATTCATGGGATGTGGGCTTTGCTGGCTGGGCCAGCATTTATTGCCCATCCCTAATTGCCCTTGAGAAGGTGGTGGTGAGCTGCCTTTTTGAACTGCTGCAGTCCATGTGGTGTAGGTACACCCACAGTGCTGTTAGGAAGGGAGTTCCAGGATTTTGACCCAGCGACAGTGAAGGAACAGTGATATATTTCCAAGTCAGGATGGTGAGTGACTTGGAGGGGAACTTTCAGGTGGTGGTGTTCCCATCTATCTGCTGCCCTTGTCCTTCTAGATGGTAGAAGTCGTGGGTTTGGAAGGTGCTGTCGAAGGAGCCTTGGTGAATTCCTGCAATACATCTTGTAGATGGTACACACTGTTTTTGTGCGTCGGTGGTGGGGGGAGTGAAAGTTTGTGGATGGGGTGCCAATCAAGCGGGGCTACTTTGTCCTGGAGGGTGTCGAGCTTCTTGAGTGTTGTGGGAGCTGCACTCATCCAGGCAAGTGGAGATTATTCCATCACACTCCTGACTTGATGGTGGACAGGCTTTGTGGGGTCAGGAGGTGAGTTACTCGTCGCAGGATTCCCAGCCTCTGACCTGTTCTTGTAGCCACAGTATTTATGTGGCCAGTCCAGTTAAGTTTCTGGTCAATGGTAACCCCCAGGATATTGATAGTGGGGATTCAGTGATGGTAATGCCATTGAACATCGAGGAGATTCTCTCTTGTTGGAGATGGTTATTACCTGGCACTCGTGTGGCACAAATGTTATTTGCCACTTGTCAGCCCAAACCTGGATATTGTCCAGGTCTTGCTGCATTTGGACATGGGCTGCTTCAGTATCTGAGGAGTTGTGAATGGTGCTGAACATTGTGCAATCATCAGCGAACATCCCCACTTCTGACCTTATGATGGAAGGAAGGTCATTGATGAAGCAGCTGAAGATGGTTGGGTCTAGGACACTACCCTGAGGAACTCCTGCAGTGATGTCCTGGAACTGAGATGACTGACCTCCAACAACCACAACCATCTTCCTTTGTGCGAGGTATGACTCCAACCAGCGGAGAGTTTACCCCTTGATTGCAGACAGTACATCAACTTAGCATTTTATTGAAAAGAAAGCATCTCTGACAGTGCAGCACTGTCTCAGGACTGACCCTCTGACAGTGCAGCACTCCCTCCGTACTGACCCTCCAACAGTGCAGCACTCCCTCAGTACTGACCCTCCGACAATGCAGCACTTCCTCAGAACTGATCCTCTGACATTGCAGCACTCCCTCAGTACCATCTCTCCAACAGCGCAGCAATCCCTCAGTACTGACCCACTAATGGTGCAGCGCTCCCTCAGTACTGACCCTCCAACAGTGCAGCACTCCCTCAGTGCTGACCCTCAGACAGTGCAGCGCTCCCTCAGTAATGACCCTCAGACAATGCGGCACTCCCTCAGCACTGACCCTTCAACAGTGCTGCACTCCATCAGTAATGACCATGTGACATTGCTGCACTTCCTCAGTACTGCCTCTCAGACAGTGCAGCGCTCCCTCAGTACTGACCCTCCGACAGTGCTGCACTCCCTCAGTACTGCCCCTCAGATAGTGCAGCTCTCCCTCAGTACTGACCCTGTGACTTGAAGCTGCAATGTTCTGACTGTGAGGTAAGAGTCCTCCCCATTGAGCTTCAGCTAACGAGACCTCCTCACTTAAAAAATGTTCCTGAAGTAGGAGTTGCTCTATTTGACCTGTGACCCCTCTGTCACCTATAAGCTTCAACACCTGGTCACCAATATTTTATTGATCAATGAACATTCTTCCTTCTCCCTCCTAAACACCGAATTCCCCAGCTTCCTCCTGACAGTGTTGAAATGAAGTCTCGATCACTTTGTCTCTGACTCGAATCAATCTTTCCCAGGATTTATGACATTTTCTGATTCCCTATACTGATGGATGAGATCAGGGAGTGGGTAATAAACATGGGCTCTTCCTACTTATTATTCAGTTACTTTGAGGATATAGGTCAGGATTCAAGGAGCGTTCTTGTCTACTTACTTGTCCTGCTGTCCTTCAGGGAGTTTCCCTTTCTGGGACCGAACCCATTGCTCAACATGAGATAGCGAGCTTCTTCTGTGTGGTTCCATGTACTCAGCCCCAGGCTTGGGAGCATCTTCAAATCTGAATGCTCTGTTATGAACCCCACTTGTAGGAGTGGGAGGTGGGACAGTGCCATTCGGTGTTGGAGGGGTCAGCTGCTCGAGGGAGATGGTTAAAGATGGGGCATCTCTGTGACTATTGGTGGGAGCCAGGAGTTCCTGTCTGACTTTCTCCAACTTCTTTTCCATCATTTCACTCCTGGAGTCCAGTAGGTGCCTTGGTTCAGAGAGTTTTGCGATTTCCAGCGACTCTGCGCTTTGAGCACTTTCCCTCTGCTGGAACAGGCCAGATTTTGTGAAATCTTCAAAGCTGGAAAATTCCTGTTCCTGAGGAACATGCTTTGAAGATTTCATTGAGGAGATGCTGCAAAACAGAGGATTTCAATCAGTTAAAGGTAAATAAACTGACAGCGAGTTGGGTACGCTGTTAAAACACAAATCTTTAGTGTTAAAGACAAGCTGACCCTCAATATGAAGAAACTTATTCTATCCAACATGATAAATATCACCGATGTAAATGGAAAGATGAAGCACACTGTTCACTGTCAGCTTCAATGACCTCTTGTGATTTGAATAATTCTTCAGCTAGCCCTCCTCTGAATTTCCTGTGCCTTAACTCTAAGCTTCAAACATTACCTAGATACACTTCCTCCTCTCAAACTCATATTTTGTGCCTATCAGAGCTCTTTATTCTATCTCCCGTTTGAAATCATTCAATAGCACAACTTCTAAATTAGGGAACTTCCATTCGGTTTCTTTTCATCTCAAGTTGTTAAACTTCACGCTCGGCCACAACAAATAATCACATTTTGCTTCTCTTGCTTCATATAAACGTATGAATAAGGAACAGGAGGAGGCCATTCAGCCCCTCGAGCCTGCTCCACCATCTAATAAGATCATGGCTGATCTCCTATCCCAACTCCACCTTCCCACATTATCCCCTTTCCCTTAATTCCTTTAGTGTCCAAATATCTATCAACCTTGAACATAATCAATGATGGAACATCCACAGCTCTCTGGGAGTGGAGAATTCCAAAGGTTCACAACCCTCAGAGTGAAGAAATGTCTCATCGCAGTCCAAAATGGCCAACCTCATATTCTGGAACCATATTCTGGATTCCCCAGCCAGCTCCCCATGCTTCCTGCATTGACCAATCCTACGATTAATCTAGAGGGAGAAGGTAGGGGAGTGGTTCTGGGTGAATTGCTCTTTCAGAGAGCTAGCACAGACACAACTGTGATGCTGAATGGTCTTCTTCTAGGCTGGAGCCATTCTGTGATTCTAACCATTCAATAAGATCACCTCTCATTCATTTAAACTAATGAATATAGGGCTAGTTCACTCAATCTCCCCTCATTGGACAAATCCCTCTTCTCAAGAACCAACCAAGTAAACCAAGTAATCCTTCTTTTATCTCAAGTAAACCTTTGTTGCACTCCCTCTAGAACAACGTCATATGCCCAGGGTCAAAAAGTCTAACACACAATTCTGAACTTCCAACATTTTCCATTAATGAGCAGTTGAGGAGATAGACCCCCACACTGCAGGATCATCGCTGGAACCTCAGCTATTCCCAAGCTCTAGAAATAATTTTAATGACTAGACTTAGGGCAATGTATCCAAGTTTACTGATCTTACAAAGCTAGATGGAAAATTAACCTGTGAGGAGATCACAAAGAGACAGCAAAGGGATCTAGACAGCTAAAGTGAGTGGGTAAGACTGTGGTAGGTGAATTATAATGTCAAGAAGTGTGAAAATATCCACCTTCGTAGGAAGAATAGAAAACAGAATGTTTTATAGAAACTGAGAGACTGAGGAATTAAAAATAGGAGACAAGGACCTGCGTGTCCTGTACAAGCATTGCAGAAAGTTAACATGCAGGTACAGTAGGGTAATGAAGAAGGCAAATGGTCTGTTAGCCTATATTACAAAGGGATTAGAGCAAAGAAGTCTTACTACAATTATACAGAGTATTGGTGAAACTACAGCTGGAGTACTGCGTGCAGTTTTGGTCTCTTTACCCAAGTACGTTGTCCCTTCAGGTTCCTGAGGTTTGAACTTTGGCAGAGTGGAAATAATACCAAACAACAGGATTACATGAGAAAGAGCAGATTCCATTGGGATTGTGTACAATGGGAGGGAATGGGAAGGGGTTTGATCCATTGGGATTATGTACAATGGGAGGGAATGGGAAGGGGTTTGATCCATTGGGATTGTGTACAATGGGAGGGAATGGGAAGGGGTTTGATCCATTGGGATTGTGTACAATGGGAGGGAATGGGAAGGGGCTTGATCCATTGGGATTGTGTACAATGGGAGGGAATGGGAAGGGGCTTGATCCATTGGGATTATGTACAATGGGAGGGAATGGGAAGGGGTTTGATCCATTGGGATTGTGTACAATGGGAGGGAATGCGAAGGGGTTTAGCATCGACCTGGATTTGACAATAATACATTACGAGCGTTTTAACTCCTTACTTAGCGTTTTCAGATTCCACACGTGCTGATTGGATCAAAGCTCTGATCCATCCATTCATATCTTCCTGAGTGTCAGCACTGAAGTAATATGTCCTCATTCCTGGGTGTTCAGCCTATTGGACAGGAAACCACCAGTAAAGGTTAAACAGCTCTTTGTTTCTGAATGTTTGCTATAACACTCTCTCCATCCACTCCCTCCTCCTCTTAACATTCAACCGGCTTTAGAAATGGATTGCTGGATAATGGAGCATTCATTGCTTCCAACCAGCAATCCCACATCACCAACTGCAGCAAAATCTGTAAATCTCAGTATAAAGACGTTCAATTACTGGGACCTGGTCTTTATATCAATTCCGTGTTCTAACTCTAACCCTAAAGCCTGGAGTCCCCACTTCACCCTGAATGATCTGTCCAGTTCATCCTCTGCCAGGATTGCAGAAGTAATTGGTCCTGTACAGAAATCTCAGGAATTTCCATGAGAAAAATGCAAATAGAGACTCCTCTTCTGGTGGTCCAAGTTTCCTGGGCTCCACATCTCCACAATCTGCCTTTAGACTCTGTCTCAGCCGCTAAGGATTTGTTGATTTTCGCACTTAGACCTGGAACCCAATTGTCATTTTTAAAGATTTCTCAGGTTTTACCCTGGCTAATTCACAAACAATAAGGTTACACCCAGGTGGATTCACCCCCAACCCCATGCCCTTGCCCCTCACATCTGTCCTCCCACTCCCCAGCCCCCTCCCCCAGCACCCAATGCTCTCTCCCACTCCAGAGTGTATCTCTGTTGGATTCTGTTATTTTCTTCCCCATGTTTCCAACTCAAAGCCCAAATTATCCTGAACCTTGAAAATGAATTTCCGTGTTTTCCGATCCTGTGGATCAGCAGCAGAGATGATGTAACTCGGCATTGGAATACTCCCCAGGATTCTCTCTTCCCGACTATCTGTGGAGCACAAGATACAGAGAATCAGCTTCTACTGGTTAACCCTTTCTCCCAGGTAAAGATCTTACCCTATTTCCCATAGTGAGTGGACAAGGAGTGGGCAATGAATAGACAGTGAATAGACAAGGAGTGGGAAGGGAGCAGACAGTAAAAGGGCAGGTTCAGTTACCTCGGTAATAAAAGAGACAGAAGTCAGACAGGACAAACCATCTTCTTTTCCACAGCTTAAGGCCACAGCTGTCCTGAAACAGAGAGGAACATCTCAAATCATTCTGCAGAGTCTGTAGATACAGGAGATGATGCACTGATTACCACTGAATGCAAAGACACTCTTCAATCATGTGGGATCCTACGATTCATTTATTACCCACAATTAGGATAAGCGCTGACTCTCGCTGGGGGACAGTTCCTGAAGGTGCTGACTCTCACTGGGGGACAGTTCCTGAAGATGCTGACTCTCACTGGGGGACAGTTCCTGAAGGTGCTGACTCTCACTGGGGGACAGTTCCTGAAGGTGCTGATTCACACTGGGGGACAATTCCTGAAGGTGCTGACTCTCACTGGGGGTCAGTTCCTGAAGGTGCTGACTCTCACTGGGGGACAGTTCCTGAAGGTGCTGACTCTCAGTGGGTGACAGTTCCTGAAGGTGCTGACTCTCACTGGGGGACAGTTCCTGAAGGTGCTGACTCTCTGTGGGTGACAGTTCCTGAAGGTGCTGACTCTCACTGGGGGACAGTTCCTGAAGGTGCTGACTCTCTGTGGGTGACAGTTCCTGAAGGCGCTGACTCTCAGTGGGGGACAGTTCCTGAAGGTGCTGACTCTCAGTGGGGGACAGTTCCTGAAGGTGCTGACTCTCACTGGGGTACAGATCCTGAAGGTGCTGACTCTCACTGGGGGACAGTTCCTGAAGGTGCTGACTCTCACTGGGGGACAGTTCCTGAAGGTGCTGACTCTCTGTGGGGGACAGTTCCTGAAGGCGCTGACTCTCAGTGGGGGACAGTTCCTGAAGGTGCTGACTCCCAGTGGGGGACAGATCCTGAAGGTGCTGACTCTCACTGGGGACACTCACTGGAATCCTTCTGTTCCAGACCCAGGATTTTGGAGGCTCTGGGCTACACCAGGTGATTTTACTCAGAAAGCCACCAGAGGGAGCCCAGGTTCCAGATTTTAAATGTGCCCCGAGAGTCTCTCACCCTCATTTTTAAAATTTATTTGTGACTGTGGGCACTGAGGGTTAGGGCTAAGGTTATTGCCCATCCCTAATTGCCATTCCTCTAGTGATGCCATCAATGTCTAGGGGGTATATCTCAGGGGTAACATTGGCGCCTGCCTGCTCCAGTCTCAATGCACTAAATGACATCACAGAAGTTTTAAAGGACAGAAACTGGGTGTTGGGCAGTGAATCCACATTTTTAGAATAACAGCCATTTCCTCCCCATGCCCACCCTCTGCAAACTCACCCTGATGCCCCTTTCCCCTCCCCTCCCCTCCACCTCAAAACTGCTCCTCACCTCTGCCCCTCTCCACACCTCCACTGCCTTTACCCCTCTCTACTCCGTGTCCCAAACCAGCCCCCTCCCACCCCACCCCCTCAGCCCACCCCACACACCCCCCACACCCCCACACCCCCCACACCCCACACACCCCCTCCACCCCCCACACCCCACACACCCCCTCCACCCCCCACACCCCACACACCCCCTCCACCCCCCACACCCCCCACACCCCACACACCCCCTCCACCCCCCACACCCCACACACCCCCTCCACCCCCCACACCCCCCACACCCCCTCCACCCCCCACACCCCACACCCCACACACCCCCACACCCCACACCCCCACACCCCCCACACCCCCACACCCCCTCCACCCCCCACACCCCCACACCCCCACACCCCCCACACCCCACACACCCCACACACCCCCACACCCCCCACACCCCCTCCACCCCCCACACCCCCCACACCCCCCACACCCCCACACCCCCCACACCCCCCACACCCCCTCCACCCCCCACACCCCCACACCCCCACACCCCCACACCCCCTCCACCCCCCACACCCCCCACACCCCCTCCACCCCCCACACCCCCTCCACCCCCCACACCCCCCACACCCCCTCCACCCCCCACACCCCCTCCACCCCCCACACCCCCCACACCCCCTCCACCCCCCACACCCCACACACCCCACACCCCCCACACCCCCTCCACCCCCCACACCCCCTCCACCCCCCACACCCCCCACACCCCCTCCACCCCCCACACCCCACACACCCCCACACCCCCCACACCCCCACACCCCCCACACCCCCTCCACCCCCCACACCCCCTCCACCCCCCACACCCCCCACACCCCCCACACCCCCTCCACCCCCCACACCCCCCACACCCCCACACCCCCACACCCCCCACACCCCCACACCCCACACCCCCCACACCCCACACACCCCCCACACCCCCTCCACCCCCCACACCCCCCACACCCCCACACCCCCTCCACCCCCCACACCCCCCACACCCCCACACCCCCACACCCCCCACACCCCCACACCCCACACACCCCCCACACGCCCCCACACCCCCCACACCCCCCACACCCCCTCCACCCCCCACACCCCCTCCACCCCCCACACCCCCACACCCCCCACACCCCACACCCCCTCCACCCCCTCCACCCCCCACACCCCACACACCCCCCACACCCCCTCCACCCCCCACACCCCCCCACACCCCCACACCCCCTCCACCCCCCACACCCCCACACCCCCCACACCCCCACACCCCCACACACCCCCCACACGCCCCCACACCCCCCACACCCCCCACACCCCCTCCACCCCCCACACCCCCTCCACCCCCCACACCCCCCACACCCCCCACACCCACACACCCCCTCCACCCCCCACACCCCCCACACCCCACACCCCCTCCACCCCCCCACCCACACACACACACCCCCACACCCCCCACACCCCCTCCACCCCCACACCCCCTCCACCCCCACACCCCCCACACCCCACACACCCCCCACACCCCCACACCCCCCACACCCCACACACCCCCCACACCCCCCACACCCCACACCCCCACACCCCCCACACCCCCTCCACCCCCACACCCCCTCCACCCCCAAACCCCCACACCCCACACACCCCCCACACCCCCACACCCCCTCCACCCCCCACACCCCCCACACACGCACACCCCCTCCACCCCCTCCACCCCCCACACCCCCCACACACGCACACCCCCTCCACCCCCTCCACCCCCCACACCCCCCACACACGCACACCCCCTCCACCCCCTCCACCCCCTCCACCCCCCACACCCCCCACACCCCCCACACCCCCACACCCCCCACACCCACACCCCACACACCCCTCACACCCCCTCACCCCACACACCCCCACACCCCCTCCACCCCCCACACCCCCCACACCACCCTCCACCCCCTCCACCCCACACCCCCCACACCCCCACACCCCCCACACCCACACCCCACACACCCCCACACCCCCTCCACCCCCACACCCCCCACACCCCACACACCCACACCCCACACACCCACACACCCCCCACACCCACACCCCACACACCCACACCCCACACACCCCCTCCACCCCCCACACCCCCTCCACCCCCCACACCCCCTCCACCCCCCACACCCCCTCCACCCCCCCCACCCCCCACACCCCCAACACCCCCACACCCCCCCACACCCCCCACACCCCCCACACCCCCTCCACCCCCACACCCCCCACACCCACACACACCCACACACCCACACACCCCCCACACCCCCACCACCCCCCACACCCCCCACACCCCCCACACCACATCCCACACTCCCCACACCTCCCCCACACCATCACCCACACCCCCCACACCCCCCACACCACATCCCACACCCCCCACACCCCCCACACCACATCCCACACCCCCCACACCCCCTCCCTCCACCCCCCACACCCCCTCCACCCCCCACACCCCCCACACCCCACACACCCCCACACCCCCCACACCCCACACACCCCCACACCCCCCACACCCCACACACCCCCCACACCCCCACACCCCCCACACCCCACACACCCCCACACCCCCCACACCCCACACACCCCCACACCCCCTCCACCCCCTCCACCCCCCACACCCCCCACACCCCACACACCCCACACCCCCACACCCCACACACCCCCCACACCCCCCACACCCCCACACCCCCACACCCCCCACACCCCACACACCCCCCACACCCCCACACCCCCTCCACCCCCCACACCCCCACACCCCACACACCCCACACACCACCCACACCCCCTCCACCCCCCACACCCCCCACACCCCCCACACCCCCACACCCCCCACACCCCCCACACCCCACACACCCCCTCCACCCCCCACACCCCACACACCCCCTCCACCCCCCACACCCCACACACCCCATACACCCCCCACACCCCACACACCCCCGCCAACCCCCACACCCCCCACACCCCACACACCCCACACACCCCCCACACCCCCCACACCCCCCACACCCCCCCCACCCCCCACACCCCACACCCCCCACACCCCCCCCACCCCCCACACCCCCCACACCCCCCCCACCCCCCACCCCCCACACCCCACACACCCCCACACCCCCACACCCCCACACCCCCCACACCCCCACACCCCCTCCACCCCCCACACCCCCACACCCCCACACCCCACACACCCCACACACCCCCACACCCCCCACACCCCCTCCACCCCCCACACCCCCCACACCCCCCACACCCCCACACCCCCCACACCCCCCACACCCCCTCCACCCCCCACACCCCCACACCCCCACACCCCCACACCCCCTCCACCCCCCACACCCCCCACACCCCCTCCACCCCCCACACCCCCTCCACCCCCCACACCCCCCACACCCCCTCCACCCCCCCACACCCCCTCCACCCCCCACACCCCCCACACCCCCTCCACCCCACACACCCCACACCCCCCACACCCCCTCCACCCCCCACACCCCCTCCACCCCCCACACCCCCCACACCCCCTCCACCCCCCACACCCCACACACCCCCACACCCCCCACACCCCCACACCCCCCACACCCCCTCCACCCCCCACACCCCCTCCACCCCCCACACCCCCCACACCCCCCACACCCCCTCCACCCCCCACACCCCCCACACCCCCACACCCCCACACCCCCCACACCCCCACACCCCACACCCCCCACACCCCACACACCCCCCACACCCCCTCCACCCCCCACACCCCCTCCACCCCCCACACCCCCCACACCCCCACACCCCCACCACCCCCCACACCCCCCACACCCCCACACCCCCACACCCCCCACACCCCCACACCCCACACACCCCCCACACGCCCCCACACCCCCCACACCCCCCACACCCCCTCCACCCCCCACACCCCCTCCACCCCCCACACCCCCACACCCCCCACACCCCACACCCCCTCCACCCCCTCCACCCCCCACACCCCACACACCCCCCACACCCCCTCCACCCCCCACACCCCCCACACCCCCACACCCCCTCCACCCCCCACACCCCCACACCCCCCACACCCCCACACCCCACACACCCCCCACACGCCCCCACACCCCCCACACCCCCCACACCCCCTCCACCCCCCACACCCCCTCCACCCCCCACACCCCCCACACCCCCCACACCCACACACCCCCTCCACCCCCCACACCCCCCACACCCCACACCCCCTCCACCCCCCACACCCACACACCCCCACACCCCCCACACCCCCTCCACCCCCACACCCCCTCCACCCCCACACCCCCCACACCCCACACACCCCCCACACCCCCACACCCCCCACACCCCACACACCCCCCACACCCCCCACACCCCACACCCCCACACCCCCCACACCCCCTCCACCCCCACACCCCCTCCACCCCCAAACCCCCACACCCCACACACCCCCCACACCCCCACACCCCCTCCACCCCCCACACCCCCCACACACGCACACCCCCTCCACCCCCTCCACCCCCCACACCCCCCACACACGCACACCCCCTCCACCCCCTCCACCCCCTCCACCCCCCACACCCCCCACACCCCCCACACCCCCACACCCCCCACACCCACACCCCACACACCCCTCACACTCCCTCACCCCACACACCCCCACACCCCCTCCACCCCCCACACCCCCCACACACCCTCCACCCCCTCCACCCCCACACCCCCCACACCCCCACACCCCCCACACCCACACCCCACACACCCCCACACCCCCTCCACCCCCACACCCCCCACACCCCACACACCCACACCCCACACACCCACACACCCCCCACACCCACACCCCACACACCCACACCCCACACCCCCTCCACCCCCCACACCCCCTCCACCCCCCACACCCCCTCCACCCCCTCCACCCCCCCACACCCCCAACACCCCCACACCCCCCACACCCCCCACACCCCCCACACCCCCTCCACCCCCACACCCCCCACACCCACACACACCCACACACCCCCCACTCCCCCCACACCCCACACACCCACACACCCCCCACACCCCCTCCACCCCCCACACCCCCCACACCCCCCACACCCCCACACCCCCACACACCCACACCCCCCACACCCCCCCACACCCCCACACCCCCCACACCCCACACACCCCCCACACCCCCACACCCCCTCCACCCCCACACCCCCTCCACCCCCCACACCCCCCACACCCCACACACCCCCACACCCCCACACCCCACACACCCCCACACCCCCCACACCCCACACACCCCCCACACCCCCACACCCCACACACCCCCACACCCCCCACACCCCACACACCCCCACACCCCCTCCACCCCCTCCACCCCCCACACCCCCCACACCCCACACACCCCACACCCCCACACCCCACACACCCCCCACACCCCCCACACCCCACACCACATCCCACACCCTCCACACCCCACACACCCCCCACACCCCCACACCCCCTCCACCCCCCACACCCCCACACCCCACACACCCCACACACCACCCACACCCCCTCCACCCCCCACACCCCCCACACCCCCCACACCCCCACACCCCCCACACCCACACCCCACACACCCCCCACACCCCCCACACCCCCCACACCCCCACACCCCCCACACCCCCACACCCCCACACACCCCCACACCCCCCACACCCCACACACCCCCCACACCCCCCACACCCCCTCCACCCCCCACACCCCCCACACCCCCCACACGCCCCCACACCCCCTCCACCCCCCACACCCACCACACCCCCCACACCCCACACCCCCCACACCCCCACACCCCCACACACCCCC
This sequence comes from Carcharodon carcharias, assembly GCF_017639515.1. Taxonomy (NCBI): domain Eukaryota; kingdom Metazoa; phylum Chordata; class Chondrichthyes; order Lamniformes; family Lamnidae; genus Carcharodon; species Carcharodon carcharias. The sequence goes on from NC_054497.1 coordinate 16,383,619, forward strand.
ACACCCCCACACACCCCCACACCCCCTCCACCCCCCACACCCCCTCCACCCCCCACACCCCCCACACCCCCCACACCCCACACACCCCCACACCCCCCACACCCCACACCCCCCACACCCCCACACCCTCCACACCTCCCACACCCCCACACCCCACACACCCCACACCCCCACACCCCACACCCCCCACACCCCACACCCCCCACACCCCCCACACCCCCACACCCTCCACACCTCCCATCCCCCACATCTGCCCACCACACCCCCACACCCGACACACACCACACACCCCCCCACCCTCCACACCCCACCCCACACCCCCCCTAGCCCCCCCACCCACCCCCACACCCCCACACCCCACACACCCCCCCACCTCCCACCCACCACACCCCACCCCACACCCCCCTAGCCCCCCCACCCCCACACCTCCCCACCACACTCCCCACCCCCACCCTCCACACCTCCCCACCACAACCCCCCCACCCCCCCAACACCACACCCCACACACCCCCCCAACCCCACACCCCACACACCCCCGCACCCCCACACCCCCCATACCACCCCACACCTCCCACACAACCCCACACCCAGCCCCAGCCCCCACACCTCCCCACCATACCCCTCCCGACCCCCCACGCCACCCCAGACCCCACCACACCCCCCCAGCTCCCACACCTCCCCACCATACCCCCCGCAACCCCTCACACCACCCCAGACCCTACCACACCCCCCAAACCCCACACCCCACCATCCCCCACACCCCCTCCACCCCCCACACCCCCCCAACACCCCACACCCCCTCCACCCCCCACACCCCCCAACCCCACACCCCACACACCCCCACACCCCCCATACCACCCCACACCTCCCACACAACCCCACACCCAGCCCCAGCCCCCACACCTCCCCACCATACCCCTCCCGACCCCCCACGCCACCCCAGACCCCACCACACCCCCCCAGCTCCCACACCCCACCATCCCCCACACCCCACAACCCTCATCCCCCACACCCCCCAAACCCCACACCCCACCATCCCCCACACCCCACAACCCCCATCCCCCACACCCCCCACACCCCACACCCCCCCATCCCCCACACCCCCCAAACCCCTACCCCACACCCCCCCACCCCCAGCCCCCACACCCCCCCACCTCCACCCCCCCACATCCCATATCCCACAACCCCCACCCCCATCCTCCACCCCACTGTCCTGTCCCCCTTAGCATTTCCACCTCCCTAACCCACCCCCCAGTACCTGTTTGTGCAGCCAGCCCCGAATCACCGTCACTGAGTTGGGGTCTCGTTTTACAGCCTGCTCTCTCTTGGCGAAAGTGTGAACCTTCTTCATTGTTCGAACAGCCTTAAACAAAAACAGATCAACGGTGAAACTGGTCAATAAAATAACTGTTAGACTGTAGACCACTGCAGCCGACGTATACAGGATCCTTGAGATCAGATACACTCAGATTATCCTCAACTGATGGGGCTGGAAACCCCAGAGAGTCTCTGGATTATTCTCTGACGTTTCACTATTAACAATTACTCGATGCTGTTAATCACTGTTTGGACATAGAGGCAACATGGGCTGATTGGTTGGTTGTGAGTAGTGGTGATCCCCAAAGGATCAGTGCAGGGGCCTCAGCTTTTCATATTTATCACTGAGTCTTGGCTGAAGGAATGGAAAGATGTACATTGCAGGTGACTGTTGACACCAAGTTAAGCTCCACTGAATGGGATGAAGATTGGAGCAGGACCATTACATGATTAAACCATCATAAACCGATTAAATAAGTGAGCTAAACTGCGACAGAGGGAATTCAATGCGGGCAAGGTTGAGGGCGTCCATTTTGCATCCATTTTGGATCCAAGAAAAGCAAATGAGAATTGACGAGAGACTGGAGACTGTGGAGGAGCAAAGAGGTTTTGGAGTCCAGGCACCCTGTTCACTTAAAGCTGGTTCACAGATACAAAAAGCAATCAAAAAACCAAAAGGGATGTTGGTCTTTAAGCCGGGGGGTGGTGCGGGGCGGGGGGTGGAAAATAGAGAGGTGGAAATTATGCTTCAACTGTACAGAGTCTTGTTCAGACCTCACTTGGAGCAACTGTGCTCAGCCCTGGACAGCACATCTCCGGAAGGATAGACTGTCCTTGGAGGGGATGCAGCACAGATTCACCAGAATGATAGTGAGGTTCAAAGCTTTAAATTATAAAGATAGGTAATCCCTTAAATTTAAGGAGTGATGTAATTGAGGTGATTAAATGGGTTGATAGGGCAGTTAGAGAGAATCTATTTCCTCCATTGGGGAGTTCCCAGAACAAGGGGACAGAACCTTAAAATTGGAGCCAGGCCGTTCAGGGGTGATGTCAGGAAGCATTTCTTCACACACGGTGGCGGGGGGAATCTGGATCTCTCCTGGGGAACAGTTGGAACTCTCCAGACTGAGTTCAATGAATTACAGAAGGTAAAGGGATTGAGGCAGGTGGTAGTTATATGGAATCATCATGGCACAGGAGGAGGACACTCAGCCCATCAAGTCCATGCTAGCTCCCTGTAGAGCAACCCAGTCAGGCCGATTCCCTCACTCTCTCCCCACGGCCCTGCAAGTTTATTTCCCTCGCGTGCCCATCCAACCTCCTTTTGAAATCATTCATCAGCTCTCCCTCCACCCCTCTCACACCCAGTGAGTTCCAGGTCATTATCACTCGCTGAGTAAAATACAGTTCGTCCTCACATAACCCCCATCACCCTCCCCATCACCCGTCCCCTTCACCCTGCCCCTCCCCCATCACCCTCCCCCTCCCCCATCACCCTCCCCCTCCCCCATCACCCTCCCCATCACCCGTCCCCTTCACCCTGCCCCTCCCCCATCACCCTCCCCCTCCCCCATCACCCTCCCCCTCCCCCATCACCCTCCCCCTTCACCCTCCCCCATCACCCGTCCCCTTCACCCTGCCCCTCCCCATCACCCTCCCCCTCCCCTCCCCCTCCCCCTCCCCCTCCCCCTCCCCCATCACCCTCCCCCTCCCCCATCACCCTCCCCCTCCCCCATCACCCTCCCCATCACCCTCCCCCTTCACCCTCCCCCATCACCCTCCCCCATCACCCTCCCCATCACCCGTCCCCTTCACCCTGCCCCTCCCCCATCACCCTCCCCCTCCCCCATCACCCTCCCCCTCCCCCATCACCCTCCCCCTCCCCCATCACCCTCCCCATCACCCGTCCCCTTCACCCTCCCCCATCACCCTCCCCCTCCCCCATCACCCTCCCCCTCCCCCATCACCCTCCCCCATCGCCCTCCCCCTCCCCCATCACCCTCCCCCTCCCCCTCCCCCTCCCCCTCCCCCTCCCCCTCCCCCTCCCCCATCACCCTCCCCCTCCCCCTCCCCCTCCCCCATCACCCTCCCCCTCCCCCTCCCCCTCCCCCTCCCCCTCCCCCTCCCCCATCACCCTCCCCCATCACCCTCCCCCTCCCCCTCCCCCTCCCCCATCACCCTCCCCCTCCCCCATCACCCTCCCCCATCACCCTCCCCCTCCCCCATCACCCTCCCCCTCCCCCATCACCCTCCCCCTCCCCCATCACCCTCCCCAATCACCCTCCCCCTCCCCCATCACCCACCCCCTCCCCCATCACCCTCCCCCTCCCCCTCCCCCATCACCCTCCCCCTCCCCCATCACCCACCCCCTCCCCCATCACCCTCCCCCATCACCCTCCCCCTCCCCCTCCCCCATCACCCTCCCCCCTCCCCCATCACCCTCCCCCATCACCCTCCCCCTCCCCCTCCCCCATCACCCTCCCCCTCCCCCATCACCCTCCCCCATCACCCTCCCCCTCCCCCATCACCCTCCCCCATCACCCTCCCCCTCCCCCATCACCCTCCCCCTCCCCCATCACCCTCCCCCTCCCCCATCACCCTCCCCAATCACCCTCCCCCTCCCCCATCACCCTCCCCCTCCCCCATCACCCTCCCCAATCACCCTCCACCCTCCCCCTCCCCCATCACCCTCCCCCATCACCCTCCCCCTCCCCCATCACCCTCCCCCTCCCCATCACCCTCCCCCTCCCCATCACCCTCCCCCTCCCCCATCACCCTCCCCCTCCCCAATCACCCTCCCCCTCCCCCATCACCCACCCCCTCCCCCATCACCCTCCCCCTCCCCAATCACCCTCCCCCTCCCCCATCACCCTCCCCCTCCCCCATCACCCTCCCCCTCCCCCATCACCCTCCCCCTCCCCCATCACCCTCCCCCATCACCCTCCCCCTCCCCCATCACCCTCCCCCTCCCCCATCACCCTCCCCCATCACCCTCCCCCTCCCCCATCACCCTCCCCCTCCCCCATCACCCTCCCCCTCCCCCATCACCCTCCCCCTCCCCCATCACCCTCCCCCTCCCCCATCACCCTCCCCATCACCCGTCCCCTTCACCCTCCCCCTCCCCCATCACCCTCCCCCTCCCCCATCACCCTCCCCCTCCCCCATCACCCTCCCCCTCCCCCATCACCCTCCCCCATCACCCTCCCCCTCCCCCATCACCCTCCCCCTCCCCCATCACCCTCCCCCTCCCCCTCCCCCTCCCCCATCACCCTCCCCCATCACCCTCCCCCTCCCCCATCACCCTCCCCCATCACCCTCCCCATCACCCTCCCCCTCCCCCATCACCCTCCCCCTCCCCCATCACCCTCCCCCTCCCCCATCACCCTCCCCAATCACCCTCCCCCTCCCCCATCACCCTCCCCCTCCCCCATCACCCTCCCCAATCACCCTCCACCCTCCCCCTCCCCCATCACCCTCCCCCATCACCCTCCCCCTCCCCCATCACCCTCCCCCTCCCCCATCACCCTCCCCCATCACCCTCCCCCTCCCCCATCACCCTCCCCCTCCCCCTCCCCCTCCCCCATCACCCTCCCCATCACCCTCCCCCTCCCCCTCCCCCTCCCCCTCCCCCATCACCCTCCCCATCACCCTCCCCCTCCCCCTCCCCCTCCCCCATCACCCTCCCCCATCACCCTCCCCCTCCCCCATCACCCTCCCCCATCACCCTCCCCATCACCCTCCCCATCACCCTCCCCCTCCCCCATCACCCTCCCCCATCACCCTCCCCCATCACCCTCCCCCTCCCCCATCACCCTCCCCATCACCCCCCCCATCACCCTCCCCCTCCCCCATCACCCTCCCCATCACCCTCCCCCATCACCCTCCCCCTCCCCATCACCCTCCCCATCACCCTCCCCCTCCCCCATCACCCTCCCCATCACCCTCCCCCATCACCCTCCCCCTCCCCCATCACCCTCCCCCATCACCCTCCCCATCACCCTCCCCCTCCCCCTCCCCCTCCCCCATCACCCTCCCCCATCACCCTCCCCATCACCCTCCCCCTCCCCCTCCCCCTCCCCCATCACCCTCCCCCTCCCCCTCCCCCTCCCCCTCCCCCATCACCCTCCCCCATCACCCTCCCCCTCCCCCCTCCCCCTCCCCCATCACCCTCCCCCTCCCCCATCACCCTCCCCCTCCCCCATCACCCTCCCCCTCCCCCATCACCCTCCCCCTCCCCCATCACCCTCCCCCTCCCCCATCACCCTCCCCCTCCCCCATCACCCTCCCCATCACCCTCCCCCATCACCCTCCCCCATCACCCTCCCCCTCCCCCATCACCCTCCCCCATCACCCTCCCCATCACCCTCCCCCTCCCCCATCACCCTCCCCATCACCCTCCCCCTCCCCCATCACCCTCCCCCTCCCCCTCCCTCTCCCCCCTCCCCCATCACCTCCCCCATCACCCTCCCCCTCCCCCTCCCTCTCCCCCCTCCCCCATCACCCTCCCCATCACCCTCCCCCCTCACCCTCCCACCTCCCCCATCACCCTCCCCCTCACCCTCCCACCTCCCCCATCACCCTCCCCCTCCCCCTCCCTCTCCCCCCTCCCCCATCACCCTCCCCATCACCCTCCCCCCTCACCCTCCCACCTCCCCCATCACCCTCCCCCTCCCCCTCCCTCTCCCCCTCCCCCATCACCCTCCCCAATCACCTTCCCCCCTCCCCATTATCCTCCCCCTCCCCCTCCCCATCACCCCTCCCCTCACTCTCCCCTCCCACTCCCATCACCCCACCTCCCACATCACTCTTCCCCCCTCCCCAATCACCCTCCTCCCTCCCCATCACCCGTCCCCTTCACCCTCCCCCATCACCCCCCTCATCCTCCCCCATCACCCCTCCCATCACCCCTCCCCATCACCTTCCCCATCACCTTCCCCATCACCTTCCCCATCACCCCTCCCCATCACCCCTCCCCATCACCCCTCCCCATCACCCCTCCCCATCACCTTCCCCATCACCTTCCCCATCACCTTCCCCATCACCCCTCCCCATCACCCTCTCCCATCACCCCTCCCCATCACCCCTCCCCATCACCCCTCCCCATCACCCCCCATCACCCCTCCCATCATCCCCCCATCACCTTCCCCATCACCCGCCCCATCACCCTCTCCCATCACCCCTCCCATCACCCCTCCCATCACCCCTCCCATCACCCTCCCCATCACCCCTCCCATCACCCCTCCCATCACCCCTCCCATCACCCCTCCCATCACCTCTCCCCATCACCCCTCCCATCACCTCTCCCATCACCCCTCCCATCACCTCTCCCCATCACCCCTCCCATCACCTCTCCCCATCACCCCTCCCATCACCTCTCCCATCACCCCTCCCATCACCTCTCCCCATCACCCCTCCCATCACCTCTCCCCATCACCTTCCCCATCACCCTCTCCCATCACCCCTCCCATCACCCCTCCCCATCACCCCTCCCCATCACCCCTCCCATCACCTCTCCCCATCACCCCTCCCATCACCCCTCCCATCACCTCTCCATCACCCCTCCCCATCACCCCTCCCCATCACCCCTCCCATCACCCCTCCCATCACCCCTCCCCATCACCCCTCCCCATCACCCCTCCCATCATCCCCCCATCACCTTCCCCATCACCCGCCCCATCACCCTCTCCCATCACCTCTCCCCATCACCCCTCCCCATCACCCCTCCCATCACCTCTCCCCATCACCCCTCCCATCACCTCTCCCCATCACCCCTCCCATCACCTCTCCCCATCACCCCTCCCATCACCCCTCCCCATCACCCCTCCCCATCACCTCTCCCATCACCTCTCCATCACCCCTCACCCATCACCCCTCCCCATCACCTCTCCCATCACCTCTCCATCACCCCTCACCCATCACCCCTCCCCATCACCCCTCCCATCACCCCTCCCCATCACCCCTCCCCATCACCTCCCCATCACCCCTCCCCATCACTCCTCCCATCACCCCTCCCCATCACCCCTCCCATCACCCCTCCCATCACCCCTCTCATCACCCCTCCCCATCACCTCTCCCATCACCCCTCCCATCACCTCTCCCCATCACCCCTCCCATCACCCCTCCCATCACCTCTCCATCACCCCTCACCCATCACCCCTCCCCATCACCTCTCCATCACCCCTCACCCATCACTCCTCCCCTCTCACCAATCACCCTCCCCCTTCTCCCATCACCCTCCCTAATCACCCTCACCAATCACCCTCCGCCTCTCCCATCACCCCTCCCCCTCACTCTCCCCCATCACCCCTCCCCCATCACCCCTCCCCATCACTCTCCCCCATCACCCCTCCCCCATCACCCCTCCCCCATCACCCGTCTCCATCACCTTCCCATCAACTTCCCCATCACCCCTCCCCATCACCCCTCCCCATCACCCCATCCCATCACATCACCCTGCCCCCCTAAATCACTCCACCCACCACATCGCCCATCACCCCGCCCCCACGTCATCCTACGCCCAACATCACCCCACCGCACCGCTCCACCCCCCATCTCTTAGCTCTTCCTCACATTGCAAATGATCAAATAGAATAGTGGAACAGATTCGAGGGGCTGAGTGGCCTCCTGCTGTTCCTGTGTGACAGGCTCAAGGGGCTGAATGGCCTCATCCTGTTCCTGTGTGACAGGCTCGAGGGGCTGAATGACCATGTTCTGTTCTGGTGTGACAGGCTCGAGGGGCTGAATGGCCATGTTCTGTTCTGGTGGGCTAGTACTGGGCACCAGTTCTACCCCACAATCTGATTCCATCAGAGCTCAAAATAGAGGAGAAGATTTGTGGAGAGAGGGAATTTTGTGGTGGGGGGTGGGAGTGACCTGGGGGGGTGATCCTGAGTAGGGGGTTTGGGATATGGAGAGGGTAATTTGGGGAGGGTTGGTGGGAGGGAGGGATCAGGAGATGGGAAGGGGTGGGGAGCGCAGATTGGAGTAGGGGGAGGGAAGGGGGAGGTGGGGATGAGGCAGAGAGGGAGGGATCCACGGGAGGGTGAGGGAGATTGGGGGGAGGAATTGGGGCGGGGGAGGGGAATCAGGGGAGGGGGTTCGAGGGAGATTGGGGTGGGGGAGTGGGAGGGGGATCGGGGTGGGGGTTCGAGGGGGATTGGGGTAGGGGAGTTGGAGAGGGAGGTCACTGAGTCCCCGGTTTCCGAGTGCACAATTGCTGACCTTTGACCCAAATGAAGTGTTTGAGGAGATGGTGACCAGACTGGATGTTTGGCTCAATCCACTCAGACGCCTCTCGTTTCTCTCAGCCATAATGACAGGTCAACCTGGAAATCCGAAAGAGAGAAACCTGATTAACATCAAGCAGTGAAAGACAATCCTCACTCACCACTCATCTGGTCACAGACTCATCCATCCCCAAAGCTCTGCCCTCCTGTCACTGGGACTGACACACACTGGGGTTACAGACAGTGTGTCCGTCTGTCATTAAGATACAAGGGTTAGTTAAAGGTCCCGTTCCTGATCACTGCAGAGCCACAGTGCTCCATCTCACATTGTGTTCAACATGAATTTCAACTAAGTCAAAATGTAATTGAAAAGGTAAAATAACCTTTTTTTCTGAGAAATCAGAGAATCTGGAATCAAATTTTCTGGGTGGGAATGATACACAGAACCATCTGGAGCTGTGTTTGATCAATCCTCACAATCAGGGAAAGGAAGTGAAATGGAAAACCTCGATGAGCTGTTGTCACATCTCAGCACTGTTCTGGGCAGCCCTCCACTCGCACCCCCCAACCCCCAAAACCACCCCCTCCCCCCTACCCCTACCCCGGGCAGTCACAGGAAACACCTGCTGTAAAACTGACCCCTTCCAGCAAACCTACCCACACCCAGAATACCCCCTCCTGCAAACAAGCCAATCACTGATTCCCCCAAAATACCCACTCAATGCAGCTTTCTTCCCTAATCCCTGCACCCCTTAAAGGGGGCAGTTCTCCATCAGTAGAGACCCTGCAAACCCTTGGAGGGTGAGTTCAGGGGGAGTGCTGCACTGTTGGAGGGTCAGTACTGAGGGAGTGCTGCACTGTCACAGATGCTTCCTTTTTGATGAGATATGAAGTCCTTTTCTGCCAGTCCTGTTAGGTGAACAGAAAAGACCACATGATACTATTTCTGTGGCATTAGTGTCTCCCCCGTGTCCTGACCAATATTCATCCTTCAATCCACATCGCAAAAACAGATTAGCAGATCATTATTACATTTCTGTTTGTGAGATCTTGCTGTGCAAAAATTGTCTGCCCTGTTTCCTGTATTACAGCAGTGACTGTGCTTCAAAAATGGAATTCATTGCTGTAAAGCACTTTGCGATGTCCTGTGTTTATACAGGGTGCTATCTAAATGCAAGGCTTTTCTTACATAACAGTCACTGCTGGCAGGTTCCCTGTGTGAATCCTCTATCCTGAACACATTGTTTATCTCATTGCTTCAATCTAACACCTGCTGACATTTGCTGTCTCACAGACACTGACTTTTGGCTGTTTGCTGCCAGTCTCTAATTGCTGAGCTTTCTCACGCTGTGCCAAGTATCAGTGCCTCACATGGTCAGTGATACAGCAGCTGGGTCATAGACTCAGAATCACTGGCAGCTTCACTTTGTGCTATACAGTCCGGCTTTGATCTACTGAGGGCAGAAGAAGATTCTGTCCCTGGCAATGAGAAACTGTCGTCTCACTCACAACCACCCTGGACACCTCTTCCTGCTGAATCTACCCTGAACCTTGACTGTCGTTAGAGACAAACTTTGGTTTGTCCTTGATTTTTCATTCAAACTTGTATTTCAGAGTTGAAAGGATAACATTCTTGAAGCCAGTGCATCACTCAGGGGCCTTTAACCTTCAGTCTGGCACAGATCCACCAACTGGGCTGTGGGGACAATGTTGTAACTTATTTCTCTGGCCTTTGGGATTGAAAGGACAAGAGAGAGGGGAAACCCTTTAGCCTCCCTGAATGGGATTTAAGGCAAGGGCTGGTCAAAAGAAGCTGTACAATCTGGGAGTGTTCACAATGGAACTCTTGGTACTAAAGTTTTGAATAGGAAATGGACAAAATGCATCAGCGAAAGTGTTAATAGCCACTAGCAGAGTTTGCCTAACTCTGGAGAAAGGCTTGTATTCAATCAGCTGGGATCACAGAGCTGCCCCTGTATCATTCTTCCCACCAGCAATTCAGCATTGTATCACTGCAAACTCCAAACAGAATGACTGGAGCTTAGCCAGCACTGCTGCCGAAGGAGGGGGAGAGAGAAGGACGGGGAGAGAAAGATGGAGGGAAGGATTTGCGCATATCCCTCCCACTGCCAACAAACTCTAACTCAGTGTTCATGCACAATGCCCCTGTTTAACCAGGTGGGATCCAGACCTGAATCTCCCCCTTTTGTTCTGCTTTAGGAGCTGTGGCCAAGGGGGGAAAGCCCTGGGTTTGGACAGACACTCTTGCTGTTTGTTAGAGTGTTAGCACCTCAAATCAGGGGCAAGATTTACAGGAGCTTTCAGGTCCAACATAGCTGCTGCCTGAAAGTAGCCTTTGACCAACAGATTTCTGCCATTAGTTCAGGAGGGAGGGGCAGGAGGTCAGGAGGTACCTGATTTTGTCTTGATGAAGATCAGGCTGGGCCCAGGCACTGGGAGTGAGCCAGATCCCAAGAAATATTAGAAACACAAATTTGATAGCCTTCTCCCCATACCCCTCAACTCTGACAACTCTCCCTTCACCCAGTAACAACGGCCCTCCCTGGTAACATTCTATAATTCAATTCCTATTAGGACGTGAAGTTTTCCTGAGTTATCTTTTCAACCCTAATATCCTCCTGTTCGCCCAGGCTCCTCTGGGATTTAGTAATTAACCATAGACCACCAGGGACCATAGGCCTCTCTGTTAGACAGAAAAGTGATTATATACTGCTCGACATCAAGCATGGAGCAAGGTGAGGGGAGAGGGCCTCCATGAACAGCCACAGCTGCTACAAGGATCAAATCTGCCCCATTGCCTTCATTCTCCATCACAATCCAGTCATTGAGCCAACTGAGCTCATTGACCCCCCACAAGCAAACAGGCCTCTGGGATTTACATTCTTCACTATGGGACCAATTCACCAAGATCAGGTTTTCCAGCGATTAACACAAATTAAAATAAAAACTATTTTATCATCAGAACTTTCTTTCCCAATACTCAGAATCATTGAGCTTGCCGCTGCCCCCATCAGGATTATACGGTTTCTCTCTGCCTGAGACCGATGTTATTTGGACAAAGCTCGTGTTATTCAGAAATAGCCCATGAGGAGAAGTGCAAATTGGATTGTCACAGGTCATGAGGGGTAGGGACTCCAGGAGTGCTGCAGGATATGTATTGGCCGTTTACACCTTAGCACGAGTTAAGGGAAGAGGCTGCTGTGCTGGGATCACCAGTCCTGTGCTGAGATCACCAGTCCTGTGCTGGGATCACCAGTCCTGTGCTGGGATCATCTTCCAAGAATCCTTAGATTCTGGAAAAGTGCCAGAGGATTGGAAAACTGCCAATGTAACATCCTTATTCAAAAAGGGAGGGAGACAAAAAACAGGTAATTATAGGCCAGTTAGCTTAACATCTGTCATTGGGAACATGTTAGTCTATTATAAAGGATGTAACAGCAGAGCATTTAGAAATATGTAATATAACCAAGCAGAGTCAGCAAGGCTTCATGAAGGGGAAATCATACCTGACAAATTCATTAGAATTCTTTGAAGGGAGCCAGTAGATGTAATATATTTAGATTTCCAAAAGGTGTTTAATAAGGTGTTGCATATAAGGCTACTTAATAAGATAAACCCATGGTGTTGGGGTAGTATATTAGCATAGATAGAGGACTGGCTAACTAATAGAAGACAGAGAGTTGGGATAAGGGGGGCATTTTCAGGATGGCAACCTGTAACTCATGGAGTGCCACAGGGATCAATGCTGGGGCCTCAATTATTTGCAGTAAATATTAATGACTTAAATGAGGGAAGTGAATGTACTATCGCCAAGTTTGCAGATGACACAAAAGCAGGTGGGAAGGCAAGTGGTGAAGGTGACACAAGGAGTCCACAGGGGGATATGGACAGGTTAAGTGAGTGGGCAAAAACTTGGCAAATGGAATGTAATGTGGGAAAATGTGAGGTTATGCACTTTGGCAGGAAGAATAGAGGAGCTGAATATTATTTAAATGGAAAAAGCTGCAGCTCAGAGAGATTTTTGGAGTCCTTGTGCATGAATCCCAAATAGCTAATATACAAGTTCAGCAGGTAAAAGGGAAGGCAAATGAGATGAAGAGGAATTTCTTCTCTCAGAGGGTAGTGAATCTGTGGAATTCTTTACCACAGAGGGCTGTAGAGGTTGTGTCGTTAAGTATATTCAAGGCTGAGATAGACAGATTTTTAACCAGTAAGGAAATCGAGGGTTATGGGGAAAAGGCAGGAAAGTGGAATTGAGGATTATCAGTTCAGCCATGATCTCATTGAATGGCGGAGCAGACTTGATGGGGCTGAATGGCCTACTTCTGCTGTTACGTCTTATGGTCTTATCCTGTGTGGGAATCACCAGCCCTGTGCTGGGATCACCAATCCTGTGCTGAGTTTGATGTGTGTGTGTATCTGCTCAGGGATTGGATCAGCCTGAGCTACAGAAATCTGCTCCCTGTGGGGGTCTCACTCATCAATGAACAGGGCAGTTCAGTCCCATTTGGTTGACAGGGCATCTGTTTCCAGGAATACTCCATGACAGGAGTACAGGCATTTGACACACAGGAGGTTAAAATAACCCCACTCCCTGTATCTATATATAAATATAACAAATGTTCAGGAGATAACATCGAGAATAATCTCATCTCACCCTTCTGATGCTGAGTAACAACTTGTGGATAATGTCTGTCAAGTCATCATAGCCCCTCAGTGGCTTTAACTGTTTCCACGTCACCTGTTCTTTAACAAACATTAACATATTGATATCCCTGAATCAAATTGTCAATAATATTCTCATTCTGGATCAGAAAATTCAGAACAAATAACATTCCCCACCCAGACCTCCTTCTAACTTTTTGTGAAAAACTTCACCAGAAACAAATAAATTCTCCAAAGAAACAGTTTCAGCAACAGCAGAGTTATAAAAAGCAACATCATCCTGGATTGGTGCATTTTGACAATCAAACCCACCCTCCCCCCTATACCCCCAACCCCACCCTCCCCCTATACCCCCAACCCCACCTCCCCTGTACCCCAACCCCACCCTCCCCCTATACCCCCAAGCCCGCCCTACTCCTATACCCCCAACCCCACACTCCCCCCATACCCCCAACCCCACCCTCCCCCTATACCCCCAACCCACCCTCCCCTATACCCCCAACCCCACCTCCCCTGTACCCCAACCCCACCCTCCCCCCTATACCCCCAACCCCACCCTCCCCCTATACCCCCAACCCCACCTCCCCTGTACCCCCAACCCCACCCTCCACTCTATACCCACAACCCCACCTCCCCTGTACCCCCAATCCCACCCTCCACCATATACCCCCAACCACACCCTCCCCCTATACCTCCAACCCCACCCTCCCCTATACCCCTGACCCCACCCTCCCCTATACCCCCGACCCCACCCTTCCCCTATACCCCCAACCCCATCCTCCCCCTTTTAACCCCTGACCCCACCCTCCTCCTATACCCACAATTCCAACCTCCCCCTCTAACGCCAATCCCACCCTCCCCGTATCCCCAAATGCCCCTCCCCATACCCAACACCCCCCCATACACCTGACCTCACCCTCCCCCTATACCCAACAACCCCAGCCTCCCCCTATATCCCCAATCCCACTCCTCTGTATCCCCAACCCCACCCTCCACCCTATACCCCCAACCACACCCTCCCCCATACCCCCAACCCTGCCTTCCCCCATACCCTGAACCCCACCCTCCCTCCATACCCCCAATGCCACCCTCCCCCTATAACCCCAACCCCACCCTTCCCTATACCCCAAACCACAACCTCCCTTATACCCCCAACCCCAACCTCCCCCATAGCCCCAACCCCACCCTTCCCTACACACCCAACCCCACTCTCCCCAATACACCCAACCCCACCCTCCCCCATAGCCCCATTCCCACCTGCCCCCTATACCCTGGACCCCAACCTCTCCCTATACCCCAACCCACCCTCCCCATAGCTCCGTTCCCACCCTCCCTTATACACCCGACCCCACCCTCCCCTATACACCCGACCCCACCCTCCCCTATACACCCGACCCCACCCTCCCCTATTCCCCCGACCCCACCCTCCCCTTTACAGCCAACCCCACCCTCCCCTATACACCCAACTCCACCCTCCTCTATACACCCGACCCCACCCCTATACCCCGACCCCACCCTCCGCCTATACACCCGACCCCACCCTCCCTTATACACCCGACCCCACCCTCCGCCTATACCCCCAACCCCACCCTCCCTTATACACCCGACCCCACCCTCCCCTATACCCCTGACCCCACCCTCCCCTATACACCCAACCCCACCCTCCTCTATACACCCGACCCCACCCTCCCCTATACACCCGACCCCACCCCTATACCCCCGACCCCACCCTCCGCCTATACACCCGACCCCACCCTCCCTTATACACCCGACCCCACCCTCCCCTATACCCCTGACCCCACCCTCTCCTATACACCCGACCCCACCCTCCTCTATACACCCGACCCCACCCTCCCCTATTCCCCCGACCCCACCCTCCGCCTATACCCCCAACCCCACCCCCCCTTATACACCTGACCCCAACCTCCCCCATAGCCCTGACCCCACCCTCCCCCATACCCCCAATGCCACCCTCCCCCTATAACCCCAACCCCACCCTTCCCTATACCCCAAACCACAACCTCCCTTATACCCCCAACCCCAACCTCCCCCATAGCCCCAACCCCACCCTTCCCTACACACCCAACCCCACTCTCCCCAATACACCCAACCCCACCCTCCCCCATAGCCCCATTCCCACCTGCCCCCTATACCCTGGACCCCAACCTCTCCCTATACCCCAACCCACCCTCCCCATAGCTCCGTTCCCACCCTCCCTTATACACCCGACCCCACCCTCCCCTATACACCCGACCCCACCCTCCCCTATACACCCGACCCCACCCTCCCCTTTACAGCCAACCCCACCCTCCTCTATACACCCGACCCCACCCTCCCTTATACACCCGACCCCACCCCTATACCCCCGACCCCACCCTCCGCCTATACACCCGACCCCACCCTCCCTTATACACCCGACCCCACCCTCCCCTATACCCCTGACCCCACCCTCTCCTATACACCCGACCCCACCCTCCTCTATACACCCGACCCCACCCTCCCCTATTCCCCCGACCCCACCCTCCGCCTATACCCCCAACCCCACCCCCCCTTATACACCTGACCCCAACCTCCCCCATAGCCCTGACCCCACCCTCCCCCATACCCCAAGCCCCACCCTTCCCTGTACCCCGGATCACACCCTCCCTTATACCCCCAACCCCACCCTTCCCCCTTTACATCTAACCACACCCTTCCCCATATTCCCCCAAACCCACCTTTCCCCAATTTGATAATCAACCCCACCTTCCCCCCATACCCCCAACCCCAGTCTCCCCCCATACCCCGAACCCCACCCTCCCTCCATACCCTGAACCCCACTTTTCACCCCCATACCCCCAACCCCACCCTCCCTCTGCACCCCCAATGCCACCCTCCCCCCATACCCCCAACCCCACTCTCCCTCCATACCCCCAACCCCACTCTCCCCCCAACCCCACTCTCCCTCCATACCCCCAACCCCACTCTCCCTCCATACCCCCAACCCCACCCTCTCCCTCCATACCCCCAACCCCACCCTCTTCCTATACCACCAATCCTTCTGCCATCACATCCAACTTTCCTTGGACATCATGTACACAGAGACAGAGATGGACAGAGATAGAGAGATACAGAGAGACAAAGAGAGAGAGAGACATAGAGAGAGAGACAGAGACAGAGAGAGGCATAAACAGAGACAAAGAGAGAGATATAGAGAGAGACAGAAAGAGAGAGACAGAGACAGAGAGAGAGAGAGACATAGAGAGAGACAGACAGGGAGAGAGAGGGAGACAGAAAGAGAGACAGAGAGAGAGACACACACACAGAGAGGGGGTGTAGAGAGTAAGTTCCATGAATAGCCCAGTGACAAGTTTGAGTGTTTATAAAACTGGGACATCGCAGGATCTGGGGTGTTCTTCTGCTGTTCAGTGGGTCAGTGTGAGGAAAATGACTCAGGCAATCGCCCTGTCAGTGGGCAGGATTATTCACCAAACCCTGTGTCTATTCCCGGTTTTATAATGAGTCAGGGCAATTCTCCCGAAAAGAATGAAAGAGTTTGGAAGAAGCAAATGTGATGCTGGGCTCAGAAATTCAGCAAGGACACATGGGACTGGAATTTTCAGGAGGCAGGGTGGGGAACAGGCATGGGCGTCGGGGGGACATGCCCTGTGGACTCATTTATTTTTCTGGTTTCCCTGGGGATAATAACATTCAGGATCCCAATGAATTAAATGCAGTCGTTAGACAGCAAATCACCCCTTGTGTCAACCCCTCCAACCAGGGTGCTCCTAACCAACTTTACATGACTGTAATATTGGACAGAGCTCTGTAACCAGGTCACTTGCAATTGCACAGAATGAAATATTTGGGGGGAGGGCATTCGCTCGATTCAAACAAGTGGATGTGAGTCACACATGATCCCCACCAACCCCCACAATCTATCACTGATGATAAAACCCCCACTGCAGTCGCCTCTTTAACTGGCCGAATACAGGAATCAGGTTGGCTCCTACCTCTGGCTGTATTCACACCGACACTGTGACTGAGTCCTGGAGCATTGCTCACAAACTGAGCTCCATTTGTTGTTCCAACCTCAGCTGAAGATCAGCAGCTGCTGCTAAGAGAAGCTGCAGTTTCTCTCTTCTCTAGCCTTTCTCATTCACTCTGTTCTCATTCTCCACCAATCGCCTACACATTCATTTACTCTGCAGAACTATTTCAGGAACAGACAGAGCTAGCAATTCACAATCAGACACATGGCAACTGTACCATGTCCACAGCTTGCTAAAATATTATAATTATCCACGCCTCCCACACTGTTTTAACTCTCTCAGTCCCTGATTCACATGGTTCGGCTCAAAGGGAAAATGACAACACAAGAGATCTCAACCTCCATCTTGTGAATTTACTGCGTGTTATGGAATAAGATGACAGCTTTTACCATTTGATACAGAATGAGGACATTTTATTAACAGCACAGAGTCAGCAGCAGCACAGCACGGAGGTGCCACCTTTCGATGAGACGTTAAACAAGGGCCTTGTCTGCCAGCCCAGGTAGGTGCAAAATAACATGGGGCCACTTTTGCAAAAAGGAGCTGGGGAGTTCTAGCTGGAGAATATTTATCCCTCAACCGACATCACAAAAATAGATGATCTAGTCATTACCAAGTTGCTGTCTTTGGACAAATTGGCAGCTGCGCTTCCTAAATTGCAACAGGGACGACATTTCAAAAAGTATCTCAGCTGTGAAACACTTTCAGATTTCCAGTGGCCATGAAGGGTGCTATAAAAAATGCAAATCTTTCCTTCTTTAACTGAAAAGTAAAGCTCCCTCTACACTGTCCCCATCAAACACTCCCAGCACGGGGTTAGATACAGAGTTAAAAGCTTCATTCCCCCTCCCTCTCTCTCCCTCTCCCTTCCTCCCTCCTTCTCCATGCTAGCAGGAAGTTGGCCTGAGACTAGTTGATTGAGGATTCAGCCCCAATATGAGAATCAATGAGTGGGATTTGGGTCAGAGGATCTCTGGACTCAGTACCAATGTTCCTGTTGTTGAATATCCTGTTTTGCTGTCCCAGCTCCACAGCAACACCCGAGATACAGCCAGTTTCAGCATCTGGGGCTCCCACATCCCACATGCACCCAGCACCTGGCTACAATCTTTCCCACTGACCACCTCACATTGAAAACCCATGGGCGGGAGGGTGCAGTGTGTGAAGCAAGGAAGTAGAGCAGAGTGGGGGGGTGGGGCAGAGCGGGGGGGGTGGGGCAGAGCAGGGGGGTGGGGCAGAGTGAGGGGGTGGGGCAGAGTGAGGGGGTGGGGCAGAGCGAGGGGGGTGGGGCAGAGCGGGGGTGGGGTAGAGCGGGGGGGTGGGGCAGAGCAGGGGGTGGGGCAGAGCAGGGGGTGGGGCAGAGCGGGGGGTGGGGCAGAGCGGGGGTGTGGGGCAGAGCAGGGGGGTGGGGCAGAGCGGGGGGTGGGACAGAGCGGGGGGTGGGACAGAGCGGGGGGGGTGGGGCAGAGCGAGGGGGTGAGGCAGAGCGGGGCAGAGTTAGGGGGGGTGGGGCAGAACAGGGGGTGGGGCAGAGCAGGGGGTGGGGCAGAGTTAGGGGGGTGGGGCAGAACAGGGGGTGGGGCAGAGTGAGGGGATGGGGCAGAGCGAGGGGGTGGGGCAGAGTTAGGGGGGTGGGACAGAGCAGGGGGTGGGACAGAGCGAGGGGGTGGGGCAGAGCGAGGGGGTGGGGCAGAACAGGGGGGTGGGGCAGAGCAGGGGGTGGGGCAGAGCAGGGGGGTGGGGCAGAGCAGGGGGTGGGGCAGAGCGGGGGGTGGGGCAGAACAGGGGGCTGGGGCAGAGCAGGGGGCTGGGGCAGAGCAGGGGGTGGGGCAGAGCGGGGGGTGGGGCAGAGCAGGGGGTGGGGCAGAACAGGGGGCTGGGGCAGAGCAGGGGGTGGGGCAGAGCGGGGGGGGGTGGGGCAGAGCAGGGGGTGGGGCAGAACAGGGGGGGTGGGGCAGAGCGGGGGGGGTGGGGCAGAGCAGGGGGGGGTGGGGCAGAGCAGGGGGGGGTGGGGCAGAGCAGGGGGGGGTGGGGCAGAGCGGGGGGGGTGGGGCAGAGCGGGGGGGGTGGGGCAGAGCGGGGGGGGTGGGGCAGAGCGGGGGGGGTGGTGCAGAGCAGGGGGGGGTGGGGCAGAGCAGGGGGGGGTGGTGCAGAGCAGGGGGGGTGGGGCAGAGCGGGGGGGGGTGGTGCAGAGCAGGGGGGGGTGGGGCAGAGCAGGGGGGGGTGGGGCAGAGCAGGGGGGGGTGGTGCAGAGCAGGGGGGGGTGGGGCAGAGCGGGGGGGGTGGTGCAGAGCAGGGGGGCGATGGGCAGAGCGGGGGGGGTGGGGCAGAGCGGGGGGGGTGGTGCAGAGCAGGGGGGGGTGGTGCAGAGCAGGGGGGGGTGGGGCAGAGCGGGGGGGGGGTGGGGCAGAGCAGGGGGGGGTGGGGCAGAGCAGGGGGGGGTGGGGCAGAGTGGGGGGGTGGGGCAGAGTGGGGGTGGGGCAGAGCGGGGGGGGTGGGGCAGAGCAGGGGGGGGTGGGGCAGAGCGGGGGGGGGTGGGGCAGAGCGGGGGGGGGTGGTGCAGAGCGGGGGGGGTGGGGCAGAGTGGGGGGGTGGGGCAGAGTGGGGGGTGGGGCAGAGTGGGGGGGTGGGGCAGAGCGGGGGGGGTGGGGCAGAGCAGGGGGGGGTGGGGCCAGAGCGGGGGGGGTGGGGCAGAGCGGGGGGGGGTGGGGCAGAGCGGGGGGGGGTGGGGGTGGGGCAGAGCAGGGGGGGGTGGGGCAGAGCGGGGGTCAGAAGCACTGACATGAGGTACAGGGTTAGAGTGGGGAGGAGAGTTTTATCTTTGGTGAGTTGAAGTATTGAGTTGTGGACGTGGGTGTCAGAATTCCATCGACATTACAGAGCCAGCTGTTCAGCTTCTGTAGCTGTCAACACATGGACAGGGAATCCGATTCTGCTGTGCCAGTCTGGATGGGCCATTGTCCAGCAAATAACCATGGACATTGTCGACACCAGTCTGACTATAAAAGGTAAAAACCAACCCCAGTGTTCCACATCACTGCACGTGCTCTAACTCCAGAGTCTCAGGACTTCATTTTTCGGCTACAGCTCAGGTCTCATTTGAATAAAGTTTTTGGCATCAGGTATCTTATTCTCTCAGTCTATCAGTCAGTCTCACCAGCTGTGCGACAGGACATAAATGACAAAGTTAGAGCTTCACTCCAAATCTCAATGGGGATCTTGCTCCAGATTTACCCTCCAGGATCTTGACCAAGATAGGGCACTCACTGTGTGGACGATCAACCATCCCAGCTGCCCAGGATGGGCAGTGATAGGTCACTTCAACAGGCTCCTCTCCTCTCTCCCAGGGCTCAATCCCACCCCCCCCCCCCCCACCGGCCCACTTACACCCCCTCAGCCCCCTCCCCTTCACCCCCAGCCCCCGCCACCCCCAGCATCCCATTCTCGCCTCCCTGGTCTGCTCGCCCCTCCAGCAGCCCTCCCCATCTGGCTCCCCCTCTCCCTCCCTCCCAGGCTACTCTCTCACGGCCTCTCTCTCTCTGCCCCCAGAATCTCTCCCCGCAGCCTCCCTCTCCCCCCCAGCCTCCCTCTCCCCTCAGCCTCCTTCTCCTCACCAGCCTCCCTCTCCCCTAATCCCTCTCCCTGGTCCCTCTCCCCTGTCCCCTCTCTCTCTCCCCGGCCCCTCTCTCTCTCCCTGTCTCCTCTCTCTCTCCCTGGCCCCTCTCTCTCTCCCCGGCCCCTCTCTCTCTCCCTGTCTCCTCTCTCTCTCCCTGGCCCCTCTCTCTCTCCCCGGCCCCTCTCTCTCTCCCTGTCTCCTCTCTCTCTCCCTGGCCCCTCTCTCTCTCCCTGGCCCCTCTCCCCTGTCCCCTCTCCCTCTTCCCTGTCCCCTCTCCCTCTTCCCTGTCCCCTCTCTCTCTCCCCAGCCCCTCTCTCTCTCCTCGGCACCTCTGTGTCTGGATTGGGAGAAGGGAAATTGTGAACAAAAACATCCAGCCAAGTCTGATAAGGGGCATTGAGGGGCTGAAAGGCATCCCCCTGTTCCTGTGTAACAGGCTCGAGAGGGGCTGAATGGCCTCCCCCTGTTCCTGTGTAACAGGCTCGAGAGGGGCTGAATGGCCTCTCCCTGTTCCTGTGTAACAGGCTCGAGAGGGGCTGAATGGCCTCCCCCTGTTCCTGTGTAACAGGCTCAAGAGGGGCTGAATGGCCTCCCCTGTTCCTGTGTAACAGGTGCAAGAGGGGCTGAATGGCCTCCCCTGTTCCTGTGTAACATGCTTGAGAGGCTGAATGGTCTCCTCCTGTTCCTGTGTAACAGGCTCGAGAGGGGCTGAATGGCCTCCCCCTGTTCCTGTGTAACAGGCTTGAGAGGCTGAATGGTCTCCTCCTGTTCCTGTACAACAGGCTCAAGAGGGGCTGAATGGCCTCCCCTGTTCCAGTGTAACAGGCTTGAGAGGCTGAATGGCCTCCTCCTGTTCCTGTGTAACGGGTTCGAGAGGCTGAATGGCCTCCTCCTGTTCCTGTGTAACAGGCTTGAGGGGCTGAATGGTCTCCTCCTGTTCCTGTGTAACAGGCTCGAGAGGGGCTGAATGGCCTCCCCCTGTTCCTGTGTAACAGGCTTGAGGGGCTGAATGGTCTCCTCCTGTTCCTGTGTAACAGGCTCGAGAGGGGCTGAATGGCCTCCCCCTGTTCCTGTGTAACAGGCTTGAGGGGCTGAATGGTCTCCTCCTGTTCCTGTGTAACAGGCTTGAGGGGGTAGAGAGGAGAGAAAGTGTGATACTCTGGAATGTATCTGTACATATCTGTGCAACCAGAGATTCCAGTCACACATAATTCACAGCATCTGTGCTGTGTCAGGGTAAGGCTGTGATTCCTGGAATATTATCACCGTTCCTCTGAGACCCAGCCTGTGGAAAATCTCCACCCTGAACATCAAACCCCCTGGCTGCTTCCAATGCATTTAACCAGCCATTTAACTGGCCACATTACAGCAGTAAGTTGGGGGTAGGATCTCTGAGTACCCAACTCTGCCATTGAAACCCTTTCCTCTCTTACCCCAACTCTCCCATCCAAACAATTCTCACAACAGCAACCCTTCTTCAAATAAATATTTCTAATATCTATTTTAAATTTACTTTTCACTCGTGCAATTTCTATTTAGCTTGGATAATTTAGAAGTTGTAATTTGGCTTCATCTTATAGGATTTAGTGTTTGATGGGGTTTGATGCCCCTTCAAACCTTTTGCAATAGGTTGTAGAGTTTGTTCTTCTCTAACTTTCTCTCAAGACTCAGCTCCTGTACACTTGGGATTACTGAATTTGTCCTCTCCCTCCCTCCGCTCCCTCTCCCTCCCTCCACTCCTTCTCTCTCCCTCCACTCCCTCTCTCTCCCTCCACTCCCTCTCTCTGCCTCCCTCCACTCCCTCTCCCTCCGCTCCCGCTCTCTCCCTCCACTCCCTCTCTTAACTTCCACTACCTCTCCCTCCCTCTCTCTCCCTCCACTCTCTCTCACCCTCCACCCTCTCTCACCCTCCACTCCCTCTCTCTTCCTCCATTCCCCCCTCCCACTTTCCACTCCGTCCACTCCCTCTCCCTCCCTCCACTCCCTCTCTCCCTCCACTCCCTCTCTCACCTTCCACTCCCCCATTCCCTCCTCTCCTTCCCTCCACTCCCTCTCTCACGCTCCACTCCCTCTCTCTGCCTCCCTCCACTCCCTCTCCCTCCGCTCCCGCTCTCTCCCTCCACTCCCTCTCTTAACTTCCACTACCTCTCCCTCCCTCTCTCTCCCTCCACTCTCTCTCACCCTCCATTCCCCCTCTCTCTCCCTCCACTCCCTCTCTCACCCTCCACTCCCTCTCTCTTCCTCCATTCCCCCCTCCCACTTTCCACTCCGTCCACTCCCTCTCCCTCCCTCCACTCCCTCTCTCCCTCCACTCCCTCTCTCACCTTCCACTCCCCCATTCCCTCCTCTCCTTCCCTCCACTCCCTCTCTCACCCTCCACTCCCTCTCCCTCCCTCCAGTCCCTATCTCTCCCTCCACTCCCTCTCTCAATCTCCACTCCCTCTCTCTTCCTCCATTCCCCCTCTCTCACCCTCCACTGCCTCTCTCTCCCTCCACTCCCTCTCTCTTCTTCCATTCCCTCTCTCTCTCCCTCATCTCCCTCCACTCCCTCCAGTGTGATGTGTGAGCTCTGACCAGTACTCTGTGGGTGTGCAGAGGAATTTCTTTCCTGGAATCTTGGTCTGTGCTTGTTACACAGTGACAGGACCTTCAGATTTGGAACAAACATGAGGGGGATACAAGCTCATTTTCGAAGCTTGTTGTTAGTTGATGACCCCTCGGGGCCAGAACCGTTATTTCATCATTTTCCACCTGTTGTCACCTCTCATTTCAACCTCGACCTTGTTCCATATTCCAGACCTTGACCCCTGACCACCCACCCTAAGGAGCTCAATCCCTTTCATCGGAGTTCTCAATTATCAAAGGTCAGCGTTATAGCAGGAGAGTAACACTGGTGGGGATGGGGGGTGGGGGGGGGGGGGGGTGTGGAGAGAAGGGGGTGGGGGGGAGGGGAGTAACTTTCTGGGGGGAGGGAAGTAACACTCTGGGGGAAGGGGAGTAACTCTCTGGGGGGAGGGAAGTAACTCTCTGGGGGAGGCGAGTAGCTCTTTGGGGGGAGTAACTCTGGGGGGAGGGGAGTAAATCTCTGGGGGAGGGGAGTAACTCTTTGGGGGAGTAGCTCTTTGGGGGGAATAACTCTCTGGGGGGAGGGGAGTAACTCTTTGGGGGAGGGGAGTAATTCTCTGGGGGGAGGGGAGTAACTCTCCTGGGGGAGGGGAGTAACTCCCTAGGGGGAGGGGAGTAACTCTTTGGGGGAGTAACTCTCTGGGGGGAGGGGAGTAACTCTCTGGGGGGAAGGGAGTAACTCTTTGGGGGGAGGGGAGTAACTCCCTAGGGGGAGGGGAGTAACTCTTTGGGGGAGTAACTCTCTGGGGGGAGGGGAGTAACTCCCCAGTGGGAGGGGAGTAACTCTTTGGGGGAGTAACTTTCTGGGGGGAGGGGAGTAACTCTCTGGGAGTTGGGAAGTGAATAACTTGCTGAGGGTGTGGGTTGGACCCGAGGGAGGTGGGGAGTGACAGGCTGAGGTTGGGGAGAGAGGGGCAGCCGGGGCCAGGATTCTAAATGAACTGAAGCCCCTTTCTCAAAGTCAAAGCCACTGACGCAGCCAACACTCCAGCCTAACCAGTAATCACACTGTTCCCAACGTGGGACAGTAAAACTTCACAGAACACAACCCACAGCACAATAGACAATGAGATGTTGAGGCCAATCGCCAACTCCCAGAATAAAAGATATTTATTATGGTCCGAAACACAAAAACAATTCATTGGAACAGGAGGAGGCCATTCAGCTGCTCGATCCTGTTCCATCATTCAATGAGATGATAGCAATGAGCTGTGACCTGACCCCACATACCCATCTTTACCCCATTTCCCTCAATACCGAGGTTAACAGAAACTTATCAATCCCAGGTTTAAAATTAACCCATTGATCTAGGATCAACTGTGGAAGGGAGTTTGAATAAAAACAGAAAATGCTGGAAAAACGCAGCTGGTCCGACAGCATCTGTGGAGAGAGAAACAGATAACATTTCAGGTCGATGACCTTCCTTCAAAACTGATTGACCTGAAGTGTCGGCTGGGATTTTGCAGCCCTGCTAACCAGCCAAAACTCCACTCTTCAGTGGGACTGGGAGATCCCGCTGGAGGATGGGACAGGAGATCCCGCTGGAGGATGGGACAGGAGATCCCGCTGGAGGATGGGGCTGGGAGATCCTGCTGGAGGATAGGGCTGGAGATCCCACTGGAGGATGGGACAGGAGATCCCGCTGGAGGATGGGACAGGAGATCCCGCTGGAGGATGGGGCTGGGAGATCCCGCTGTAGGATGGGACAGGAGATCCCTCTGGAGGATGGGACAGGAGATCCCGCTGGAGGATGGGACAGGAGATCCCGCTGGAGGATGGGACAGGAGATCCCGCTGGAGGATGGGGCTGGAAGATCCCACTGGAGGATGGGGCTGGAAGATCCCGCTGGAGGATGGGCAGGAGATCCCACTGGAGGATGGAGCTGGAAGATCCCGCTGGAGGATGGGCAGGAGATCCCACTGGAGGATGGGGCTGGGAGATCCCACTGGAGAATGGGCCAGGAGATCCCGCTGGAGGATGGGCCAGGAGATCCTTCTGGGGTTTGGTCCAGGAGATCCCACTGGAGGATGGGGCTGGGAGATCCCACTGGAGGATGGGGCTGGGAGATCCTGCCAGTTAACTCTGTTTCTCTTCACAGATGCCGCCAGACCTGATGAGATTTTCCAATTATTTCAGATTTCCAACAGCCACAGTATTTGCTTTTGAAACTTTGACTATCCTTTCCTAATTTCACTCATCCTCGTTCCAGACTCCTCAACCAATAGAAATGGTTTGTCTCTATTTGCCTTATCTGTTCCCTTAATACCGTAAACTTTTATCAACTCGCTCTTTAGCTTTCTAATTTCAAGGGAATACAACCCCAGTGTGTTATAATCTTTCCTTGTAATTTAACCTTGGAGTCCGGGTTTCTTTCTGGTAACTATACACCGTGCTCCCTCCCAGGTCAGTATATCGTCTCTAAGGTGTAGTGCCCAGAACTGCTCACGTTATTCCTGGTATGGTATACCCAGAACTTCGTAAAGCTGAAACATTACTTCAACCCTCTGTACTCTAGTCCTCCCGATATAAAGGCCAGCATTCTATTAGCCTTTTTGATTATTTTCTGTAGTTTGTTGATGACATTTTTGTGGTATATGAACCTTCATTGTTTATAACTTTTCACCATTTAGAAAGTACCTTGTTCTATCCTTTTCAGGTCCAAAGTGTATGACATCTTCCTACCTTGAAATCCATTTACCACAGTTTTGCCCATTCATTTAATCTCAATAGCTCCTTGTTATTTTATGCTCCCATCTGCACTGCTTAAATTCTCGATATCTTTGTCATCAGTAAATTTGGATGCATGGCTTTCTATCGCATCATCCAGGATATTTTTTTATTTCCATATAATTTATCTTTTCTCCAGCATTCTTGACTCATCCTTAGCCATGTGGAATCTCACCAGGGGAGAGTTCCTGAAGATGCTGACTCTCACAGGCGGACAGTTCCTGAAGGTGCTGACTCTCACTGGGGGACAGTTCCTGAAGGTGCTGACTCTCACTGGGGGACAGTTCCTGAAGGTGCTGACTCTCACTGGGGGACAGTTCCTGAAGGTGCTGACTCTCACTAGGAGACAGTTCCTGAAGGTGCTCTCACTGGGGGACAGTTCCTGAAGGTGCTGACTCTCACTGGGAGATAGTTCCTGAAGGTGCCGACTCTCACAGGCCGACAGTTCCTGAAGGTGCTGACTCTCAGTGGGGGACAGTTCCTGAAGGTGCTCTCACTGGGGGACAGTTCCTGAAGGTGCTGACTCTCACAGGCGGACAGTTCCTGAAGGTGCTGACTCTCACAGGCGGACAGTTCCTGAAGGTGCTGACTCTCACAGGCGGACAGTTCCTGAAGGTGCTGACTCCGACTGGGGGACAGTTCCTGAAGGTGCTGACTCTCACTGGGAGACAGTTCCTGAAGGTGCCAACTCTCACTGGGGAGACAGTTCCTGATGGTGCTGCCTCTCTCTGGGGACAGTTCCTGAAGGTGCTATTTCACACTGGGGGACAGCTCCTGAAGGTGCTCTCACTGGGGGACAGTTCCTGAAGGTGCCGACTCTCACTGGGAGACAGTTCCTGAAAGTGCTGACTCTCACTGGGGGACAGTTCCTGAAGGTGCTGACTCTCAGTGGGGGACAGTTCCTGAAGGTGCTGACTCTCACTGGGGGACAGTTCCTGAAGGTGCCGACTCTCAGTGGGAGACAGTTCCTGAAGGTGCTGATTCACACTGGGGGACAGTTCCTGAAGGTGCCAACTCTCACTGGGAGATTTTTCATAGTTTCCACAACTTTCTCAATTATTGAAGGTCCACCCCTGCTGCCCGGGTGTTATTTCAATGCTGAGCCATTTCTTATTGATATTCACAGCATTTTTGACTCCTTTCAGTCTTCAGTTTTTGCTGAGACACATATTTCCGCACTCTGCACCAACACAGACTGTCCCTTGGAGACAGTGTGTGAGGCTCCAGCGTCCAGTACCAGCCTGTGAAGGGTCTGGAGAAGGGATCATTCAGTGGGTGACATCAGTTTGTAATCAGATATAGATCAGATATAGGTCAGATATAGATCAGATATAGGTCAGATATAGGTCAGATATAGGTCAGATATAGATCAGATATAGGTCAGATATAGGTCAGATATAGGTCAGATATAGATCAGATATAGGTCAGGTATAGGTCAGATATAGATCAGATATAGGTCAGATATAGGTCAGATATAGATCAGATATAGGTCAGATATAGGTCAGATATAGATCAGATATAGATCAGATATAGGTCAGGTATAGATCAGATATAGATCAGATATAGGTCAGGTATAGGTCAGATATAGATCAGATATAGGTCAGATATAGGTCAGATATAGATCAGATATAGGTCAGGTATAGATCAGATATAGATCAGGTATAGGTCAGGTATAGATCAGATATAGATCAGGTATAGGTTTAGGTCAGATATAGGTCAGATATAGATCAGATATAGATCAGATATAGGTCAGGTATAGATCAGATATAGGTCAGGTATAGATCAGATATAGATCAGATATAGGTCAGATATAGATCAGATATAGGTCAGATATAGGTCAGATATAGATCAGATATAGATCAGATATAGGTCAGGTAGAGATCAGATATAGATCAGATATAGGTCAGGTATAGGTCAGATATAGATCAGATATAGGTCAGATATAGATCAGATATAGGTCAGGTATAGGTCAGATATAGATCAGATATAGATCAGGTATAGATCAGATATAGATCAGATATGGATCAGATATAGATCAGGCATAGATCAGATACAGATCAGATATAGGTCAGGCATAGATCAGATACAGATCAGCTATAGGTCAGATATAGATCAGATATAGGTCAGGTATAGATCAGATATAGATCAGATATAGGTCAGATATAGGTTAGATATAGATCAGATATAGGTCAGATATAGATCAGATATAGATCACTAAAAGAATTTTAAACAATATAGAAAAAGAAAGCCACAATGGTTAAAATTGGAAAGGAGGGGGATTGCAGAGAGCAGACAAGTAAAAATAGACTGCTTTGGTGTGACATTCCTGTGGGACACAAGAAGATGCATCATTAACCCACGGAGTCCTTTCTATCTCCCTGTCCTGATAAGTATCCATTCAAATAAACACCCGCTCATATAAACACAGGCCCATATAAACTCCCATCCATATAAACACAGTCCCATACAAACACCTGTCCATATAAACACAGGCCCATATAAACTCCTGTCCATATAAACACAGGCCCATATAAACTCCTGTCCATATAAACACAGGCCCATATAAACTCCTGTCCATATAAACACAGGCCCATATATACTTCCGTCCATATAAACACAGGCCCATATAAACTCCCGTCCATATAAACACAGGCCATATAAACTCCCGTCCAAATAAACACAGGCCATATAAACTCCCATCCATATAAACACAGGCCATATAAACTCCCGTCCATATAAACACAGTCCCATATAAACTCCCGTCCATATAAACACAGGCCATATAAACTCCCACTCATATAAACACCCATTCATATAAACACCTGTCCATATAAACACTCGCCCAAATAAACACAGGCCCATATAAACCCCACTCATATAAGCACCTAACCTTATAAACATCCATCCATATAAACACCCGTCCAAATAAATACATGCACATATAAGCACCTGTCCATATAAGAAACTTTCTATATAAACACCCGCCCACCTAAACATTCACCCATTTAAACACCTGCCCATGTAAACATCCATGCAAATAAACACCCGTCCAAATAAACACCTGCCCATATAAACACTGATAAATAAGCTCCTTTTCAAATAAACACCCACCCAAATAAACACCCATCCAAATAAACACCCGACCATATAAACCACAATCCTATTCTTGTGTAGGTTTGTATTAGGGACTGTGTACATGGTGAGTCCTGCTTTTGAAAATTTCTATCTTGAGTCAAGCTCTTGCTCTCAGGGTGTGAGGGTTAGTGTGGGCCAGCTGGGAATTCTGGAAATTCTCCAAGCGTTGTGCAATAATTCCAACTATCCATGTCCAATATCCATGAGATTTCAGGACAGGTTCAAATTCCCCAGAGAATCACCACCACCGCTTACTAGCATTCCCAGGACTGCCTTAAATGATCCAGATTCTTTGGACTGTTCAACAGATTTCCCGAAATCTAATGACCATTTGTTTTAACTTGTTTAAGATGCTGTTGGGCTGGGCTGCACCTCCTTCCACTCTAATTAACCTGCCCAATCCTGCCCTTATATCCCTGGATTTATGTCCCTCATGTAGATGTATACCTTGCATCGATTCTCTCTGCTTCGGTGCTTCATATGACAGGGACTTCCACATTCTCTCTCCTTTGTAAAGAAAGTTCTTTCAAAGTTTTGATCGGATATGTTAGTAACTATCCCATGTTAATGGCCTTTTGTTCTGAACTCACCCACAAACAGGACCGGCTTCTCCACATGCACTCGATCGAACCTTTGCAACATGTTAGAGGCCTCGACCAGGTTTCATCTTACAGTTCAACAAAATCAGACCAGTGATATTAAAGACAGAAGCTGTGTTTCTATCACAGTGAAATATCCTGTTGGCGCTCCCTCTTGGGGGGAAGGCGGGGGGGTCACAAATCAATATTGACACTTGGATGAGATGCAAGGCAACTGAACACTATTTCAGGAGGTAGGAACAGGAAATGGCAGAGAAACAAAGAGGCACATGACTGAGTCTGACATTGACTCCCACCCAGTGAAGGGCCAGTGACTCAACTCCGGGAAAGGGAGTCCTGTCAGGCCGAGTAGCCCCTGGCCTTGTTAATGCGAGTGGCCTTTCCAGATGCTCTACAGAATATCAGCAGGTGGAGGGGAGTTTTGCCACACTTTGTTGCATTCGAATCAATAGCCACACGCCAGGAGCAATGGCACAGGCAGAGCAAGTTTCTTTGTTTGTTCTCTTTCTGAGTCACTCTGGTGAACATCCAACATTATCCTTATTCCCTGTGGAATTTTCTAGTCTTTGCTCTTGTCCTGCAAGAGCCAGCTCTGATTGGCTCAGTTTCGGGTGATTTAGAAAAGGAACAAACCAAATGATGGGCCAAAGATGAAGGAGGGGCTCAGCAACAGAGCCACAGAGGCAAAGAGCCTGAAGAAAACAATTAGTTTTATCATGTTCCAAAATCTGATACCTCAGCTGCTGAAAGCTGGTTGCTGGGAGCACTCCACTCTGTAAAGCAACCTTGGAGCCCTCTTGGATGATATGGGCTTGAACATTTACCCTCAGCAACACAGGCCAGCCGAGGTCACCTTTTTTGAGCTGCTGCTGTTTGCTAATTGGTTTGGGGCCGGAGATAGACACCAGCAAAGAACATTGATAAAGCAGCAGCTGGTCCTAAATTCATATCTTCAATCTGACAACAAACAACACAACTACATGGTTATCTGTTATCAAATTGCACACAAAGTGAGAGGGTGATGCTGAAAAATCATTATCAACCAGGACAGGTACAGCACGGGGTTAGATACAGAGTAAAGCTTCTTCCATACTGTCCCCATCAAACACTCCCAGGACAGGTACAGCACGGGGTTAGATACAGAGTAAAGCTCCCTCTACACTGTCCCCATCAAACACTCCCAGGACAGGTACAGCACGGGGTTAGATACAGAGTAAAGCTTCTTCCATACTGTCCCCATCAAACACTCCCAGGACAGGTACAGCACGGGGTTAGATACAGAGTAATGCTCCCTCTACACTGTCCCCATCAAACACTCCCAGGACAGGTACAGCACGGGTTTAGATACAGGGTAAAGCTCCCTCTACACCGTCCACATCAAACACTGCCAGGACAGGTACAGCACGGGGTTAGATACAGAGTAAAGCTCCCTCTACACTGTCCCCATCAAACACTCCCAGGACAGGTACAGCATGGGGTTAGATACAGAGTAAAGCTTCCTCCATACTGTCCCCTTCAAACCCTCCCAGGACAGGTACAGCACGGGGTTAGATACAGAATAAAGCTCCCTCTACACTGTCCCCATCAAACACTCCCAGGACAGGTACAGCACGGGGTTAGATACAGAATAAAGCTCCCTCTACACTGTCCCCATCAAACACTCCCAGGACAGCTACAGCACAGGGTTAGATACAGAATATAGCTCCCTCTAAACTGTATCAAATCGGTTCCAACAAAACAGCCCCAATTTTCTCTGTTACACACTCCAGCTGCCTGATGGATTCCCGATCTCTGTTGGTGATTTCTATTTTTACTTAGTTCTGTTGAAGGGTCATTTGGACTCGAAACGTTAACTGTGTTCCTCTCCGCAGATGCTGCCAGACCTGCTGAGTTTTTCCAAGTATTTTTGTTTTTGTTTTGGATTTCCAACATCCGCAGTTTTTTGCTTTTATCTTAGTGTTTTATTGACTGCCACTTCTCTTCAAGGAATGCCTACCATGAAGAAGTATTGCTCTTCTCTCCGTCAGGATTTTTGTATCTCTCTTTTGCCTTGTTCACTTTCATTGCTTTCCATTTCTGTCCTGGTGTTTGACAAGGTGTTTACTAAAACCCGCTTTCACAGTCATATTTCCTTCCTCAGTGACTGTCTCCGTCTCCGACTTACCCCACGTGGATTTCAACTGAAATTCCATCCCTCATGTTTCAAACCCACCCAGGATTACAGGTATCTCCGGGACATACAACACTCCTCGGACTGCTGTTCTCATCGCATTCTGAAATCCACACTCAGTGCCATGCGCTGCCATATGAACACACTCGACCTCTCCCTCCAGCAGCACCACCGTACCCTTTTTCAAAGCTGCGCGTGCCCCCAGTTTCATTTTATTCTTCGTCTCATCTGACGCCTCAACAAGAAACTTTGTCTCTTTCTTTCAGGTGCAAAGGAATGCAAGCCCCAACAACTCATCGACACCAACACCCAAGCAGGACCCTCCACCCCTGCCTGTTCTTCTGTCCCCATCCCGTCTTCCAATCCCAGCTCCAACCGTGTACTCACCATACCCCCTGACCTGACATCTCCCCTGGTGCCATTCCGCAGGGATCGTTCCCTCCGGGACACCCTAGTCCACTCCTCCATCACCCCTTACACCTCAACCCCCTCCCACAGCACCTTCCCATGCAACCACAGAAGGTGCAACACCTGCCCCTTCACTTCCCCTCTCCTCATTGTCCAAGGGCCCAAACCTTCCCCTTCCCCTCTCCGATGCTGAATGTTCAATGCTCAGCAAAGGACTTAGTTTCATACCCTTACGCCCTCAGCTCAATGAATTTCGGGCTCGGCATGATGCTGAACTATTCTTCCGCTGCCTTCGTCTCCGTGCTCACATCTTTGGGCAGGAGTCCTCTCCCCATTCAACGGATCCTTTTACCCACCTCCAATATTCTCCCTCCACCTGGACTCCTCCCTCTGGATTCTTACCTTCTCTTGATCTTTTCATTGAGAACTGTCGGCATGACATTAGTCGTCTCAATTTCTCTGCTCCTCTCACCCATTCTAACCTGTCTCTCTGTGACTTTGCTGCACTCCGTTCTCTCAGGTCCAACTCTGACATTGTCATCAAACCCACTGACAAGGGTTGTGCTGTTGTTGTCTGGCGCACTGACCTCTACCTCGCAGAGGCTGAGTGTCAACTTGCAGACACTTCCTCCTACCTCCCCCTGGATCATGACCCCACCACCGAACATCAAGCCATTGTTTCCAGGACTGTTACTGACCTCATCGCCTCTGGAGATCTTCCTTCCACAGCTTCCAACCTGATAGTCTCCCAACCTCGGACGGCCCGCTTCTACCTCCTACCCAAAATCCACAAACAGGACTGTCCCAGCAGACTGATCATGTCAGCCTGTTCCTGCCCCACAGAACTCATTTCTTGCTATCTTGACTCCATTCTCCCTCCCCTTGTCCAGTCCCTTCCCACCTACACCCATGATTCCTCTGACACCCTACATCATGTCAACAATTTCCAGTTCCCTGGCCCCAACCACCTCCTCTTCACCATGGATGTCCAATCCCTCTACACCTCCATCCCCATGGTCTGATGGCTCTCCGCTGCTTCCTCGAACAGAGGCGGAACACAATCCCCATCCACCACTACTCTCCTCCGTCTGGCTGAACTTGTTCTCTTACTGAACAATTTCTCCTTAAACTCCTCTCACTTCCTCCAAATAAAAGGTGTGGCTATGGGTACCTGCATGGGCCCCAGCTATTCCTGTCTCTTTATGGAGTATGTGGCACATTTCTTGTTCAAGTCCTACTCTGGCCCCCTCCCACAACTCTTTCTCCAGTACATCGATGATTAATGCGGTGCTGTTTCATGCTCTTGTCTGGACCTGGAAAAATGTATTAATTTTGCTTCCAATCTCCACCCCTCCATCATTTTCACGTGGTCCATCTCTGACACTTCCCTTCCCTTCCTTGACCTCTCTGTCTCAATTTCTGGTGATAGACTGTCCACCAATATCCAAGCCTTCTGACTCCCATAGCTACCTCGACTACAGCTCCTTACACCCTGCTTCCTGTAAGGACTCCATTCCATTCTCTCAGTTTCTTCGCCTCTGTCACATCTATTCTGATGATGCCACTTTCAAAAACAGTTCCTCTGACATGTCTTCCTTCTTCCTTAACTGAGGTTTTCCACCCATGGTGGTTGACAGGGTCCTCAACCGTGTCCAGCCCATCTCCCATGCATCCGCCCTCACGCCTTCTCCTCCCTCCCAGAAACATGATAGGCCCCCTTGTCCTCACTTATCACCCCACCAGCCTCCACATTCAAAGGATCATCCTCCGCCATTTCTGCCAACTCCAGCATGATGCCACCACCAAACACATCTTCCCTACATCTCCCCTGGTGCCATTCCGCAGGGATCGTTCCCTCCGGGACACCCTAGTCCACTCCTCCATCACCCCTTACACCTCAACCCCCTCCCACAGCACCTTCCCATGCAACCACAGAAGGTGCAACACCTGCCCCTTCACTTCCACTCTCCTCATTGTCCCAGGGCCCAAACACTCCTTTCAAGTGAAGCAGCATTTCACTTGCAGTTCCCTCAATTAAATCTACTGCATTCGTTGCTCCCAATGCGGTTTCCTCTACATTGGAGAGACCAAACGCAGACTGGGTGACTGCTTTGCAGAACACCTTCGGTCTGTCTGCAAGCATTACCCAGACCTTCCTGTCGCTTGCCATTTCAACACACCACCCTGCTCTCATGCCCACATGTCCGTCCTTGGCCTGTTGCATTGTTCCAGTGAAGCTCAACGCAAACTGGAGGATCAGCACCTCATCTTCCGACTAGGCACTTTACAGCCTTCGGTACTGAATATTGAGTTCAACAATTTTAGATCACGAACTCTCTCCTCCATCCCCACCTCCTTTCCGATCCCCGTTTTTTCCAATAATTTATATAGATTTTTCTTTCCTACCTATTTCCATTATTTTTAAATGTATTTCCATCCATTGTTTTATCTCTACCTTTTAGCATTTTTTTGATTCCTTCACTGCACCCCACCCCAACTAGGGCTATCTGTACCTTGCTTGTCCTGCTTTCTACCCTTAATTAGCACATTCCTTAGATAATATTACCACCTTCAACACCTCTTTGTCCTTTTGTCTGTGACATCTTTTGGCAATCTCCACCCATCACTGGCCCTCTATCCAGCTCTACCTGTCCCACTCCCTTAAACCAGCTTATAATTCACCTCTCTTCTATTTTTACTTAGTTCTGTTGAAGAGTCATACGGACTCGAAACGTTAACTGTGCTCTCCGCAGATGCTGTCAGACCTGCTGAGTTTTTCCAGGTATTTTTGTTTTTGTTTTGGATTTCCAGCATCCGCAGTATTTTGCTTTTATCTGTTGGTGATTTGCCGTTTGATGAATGTGTGGTAAGGAGTCTGTGTTCGTGCGGGACGCTGCCGGAGTGACTGAGGTGAATGCATCGAGAGAATGGTGCAGTGGGAGAGGCTGAGCTGTAGACAACCTGTAACGTTGCTGATTTGAAGCCGCAGGAGCAGGTGCTGGTCCCGGGATGTCTGCTCTGGAGGACGCTCGTGTCTGAGCTGCAGCATCGTACTGACATCTCGTGTTCAGATGGTGACACAGCTCACAACAGCCCAGCTAACAGACAGAGGCACGGCGGGGGCGTCCGGGGACCGGGGTGGGGGTCTGCAAAGACAGCGGGAGTGCCGAGCATTGGCTGCATGGGAGTGGGTAAGGAGTACAGTTCGGGGGGGTGGGGGTGGTGGTTTCAGGGTTGGGGGTAATAGTTCTCTGCTTGAGGATGTGAACGCACTGGAACTGAAGATGACAAAAGGGAATTGACAGAGATGCACAAAAAAAGGAGAGAACTAAGGTGTGACGAGTAACAAGAATACAGGCACAATAAACACCGGATTTGAAAGTACAAATTGTGACTTTGCGGTCGGCTGTGTGGTTTCCATTTGACTGAAAGTGAAAGCGATTACACAGAAACATTCTCATTCTAAAACTGATGGAGAAGTTATTTTATCAGATACGTGTCAGAGCGAAGGGCAACACATTCAGTAATGAGAAAACAACAAAACCAGTAACTAGGACCCTCTGATCCCAAGATCCCGTGAATGAATAAAAAAATGTGACCAAGACAAGGAGAGACTTGGTAATGCAGCATTAGTACACTACCCCCCCTCACTTTTCAGTGAAGGGACAGGAGGAAGGCGTACATAGTCTGTGAGGGGTCAAGAAACAATTCAGCTGTAAACTGGGCATTGGTTTGTCGAGGAAACATAATGAGAGTCCGGGCCAGGCGTCAGGGTATTTGAAGTCCCTCAGCTGGACACCTGCACAGCATTTCCCAAGTTCCAGCTGCCATTGTGTCGGGAATCATTCCTTCATGGCACCCCCCTCAGTGACCCCAAGGTCTGAACCCCGAGGCCTGGCCCCAGTTCTCACTTTGCTCTGGGTAAATTCAACTTCAAAACTAATAGCCAAATCTGTAATGAAAATATGTTTAAAAAGGAGATAGTTGAGGTGCAGTGAAGGTACATTTCCGGAGGGTAAAGGTAGGACAAACAGGGACAGTACTGCCCGGGTGTCGAAAGAGGCAGAGAATAGGATGAAGCAGTAAAAGGGTGTTTTCAACAGATGTCAGGTTGATAACACAAGTGAGAACCAGAGTGAACATAGAAAGGTCAGAGGGGAGGGAAAAGCAGCAAAGAAAGAATCTGAGAGGAGACTGGCAGCTAACATAAAATCCAACAATGTTCGATTGGCGTATAAATAGTAATAGGAGATATGGGGGTGATTAGGAAACAAAGGAAACTTGGGGGCAAAGGGCGTGGCTGAGGTACTAAATAAAAACTTTGCATCCATTGTTACCAAACAAGAAGACTCTGCCAAAGTTGTGAAAAAGGAGGAAGCTGCGACATTGGATAGGCTGTAAGTTGGTAAAGAGGAGGTATTAAAAAGATGGACTCTACTTAAAGTTAATAGGTCATTAGGACTGGGTCAGATGCATCTGAAAGTACTGAAGGAAGTATGAGTGGAAATTGAGGAGGCACTGGCCATAATCTTCCAATCGTCCTTAGATATAGGCGTAGTGTTAAAGAACTGGAGAATTGCACTGCTTTTCTTGATCTATATTAGTGACTGTGACTTGAGAGTGCAAGCCACAATTACAATATTTGCTGATGACACAAAACTTGGAAGTATTGTGAACTGTGAGGAGGATAGTGATAGACTTTGAGAAGACAGAGACAGGCTGGTGGAATAGTCAGAAACATGAGATGTAATAAATATTTTGGTTGGAAGAATGAGGAGAGGCAGTATCAACTAAAGGGTACAATTCTAAATGGGATGCAGGAGCAGAGAGACCTGGCGATATAAGTGCAGGGCAGCTTGAGAAAGCAGTTAGTAAGGCATAGGGATACTGAGCTTTAGAAATAGAGGGATAGAGTACAAAAGCAAGGAAGTTGTGATGACCCTTTATAAAACACTGGCTTGGTCTCAACTGGAGTATTGTGTCCAATTCAGGAAGGATGTGAAGATACTAGAGAAGGTGCAGAAAATACTAATGAGAATGGTTCCAGAGATGAGGTGGTTGAGTTATATAGATAGATTGGAGAAGCTGGGACTGTTTTCCTTGAAGAAGAGAAGGTTGAGGGGAGATTTGAAAGAGGGGTTCAAAATCATGAGGGGTCTGGACAGAGTAGAGAGGGAGAAACTTCCCACTGGTGGAAGTTAAAAGAAAAAGTGCTGGAAAATCTCAGCAGGTCTGGCAGCATTCGTGGAAAGAGAAACAGTTAATGTTTCGAATCTAATACGACTCTTCTTTGGGACTCCAAATAACCCTGTCACTGTCCACAGGAGCTGCTGGGTCTTTCCAGCATTTTCTGTTTTAATTTCACATTTGCAGCATCTGCAGCATTTTGCTTCTGTTTCAAGCCGTCAGGTCGGCTCTGACGTCGCGCCCTGTGACGTTTAAAAAAAGAGGCGGAACTCGTCCGTGATTGGCTGAAAGTGACGTCAGCGCGTAAGTATAAAAGCCGAGGCTCGGGGGCCGGGGCGACATTTCCCGAAGAAACAGAGACACAGACACAGATTGAGACACCGAGACCCAGACACAGACACCGAGAGATCGAGACACCGAGACAGACACCGAGATCGAGACCCAGACACCGAGACACACACACCGAGAGATCGAGACGCCGAGACCCAGACACCGAGAGATCGAGACCCAGACACCGAGACCCAGGCCCCGAGACCGAGATGACCCAGGCCGAGAGCCCGCATCCCGACAGCACAGACTCTTGGAATTGGCTGGACGGCGGCGGCGGCAGGTACCAGGGGCCGAGTGGAGGGAGGGAGGGACCCGCGGGGCTGGGCTGACACAGGCTGGCTGGGCCGAATGGCCTCTTCCTGTGAGCTGTGATTCTGAGCGCCGCTGCTGGACTGATTATTAAAGATCATTTATTTCTTTTTCTTTCCAGTTGAGTATCAGGCTCCTTGGGCACTGTCACTTGGATAGTTCCAGAGCAGCTTTGTGGATGTGAATGCCCAGCTGTGAGCAACAATCTTCTGGTTCCTTTCCAGAGCCGGATTTGATGGAGATGGTGCGGATCAGCAGCTTCAGTCACCAACAGTCGAGTCAGAGCAGCAAGGGCATGGCAGCTGTGGGAAGCAGAGAGACTGACTTCCATCTCACCAGGGATCACCTTGACCACCTGAACTGGGGTGGGATGGGTGCCTCCCTTCGCTTGATTCTACCTGGAGATATCTGGTGGATGAACAAGGGAGGTCAGACGGACACCGAATCTGGCCATCAGACAGAGACACCTTCCACCTACACCAATCCATTCATTCTATCAATCATTTCGCCAGCCATGGATCAGACTGACTGGACATTGGACCAGACTGGCCAGTCATTGGATCAGGAGAATGAACAAGCTTTTTCTGATTGGCTTAGTGATGTAGAGGAGGACGTGGAGGATGATGTAGGCTCCATTGACTGGTCTATCAGTGGTGAAGATGATTCATCAAATGATGAACAAGAGAGTGAAAATGAAGCTAATGACCTTTGGGACTCATTTTTTGACCATGACCCCTACAATCCCATGAACTTTTCAGCCTCCACTGGGCACCAGTCTCTGGGCCAGAATAAAAAGGCTGCTGAAGAGAAGAATGATGATTCAAATCAGTTTGAAACTGAAGCGTCAGAAAATGAAAAAATCAACCCCTCGGTTTATCAAAGCACTGATCATTTAAACCCACTGAATTTCTCTGTTTGCACTGTGACTATTGGATCCACTGACAACAGAAAGGATGGAGTCAGAAGCATTGAGTTGTCAGAGGAGGTGACAGCAGACAGTCCTGGTCCGAAACACCTCACACATCTCTGTGAAGGTGAAAACTGCTCAACATCAACTGTGAAGCAAGAAGCCAGTCAGTTGGAGGGAAAAACTATCAGAAAGGTGGGTTTTGGTGATCAAATGGGCTTTTAATTCCCCCTCATCTGTTCTAATGGGTTATCTTCCATGCTTTAAGACTTAACTTAAGAGATGCTGCAGTATGAGTGAGCTGTTTCTATGGAGGTTGTGGGAACTCTGGGTGAATTCTGTGGCAATTCACTAAAAACCCACCACTGACGTCACTTTCCTGCTGGAACTCTCCTCTGCTATTGACAGCTGAGAGGAGTGCCTGTGTGAAACAGGTTCCCCCTCCCCCCATCCCATGTTCAAGTGCAGAGGGTAATACCGGGGGAAATATTTGCAGCAAGTCTTTTGGCTGACTCATTAGGTGGTGTTGGATGAGTGACTCAGCTGTTCAGTGAACCTGATGCAATGTTGTATTAATACAGACTCCTCAATGCTAGTGACTCAGACAGCATGATTTGTGAATAACGTCTGTAATTTTCACATTGAACACTTCTGTTGACTTTTTCCCACCTTGGTTAAAATTACATGGGCTTTGGGAACCAGGCTCTGATTAGCACCAGAAGTGTCCTCACACTCCTTCCTTGCCCATCCAGCACAGCTGGAGCCTGCAGTTCAGTCCCCTGTGGCTGGGCTTGGGTGTAAGCAGCAAAATTGTCAGAATGCAGGCACCGACTGATACAGTTCATAAAGTGACCACTTATCATCCTCCTCTTCCTCCAGGTGCGATTCTCTCCTGTGGTTACAGTACACCCAATGATTGTGTGGGATTTTGCCTATCGGGCTGCACGCAAGGGTCCATGGGAACAGCACGCACGAGACCGGTGCAGATTCCAGCGTCGCATTACTGAGGCTGAGGGTGTGATTGCCTCCTGTTTGGAACAGGACCATAGGAATGCTGTGTGGGCAAAACTTTCTGCTCCTTCAACAGAGCTGTGTGAACGTATAAACCAGGAAGAAAGTACCAAAGACAAACACTAACAAGATATCTTTTTTCCTTGTGTGATCAAGAGCCAGTCAGTATAGCAGGCTACAGAAATATAATAGTTATTAACCTGCTATTGGAGTGGTGAAGGACAGAGCCTTCACAATGCAAAATAAATCTCTAATTGTGGTTTTATTTGATTTGTATATTCAGAAGCTGTTTCTACTGGTAATCACCAATCTTACCTAGTTTGGTTCACTTTGGACTAAATGGCGTTTGTATATTTAGATTTGTAATTTGTATAATAAATTTTCTTATACCTGAGGAAGATGCTTGTCTTAAGTAAAAGTTTGACAGAGGAAAGGGTGTCTGAGTGGGAATCTGTACCTGGCGTCTAGGACAGAGGGTGGGAGCAGCTAGGCTAGCTGCACTGTTTTTAGCTATTTCTTGTTCAGGAGTTGATACAACTCATGATCTGTTTGACTAGTTCCACATTCCACAGGTAATCAGTGATAACCCCAGTTTCACACTTTATTTTACAAATGTTCATTAATCAAAATACACAATTCTCAGCCTTGCATTAAAATGTTAAAGTAAGGTGCATTTTTAAAAATTTGAGATACTGCAGGGCAGACCTCTCTACACCAGAGGGAGAAGGTGTTGAGAGGTGTCAGGGCCCTTTAGCATAATTCCCACCGCTGCAATTTCCATCATTGGGTACAAGTTTTAAATTAGTTTGTAAAATATTACAGAATATTCTAGAACATTGAGAGAAGCAGATGGGAACCTGGTCATTGCTGACAGTCATAGCAAAAGTGGCAAAAATCAAAAGCAGAGTCAGAGCTGTTTACACTGTGATCTAGCTCCAGCTCAAACAGTCTTCACATGCAATTTAAACAAGGACACCCAGGTAATTTAGCCAGGGTAGGCATCACAGCAACCCCTGATCACCTTGTTCGGATGTAAATTGGGCAAGAAGCCAAAGATGGAGGACAATCGACACATCTCCACTACTATCCCCTCCCTATTCTATTGTATTTACTGGGCTGTCTGTAGGGCTAAATTCTCATTCATGGTGTAAGGAGCTCTGACTCAATATATTATACAACTGGCTCACAAACTGAATTAAATCCTTTTAAAAAGGATGAAGACCCTGCTTAATCAGACTATCCTGCTGTTTAACAGTAGTTTGTGGTTATTGAGAAGGGGCAGCTGCTTCTGACAGTTTAACTCCAGCGTCTGCATCATGGCTGGGTGCTGCCGGTTGGTCAGCTCGGTGGCCGGGTGAACGGTCAAGCGTCTCTACCTCAGGCTGTACCTGGGCTGGTTCGTTAACTGGAGCTCGGACATCTGAAAGAGCCAAAGAAATAATTTTAACAAAGACACAGCAAAAAACATTCAACACTCAGAAAACCAGTCATCTTTCCCATTGAAGAGATCAGGAGCAGAAAACCAGGCCCAGAGGTGCCAAGATTATCATCTTCCTCCTGGGCAGTTCCCTCAGGATCAAGGATGACTTGTTTCCACTGTGCTTCAATAGGTTGAGATGGCTGATAATTCCAATGCAACATCTGCTGACTCTGTTACATGTAGGGCAGGTGGTACTTGAACAGTTGGGTAGATGAGGCATTGGCAGGTTTCCGCACTCACTCCGACGCTTTGGCTTCGCCTCTGCACGTCCCCAACGAAATCACTCGATGTGTATGGTGC
The DNA here is from genome assembly GCF_017639515.1 of Carcharodon carcharias. Classification (NCBI taxonomy): domain Eukaryota; kingdom Metazoa; phylum Chordata; class Chondrichthyes; order Lamniformes; family Lamnidae; genus Carcharodon; species Carcharodon carcharias. Next base: position 16,425,683 of record NC_054497.1, read on the forward strand.
CTTCCTGAATGAACCTTTTTCATTTTGGTCAGTCACAAGCTAGGGTCTCCCATGGTTCTGCGGGGATGTTCAATCTCTTCGGGGATGCTGTGAGGACATTCCCTTTCCGCAGTCCTCCTGGGAGTCTCTGATCACGACAGTTTCAAGTGGAGCAGTTGTTTCAGGAGTTTTGCGTTATGCATACAAATGACATGCCCCACCCAGACAAGTTGGTTTTGAGCGATTAGTGCCTTGATGCGACCACAATATGATTGAATTTTACATCCAGTTTGAAAGGGAGACGAGTGGGTCTAAGACTAGTGTTTTAAAATTAAATAAGGACAACTATGTGGGCATGAAAACTGAGCAGGGTTACTAAGCTAGGGGACAGATCAATCAAGAAGCAGTGGCAGATATTTAAGGGAATATTTCAGAATACTCAGAATAAAGTATATTCCTACTATAAAGAAAAATTCTAAGGGGAGGACCCACCACCTGTGGTTAACTAAGGAAAGAGCGTATAACTGTGCAAAGATGAGTGGCAGGTCAGATGATTGGTCATATAAAGAACGGCAGAGAATGATTAAAGTTTAATCAGGAGTAAGAAATTAGAGTATGAAAGGAAGCTAGCTAGAAATGTAAAAATGGATGTCAAGAACCTCTTCAGGTATTTGAAAAGGAAAACAGAGTGTTGGTCCTCTAGAAAGAGAGAGAGAGAGAGAATGGGGAGTTAATAGTAGATAATAAGGAAATGGCGGATGGAATGAACAAATGTTTTGCTTCTGTCTTCACTATAGAGGATACAAAAAACATTCCAGTAATATCTGTAAATCAGGAGTGGAAGGGAGAGGGGAACTTGGTGAAATTACAATCACTGGGGAAGCCTTACTGAGTAAACTGAAGGAGCTGTGGACTGACTGACAAGTCTCTGGGTCCTGATGGACTTCATCCTAGGATCTTAAAAGAGATGGCTAATGAGGTAGTAGATACGTTGATGTTAATTTTCCAAAATTCCCTAGATTCTGGAAAGGTTCCATCAGACCGGAAAGTAGCAAATATAACCCCTCTATTCAAGAAGGGAGGCAGAAAACAGGAAACTACAGGCCAGTTAGCTTGATGTGTGGGAAAGGTATTGGAATCATCAAAGAGGTTATACTAGGCACTTACAAAAACTCAAGGTAATCGGGAAGAGTCAGCATGGATTTATGAAAGGGAAATCATGATTAACCAACTTACTGGAGTTTTTTGAAGGATTAACTGTTGATAAAGGGGAGCCTGTAGACGTGCTGTACTTGGATTTCCAGAAGGCATTTGAAAAGGTGCCACATCAAAGATTATTGCGGAAAATAAAAGCTCATGGTGTGGGGGGGGTGGGTGAACATATTAGCATGGATAGAAGATTGGCTGCCTGGGAGAAAACAGAGTATGCATAAATGGGTCATTTTCTGATTGACAGGATGTGAGAGTGGAGACCCACAGGGGACTGTGTTGGGGCCTCAGCTTTTTACGATTTACATCAATGACTTAGATGAGGGGAGCAATGACATGGTAGCTAAATTTGCAGATGACACAAAAATATGTAGGAAAATATGTTGTGAAGAGGACATGAGGTTGCAGAAGGATATGGATAGGTTGTGAGTGGGCAAAAATCTTACAGATGGAGTTTAATGTGGGAAAACGTGAAGATGTTCACTTTGGCAGGAAGATTAAGAAAAAAGTATTACTTAAACAGAGAATGACTGCAGAATTCTGAGATGCAGAGGGATCTAGGTGTTCTAGTGCATGAGTCATGAAGTGTTAGTATGCAGGTACAGCAAGTAATTAAGAAGGTTAATGGAATGCTATTCTTTATTACAAGAGGAATTTAACCACATCTCAAATACTGTGTACAGTTTTGTTCTCCTTATTTAAGGAAGGATGTAAGTGCATTGGAGGCGGTTGAAGAAGTTTTACTAGATTGACCAGGTTGTCCATATGAGGAAAGGTTGGACAGACTGGGCTTTGTTTCCACAGTGATGGGTGACTTAATTGAAGTATATAAGATCCTGAATGGTCTCAGAAAGGTGGGTGTGGAAAGGATATTTCCTCGTGGGTGAGTCCAGAACTAAGGGGCACTGTTTTAAAATTAGGGGTTGCCCTTTTAAGACAGAGATGAAGAGAAACTTTTTTTTCTCAGATGGTTGTGTGACTTTGGAACTCAGCCTCAGGTGGTGGTAGAGGTGGGGTCACTGAATATTTTTAAGCCAGAGGTAGATATTCTTGTTAGACAAGGGAATCAAAGGTTATGAGGGGTAGATGGGAATGTGGAATTCAAAACAAACTGATCAGCCATGATCTATTAAATGGTGGAGTAGGCTCGAGGGGCTGAATGGCCGACATCTGCTCCTATTTCGTATCTTCATTTGATGCTGGGCAAGTTAGCTTGGGAGAGGACGCTGCTGTTGGACTGCCTTACTTGCTACCGACATTATTGTAGAGCCTCCAGAACTACCCCACTTGTGATGCCAATACTAATACTCTGAACCCACTATTTACCTAAATCACAAGTTATATTCTGTTTGTACGCACTGGCACAGTGTTACCCTGTACAGAAGGAATCCTTTCCTGCTCTGGGCTTATATGTGACTCCAGTCCCACACCAAGGGGACTGATTCTAACTGTCCCTCTGAAGTGGCCCAGAGAGCTTCATAGCTTCAGGACAATAAGTATCAGTGATGTCTACATCCTGAGAAAACATAAAATGTCCCAGGGACTCTGGGGGTGTGGGGAAGAGAAACAGCACACACTGACCTCTATTGGTTGAAGAAGTTTATATTAAACTTGTATAGAACTTTAGCTAGACCACACTTGGGACACTGAGCAGAGCTTCATTTCCAACATTACAAACAGGATATAGAAACCCCAGAAAAGGTGCAAAAATGATTCACAGGGATGAATCTAGAACTGAGAGGGTACCAGCTTGCGGGAAAGATTGAAACAGCTGGGTCTCTTCTTGGAAAGAGGAGGTTGAGGGGTGACCTGATAGAGGTCTTTAAAAATACAAAAGAGTTTTATAGCGTAAACTTAGATAAAATGTTCCCACTTGCAGATGGCACCAAAATCAGGGGAATTTGGGAGAAACTTCTATATGCAGAGAGTGGTGAGAATGTGGAACTCGCTCCCACAGGGAGTGCTTGAGACAAATAGAATAGAAACAAAAGTAAAAAAAAAAAACTGCAGATGCTGGAAATCCAAAACAAAAACAGAATTACCTGGAAAAACTCAGCAGGTCTGGCAGCATCGGCGGAGAAGAAAAGAGTTGACGTTTCGAGTCCTCATGACCCTTCGACAGAACTTGAGTTCGAGTCCAAGAAAGAGTTGAAATATAAGCTGGTTTAAGGTGTGTGGGGGGGGGAGCAAGGCAAAAGAGAGGAACGGAAATCTTGTCGCAGAAAAGAACAGAACTTCTTCAAGGAGGTAGGCATTTCTTGAAGAGCAGTGGCAGTCAATTAAACACAGAGATAAAAACAAAATAGAATAGATCCATTTAAGAGGAAGCTGGGGAAACACGAGAAAGGAAGGATACGTAGATAAGGTGAGATGAAGAGGGGTGGGAGGAACATGTGGAGCATAAACACCAGCATGGAGCAGCTCGAACAGCCTGTGTATGTACTGTAAACTCTGTTGATATTTAAGAGGTTTTCATGTGGTACAGAACTCCACAGTATCAGAGGTTGGAATGCATCCTTGGAGGACTGGTAACAGCACCACTCTTGTCGGCAGGTTCGATAAGGTCAAGGTTGGACCTGAGAGAACGGAGCGCAGCAAGTTCAGAAGCAGACGGGTTAGAGTGGGTGAGAGGAGCAGAGAAATTGAGGCAGCTGATGTCACGCTGACAGTTCTCAATGTAAAAATCAAGAGCAGGGGAGAGGTCAGAGGGAGGGTTCTAGGTGGAGGGAGAATACTGGAGGTGGGTGAATGGATCAGTGGGAGGGAGGGAAGGGTGGAGGACTCCTACTCAAAGAAGTGAGCACGGAGACAAAGGCAACGGAAGAGGAGTTCAGCATTGTGCTGAGCCCGAAACTCATTGAGGTGAGGGCGTAAAGGGATGAAACTGAGTCCTTTGCTGAGTACAGAACGTTCAGCAGAGAGGAGAAGGTTAGAGGGTATGGTGAATTTTTAAAAATTCATTCATGGGATGTGGGCTTCGCTGGCTGGGCCAGCATTTATTGCCCATCCCTAGTTGCCTTTGAGAAGGTGGTGGTGAGCTGCCTTCTTGAACTGCTGCAGTCCATGTGGTGTAGGTACACCCACTGTGCTTTTAGGGAGGAAGTTCCAGGATTTTGACCCAGCGACAGTGAAGGAACGGCCGATATATTTCCAAGTCAGGATGGTGAGTGACTTGGAGGGGAACTTCCAGCTGGTGGTGTTCCCGTGTGTCTGCTGCCATTGTCCTTCTAGATGGCAGTGGTCGTGGGTTTGGAAGGTGCTGTCTAAGAAGCCTTGGTGAATTCCTGCAGTGCATCTTGTAGATGATACACACTGCAGCTACTGTGCATCGGAGGGAGTGAATGTTTGTGGATAGGGTGCTAATCAAACGGGCTGCTTTGTCCTGGACAGTGTCGAGCTTCTTCAGCTGCATTCATCCAGGCAAGTGGGGAGTATTCCATCACACTCCTGACTTGTGCCTTGTAGATGGTGGACAGGCTTTGGAGAGTCAGGAGGTGAGTTATTCATTGCACCGTTCCTAGCTTCTGACCTGCTCTTGTAGCCACAGTATTTTTATGGCTAGTCTAGTTCAGTTTTTGGTCAATGGAAACCCCCAGCACGTTGATAGTGGGGGATTCAGTGATGATAATTCCATTGAACATCAAGGGGCGATGGTTGGATTCTCTCTTGTTGGAGATAGTCATTGCCTGACATTTGTGTGGCATGAATGTTACTTGCCACTTGTCAGCCCAAGCCTGGATATTGTCCAGGTCTTGCTGCATTTGGACATGTTCTGCTTCAGTGTCTGGAGTTGTGAATGGTGCTGAACATTGTGCAATCATCAGCGAACATCCCCACTTCTGACCTTGTGATGGAAGGAAGGTCATTGATGAAGCAGCTGAAGATGGTTGGGCCGAGGGCACTACCCTGAGAAACTCCTGCAGTGATGTCCTGGAACTGAGGTGATTGACCTCCAACAACCACAATGATCTTCCTTTGTGCAGGGTATGACTCCAACAAGCAGAGAGTTATCCCCTGATTCCCATTGACTCCAGTTTTGTTCGGGCTCCTTGATGCTACACTCGGTCAAATGCTGCCTTGATGTCAAGGGCAGTCACTCTCACCTCACGGGTGGTGCTGTTGTTCTCTGGTGTACTGACCTCTATCTCACAGAGGCTGAGCGCCAAGTCAGACACTTCTTTCTAGCTCCTCCTGGACTATGACCCCAACACCAAACATCAAGCCACTGTTTCCAGAACTGTCACTGACCTCACCTCCTCTGGAGATCTTCCCTCCACAGCTTCCAACCTCAGTCTCCAAACCCCGCACAGCCCGCTTCTACCTCCTACCCAAAATCCACAAACAGGACTATCCTGGTAGGCCAATTGTATCAGCCTGTTCCTGCTCCATGGAACTCATTTCTTTCTATCTTGGCTCTGTTTTCTCTCCCCTTGTCCAGTCTCTTTCCACCTACATCCGTGATTCCTCTGACACCCTACATCATATCAACAATTTCCAGTTCTCTGGCTCCAACCGCCTCCTCTTCACCATGGACGTCCAATCCCTCTACATCTCCATCCCCCATCGGGATGGTCTGATCGCTCTCCATTTCTTCCTCGAACAGAGGCCCGAACAATCCCCATCCATCACTACTCTCCTCTGTCTGAACTTATCTCTCACTGAACAATTTCTCCCTAAACTTGTCTCACTTCCTCCAAATAAAAGGTGTGGCTAAGGGCACCCACATGGGTCCCAGTTATGCCTGTCTTTTTGTGGGGTATATGGAACATTCTTTGTTTCAGTCCTACTCTGGCGCCTTCCCACAACTCTTTCTCCGATACATCGATGACTGCTTCATGCTCTCATCTGAAAAAATTTATCGATTTTGCTTCCAATTTTCACTCCTCTGTCATCTTCACATGGTCCCTCTCTGACACTTCCCTTCCTTGACCTCTCTGTCTCCATTTCTGGTGATAGACTGTCCACCAATATCCATTACAAGCCTACCGACTCCCACAGCTACCTCAACTACAGCTCCTCACACCCGCTTCCTGTAAGGACTCCATCCCATTCTCTCAGTTTCTTCGCCTCTGTTGATCTGTTCTGATGATATCACTTTCCAAAATGGCACTTCTGACATGTCTTCCTTCTTCCTTAACCGAGGCTCCATCCCCACGGTGGTTGACAGGGCCCTCAACCGTGTTCGGCCCATCTCCCACGCCTCTGCCCTCACATCTTCCCCTCCCTCCCAGAAACATGATAGGGTCCCCCTTGTCCTCACTTTTCACCCCACCAGCCTCCGCATTCAAAGAACCATACTCCGCCATCTCCAGCATGATGCCACCACCAAACACATCTTACTCTCACTCTCCCTGACAGCATTCCATAGCGACCATTCACTCCGGGACACTCTGGTCCACTTCTCCATCACGCCCAACTCCTCATCCCCTTCCCACATCACCTTTCCATGCAACTGCAGAAGGTGCAACACCTGCACCTTTATCTCCTCCCTCCTCACCGTCCAACAGCCCAAACACTCCTTTCAAGTGAAGCAGAGCTTCACTTGCACCTCCTCCAACTTGGTCTACTGCATTCGCTGCTCCCAATGTCGTCTCCTCTACACCGGGGAGACCAAACATAGACTGGGTGACCACTTTGCAGAACACCTTTAGTCTGTCCGCAAGCATGACCCAGACCTCCCTGTTGTTTGCCATTTCAACACACTCTCACGCCTGGTACTGATCTTCGATGTACCGAAAAAAAGAGTTGTGGGAGGGGGCCTGAGTAGCACCGGAACATGGGATGTTCCACATACCACCCTGCTCTCATGCCCACATGTCCGTCCTTGGCCTGCTACATTGTTCCAGTGAAGCCCAACACAAACTGGAGGAACAGCACCTCATCTTCCTACTAGGCACTTTACAGTCTTCCGGAATTACCATTGAGTTCAACAACTTCAGACCATGAACTCTCTCCTCCATTGTTATCCAATTTTTATTTACTTATTCTTTTATTTTTAAAATTTGTCCTACCCTTTTTCCCCAAACCCACCCCCCCCCACCCCCAAACACACCCAGGGCCACCTGTAATTTGTTTCTATGTTTTGCTTTCACAGAGCGTTCTGCTATTAAAACATTTTGCTATCTTACCTTTCTGCCACTATCAGCACCTATTTTAGTCTTTAACACTACCATTAACGCTCCCTTTGTCCTCTGTCCATGAAATCTTTGTCAATCTCTCCTGAGTTCCCACCTATCCCATACCTTCTATATTGCTCTACCCCATCTTAAACAGTACAAAATCTTCATATTTCTACTTCTCTTTAGCTCTGAAGAATCATCCGGACTTGAAACGGTAACTCTGTTTCTCTCTCTCCACAGATGCTGCCAGACCTGTTGAGTTTTTACAGCATTTTTTGTTTTAATTTCAGATTTCCAGCATCTGCAGTATTTTGCTTTAAATCGGAGGACTGGTTTTGGACAGAGGTTATTCCACCAATGCTCTTGTAACCTCATTCTCTGCAGGTGTACTGGTTTCCCTCATCCTCGCCCTTGCTTGGACAGTTTTCCTGCAAATGCCCAGGGTTCCCTCACCTCCCCCCCTCACCCTCTCTTACCTGCAGGTGCTTCCGGGGGCTGGAATTTCAATTTTCCTCCAGGGCCGGATGGTGGGGCTTCTACTTTCTGCTGGGATTTCTTCTGTTCCATCTGTAACAAGGCCTAGGGTCACAAGCAGTGGAGAGCAGTCAGGTGTGAACTAGTCATCAGTAAAACCAATCAGGTGTAATAGATTCAATGCTGTCACTGCTTCCAGCACAGCAGGACAGTTCAGTTCTGAACTGTTTTCCTATTGGAAATCCAATAGGAATTCCAATTATTCAAAAAGGGAGGGAGACAAAAATAACAGGTAACCATAGGCCAGTTAGCTTAACATCTGTCACTGGGAAAATGTTAGAAAGGATGTAACAGCAGAGCATTTAGAAACACATAACATAATCAAGTAGAGTCAGTATGGCTTCATGAAGGGGAAATCATACCTGACAAATTTATTAGAATTCTTTGAGGAGGCAACAAGCAGGATAGATAAAGGGGAACCAGTTGATGTAATATATTTGGATTTCCAAAAGGCTTTCAGTAAGGTATCGCACTTAAAGTTACGTAATAAGATAAGAGGCCATGGTGTTGGGGGTAGGATATTAGCATGGGTAAAAGATTAGCTAACTAAATGAAGACAGAGAGTTGGGATAAGGGGGGCATTTACAGGATAGCAACCTGTAACTAGTGGAGTGCCACAAGGATCAGTGCTGGGGCCACAATTATTTACAAGATATATTAATGACTTGGATGAGGGAAGTGAATGTACTATCGCCAAGTTTGCAGTTGTCACAAAAATAGGTGGGAAAGCAAGTGATGAGGATAACACAGAGTCTACAGAGGGATATAGACAGGTTAAGTGAGTGGGCAAAAACGTGGGAGATGGAATATAACGTGGGAAAGTGTGAGGTCATGCACTTTGGCAGGAAGAATAGAGGAGCTGAATATTATTTAAATGGAGAAAGACTGCAGAAAGCTGCAGCACAGAGGGAGTCCTTGTGCATTAATCCCAAAAAGCTAGCATACAAGTTCAGCAGGTAATAGGGAAGGCAAATGGAATGTTGGCCTTTATTTCAAAGGGAATGGAGTATAAAAATAGGGAAGTCTTGCTAAAACTATACAAGACATTAATTAGACCACACTTAAAATAAATGAACAGTTTTGGTCCCCTTATCTAAGGAAAGATATACTGGCATTAGAGGCAGTCCAGAGAAGGTTCACTAGGTTGAGCCTGGGTATGTAGGGATTTTCTTATGAGGAGAGGTTGAATAGGTTGGGCCTGTACTCATTGGAGTTTGGAAGAATGAGAGGCAACCTTATTGAAATATATAAGATTCTTAGGGGGCTTGACAGGGTAGATGCTGAGAGGTTATTTCCCCTTGTGGGAGAGTCTAGGACCAGAGGGCATAACCTCAGAGTAAGGGGGTGCCCATTTAAGACAGAGATGAGGAGGAATTTCTTCTCTCAGAGGGTAGTTAATCTGTGGAATTCTTTACCGCCGAGGGCTGTAGAGGCTGGGTTGTTAAGTATATTCAAGGCTGAGATAGACAGATTTTTAATCAGTAAGGAAATCGAGGGTTATGGGGAAAAGGCAAGAAAGTAGAGCTGAGGATTATCAGATCAGCCATGATCTCATTGAATGACGGAACAGACTCGATGGGCTGAATGGCCTACTTCTGCTTTTACGTCTTATGGTCAGCTGCAAATCATTGTCACACAGCCCAGGTTCTCGAGTTCAGTGCATGAAGCAGCATATAGTGGGGGGAGGGGGAGTGAGGGGGTGGAGTGGGGAGGTGGAGTGAAGGGAGGTAGTGGGGAGGTGGAGTGAGGGGGGCAGTGGGGAGGTGGAGCGATGGGGGGAGAATGGGGAGGTGGAGCAAGGGGGTAGAGTGAGGGGAGGGAGAGTGAAGAAGTGGAGCAAGGATGGAGTGGGAAGGTGGAGCGAGGGGAGGGGGTGCAGCGAGGGGAGGGAGAGTGGGGAGGTGGAGCGAGGGGCTGGGACGAGGGGAAGCCACTAACAGATAGAGGAAACAGTTTGTTTCAATGCACCACCCCCACGCTGCGGACTCTCCCATCACCTGTTGATATTCCTTTTTCTGAGCATCCAGTTCATTTTGTCTTCGCTGCAAATCTTCATGTTCCCGCCTCAGCTGCTCAACTTTCTGGTTGAGTTCTGCCTCCTGCTCAGTCAGCTCCCGCTCGTACTGTCGCAGCTCCTCCTCTGTGTAAACCTGAGTCTCATCGAGTGTCTGTGCCCATCACAAAACAGAAGGACAATCACTAGGCAGAAAGGTGACAAATGAAAACACATTCCCACAACCCACTGAAGCCAATAACTAAACTCCCAAACCTCAACCCAATCACTGACGCCTTGAATCCTCCCACGCCCCCAACCGGCCAGACGCCCACCTCCCGCGCCCCCAACCGGCCAGACGCCCACCTCCCGTGCCCCCAACCGGCCAGATGCCCACCTCCCGCGCCCCCAACCGGCCAGATGCCCACCTCCCGCAACCCCAACCGGCCAGACGCCCACCTCCCGCACCCCCAACCGGCCAGACGCCCACCTCCCGCACCCCCAACCGGCCAGACGCCCACCTCCCACTCCTCTGGCTCCAAGAATTCCTTCTTCTCTGTCGATTTCAAAAACTCCTCAAGGCTGACCAATCGATCCTTGTTCATATCAACCTGTCAAACAACAGGAAGGATTATCAAATAATCAGAAAGCAAAGGAATTATTGCCTCGTTGATCTGCCTGCCGTCACCACACAGTCTGACACTGTGACTCTCTGGTGCACTCCAAATTAAGACCTGAAATTGTCCATCAGAAGTTGTGGTGGAAGCAGAAACTATAATAGCTTTTACAACAGAGACTGAAAAATATTTTTAATTGCAAAGGGAATAATGAGAATGGGGATAGTTTGAGAAACTGGAATCAAAGTCAAATCAACCATGAGACACAGAATGATGGAGCAGCTTGTGAGTGATCAAACTCCAATTTATATTCTTAAATTCTGTAGGAAGAGGAGATTCCACAGCCAATGTCTGCACCTCAATTTAACTTTGACTGAGCTCACCAGTATTCATTACTAACTAGACATTATACCCTTAAAGGGTCCTATATCTGCGCTTTGGCAAAGTGAAAATCATGTCTTACACAACATAATGTCCTTGTTAAATGTTCCGGATGCAGAAGCAGGATTTTCCGCTTTCTCCTTCCCTGAATTGCTCACCTCGTTCATCACATGCTCCCTCATTCTCAATCGTTCCTCCTCCATCTCCACCATGTCATCCTCCTCATTTTTGGGATCATAAACTTTCTCCAACTTGGTGGGTGGTTTTGGGGAAGAGAGAGAGAGAGAGGCATAACTCAAATTATTATTTATATGACATTGTCCTTCATGCTCCGAGTCCAACAGTAAGAAATGTATCTCACAATTTGCTCCTCCTGGTACCTCCAAGTCTTTGCTGACTGAGTGAGGAGTAAAGTTCACCCATTATACAGGGCATATTCTGTTATCAGTTGACAAACTGGGTGAGAAGCGTTCACTGTGTTACTGCCAATATCTGACCAATCTAACAGCAGCACTTGCGCAAGAGATACAGAATCAACACTTCGAAGCTTTAGTACCTTCCAGTCTGTGCAGTGATAGACCTGACCCTATTGGATTAGGGAGATATATTGTGTGGGGGGTAAGGTTAGGAGCTGGAGAAAGTTGTGGGGGGGTCGGGGGGGGGGGTGTGTGGAGGGGTGGCATGGAAACTGATCTGCTCCTCCACTTCCTAACACTCTCCCAAAGGCACTGACCCCAGGGGCAAGTCTAATGGGCCTGACACCAAGTCACCAGGAGCCCAGAGAATGTGTTTGCTTGTTCAACTGTGGAAGTCACATAGCAGCCCCGCTCGTGCCCTCAGCGAATTGTCACACTCCCGCGGGGGTCACTGAGGTCAGCACTGCAAACCCTGGATTACTGTGGCTAAACTCAAAAGCTCGCACTCACCTCTTTGGTAAACAAAGCTTCAAGTTCCTGTTCATCCAACACACCATCATTGTTAGTATCTGCAAAAGAACAGAGTTTGAATGAGGGGATCAGGGAGATTCCTAATGCATTTTATACAGTTAACCCAGCAGTGATGTCACTGCGTTCACACTCAGAGGACGTGGGCGGGGTGAGCCAGTCGGTCAGCGAATCCTCACAGGCGGACGCTCCGTGGAGAGAGTCAGTCGGTCAGTGAGGTTCCGCGGGGAGAGTCGGTCGGTCAGTGAGGTTCCGCGGGGAGAGTCGGTCGGTCAGTGAGGCTCCGCGGGGAGAGTCGGTCGGTCAGTGAGGCTCCGCGGGGAGAGTCGGTCGGTCAGTGAGGCTCCGCGGGGAGAGTCGGTCGGTCAGTGAGGCTCCGCGGGGAGAGTCGGTCGGTCAGTGAGGCTCCGCGGGGAGAGTCGGTCGGTCAGTGAGGCTCCGCGGGGAGAGTCGGTCGGTCAGTGAGGCTCCGCGGGGAGAGTCGGTCGGTCAGTGAGGCTCCACGGGGAGAGTCAGTCGGTCAGTGAGGCTCCGCGGGGAGAGTCGGTCGGTCAGTGAGGCTCCGCAGGTGGGTGCTGGTTACTGTGGCCCATGGGCGTTGAGTTGAGCTGTTTACCGTGTAACTTGAAGAAGGTTTTTGGATTGAACTCGCTAGGGTCCAGTCCGTCTGTTTCCTCCCACACTTCCTTCAGCTGATCGCGGCTCCCCTGTCACAAACAAGCAAAGATCAGATGAATCCTTCCTGAATCCCAATGGAAATTATGCAGAATGAGATAAAGAAGAAACTTTCCCACAGCATTAAACACAAGCCCTGATCAGGGATGAAGATGAAAATTTAATCCAGCTGAAATAGATGCAGCAAGTATGTCAGTGCGACACCAGAACATCAGATTCAAGACTGCAATATACACGTACACTCCCACATGTGTGGACGTATCCACATGCACCCACACAGCTAAACACAATCACTTGTTAATGAGGAGGAACTGGAAGCCAGACTGATTTTCCTCTCCAGCTTGAAAACTGATCTGACCACGAACAGCTGACACTGCACTGACAGCAGATCAAAGCTGAGACTGTTCTTGTCTGGTGACCATGGGAGCCACACCCAACCATCCAGAGAGAGAGAGAGCAATCCCTTTTAATGGGATAATACAGGATTACTTCGAGCCAGTGGGTGAAATAAAACAATTCAGCCAATTTATGATTTGGAAAGCAAAGTTCATAACGGGCTTTCACTGATGGCATGAGCACCGGTGTTGGGCTGGGAGATGGTGAATCTCACCTGCTGAAGCAGCCCAGGCTTCAGCACTCTTGGTTTAACACCAATTACTCACTCAGGCAGAAATTACCCCCTGTCCACAAATCCTGCTCCAGGCTGTAACCGCACAAGCTCTGCCCTCACCGGCACATTCACTTTCGGGTGCTCCCTGTGCTTTTGTTTCATCTCATTAAAGCGAGCTTCTTCCATCTGCCGCTTCTCCTCATTCAGAGACTTCAGATATTCTCTCCTCTCGTGTTCCTTCAACATCTCATAACGCTTAAACTCCTCATGATGGGCCTGGTCATAGTTCTCCAGATCCTTGGTAGCCTGGAAACCAAGAGCAGAAGCAAAGCCTCAGTCCTGAGCAGACGGCCAGAGTGCATGGGGCCGGACACTCTCCCCACACCCCCTGCAACCTGGTCTCACCCCCCCCCAACCCCCACCCTCCAACCACCTCCGCTCCCCTAACCCTCTGACCACCGCCTGCTCCCACCTGCCCCTTCGTCCCCTGCCTCCAAACCCCACCCTCTTTGCCCTCCCCACCCCACCCCTCTGATCCCCACCTGCCCCCTTCGTCCCCCTACCCTTCGACCCCCTTTGCCTTGACCCTTGCTCCCTCACCCCTACCTTCAAGCCCCTCACGCCCACCCAACTGCCGCCCGCCCCCTTCGCTCCCCCACCCACTCTTGCCCTCCATATCCCTTTCCCTCCACCATCGCCCCCTCACCCCCACCCTTCAACCCCCACTCGCCCCCTTCCCCAAACCTCCAACCCTCGCCTGCCTCCACTCTCCAAACCCCCAACCTTTGACCCCTGCCCTTACCCACTGATCCCCTTTACCTCCACCCTCACCCCCTACCCTTCAACCCCCTTCACCCTCACTCCCCAAACACCAGCCCCTGCGCGCCCCACCTACCACCTTGCCCCATCCCTCAAACCCATTCCTACTCCTCACCCCCACTCTGACACATTCACCCCATCCCACTATTCCCCCCCATGACCTCCTTACACCCTCACTAAGGGCTCAGAGGATTAGGAGGTACTTTCCTGATGGAGACTTCCACACAGAACATTCTGGACTCACCGCTCGAATCAGCAGCTCCAGGTCTCGAGCCTCAAACGTGTGGGAGTTCTTTGGGTCCAGATGTTCAATCTGCTTCAGCAGGTTCAGGTGATCAATCTGCACATCTGGGGGGAGGGGGGGGGAAAAGAGTTAACAAAATTGGACTCAGAGCTTCATCAAACTGCCAATGGTAAGGCTGAGATATAAAAGGCACAGGACATTTCTGCTGAATATTAAACTATTGGCGCTTTAAGGAGAAAGTTAAAACAAACATGGAAACACGCAGGTCCCTGAATTTACTTCAAACAAACAGTCTGTGTCTCTGTGCTAACACCATCTCACCCTCACATTGCTCCCCCCAACACATACAAAGGAACATCATTTACTCTCTCCCTGCTCAGTGTCCATCTTGGCCTTGATGAGCATCCGTAGCCTGGACACCTCCTGTCGTTTCAGCTCATCCAGTCTGGTGCGGATATGGTGACTCACTAAATCCAGCTCAGTGCTCAGCTTCCCACTCTGAAACAAAAATCAGCAGCGTCAACGTTAAGCATGATCACGACCTGGGATTCCCATCCCACCCCACCCTCAAGAGCCCAGAAATCCCACTCTCCATTCCACCCTCTATGTCACTGTACAAACCCATAAAGTCAGAGCATGAGCCGCTTGTCAGGGTTCCAGCACCTCACTGACCGGCTGACATTGTGCTGACCCCACGCCGGCTGACATTGTGCTGACCCCACGCCGGCTGACCCCATACCGGTCAACTCCTTGTGGACCGACCCACTGCAGGCTACACACTGACCTTAATATCTTCCACATCAGCTGTCTGCAGCTTCTCACGAAAGTGGGTGTCGGTCTCCAGGACATCGATCACTTCACGGAGATACCGGTCGTAATACAAACCTGTGTCCTGCACAACAGCAAACAACCAATTCAGAACACATGGTAAAGTGATAGACAACCCGCAGCAAGGGCCCATTGAGAGGAACAGCTTTTAGTTTCTACGTGTCAATTTGGATTGTGCACTAACCCAATAAATGTCCCGGAAATCACCTAAAAATCAGGAAATGGAAGGGACTCGGCAGTGGCGGCGGGGGGGTGCGTGGGGGGGCTTCACCAGGGAAGTGGTACTGAGCAAACAGCTGGAGCTGCGGCTGACAAATCCCCAGGTCCTGATGGACTTCATCATAGGGTCTTGAAAGAAGTGGCTAGTGATCCATTGGTTTTAATTTTTCAAAGTTCCCTAGATTCAGGGGAGATTGGAAAATCGCAAATGGTACTCCTTTATTCAAAAAGGGACGGAGACAGAGAGCAGGAAACTACAGGCCACTTGCCTAACATCTGTTAGGAAGCAGAGAGTAGGCATAAATGGGTTTTTTTCTGGGTGGAAAGATGAGGGGACAGAACCTTAAAATTGGAGCCAGGCCGTTCAGGGGTGACATCAGGAAGGCATTTAAAGTGCAAAAAGCAACTAAACCGTGATTAAATTGAGAGATCTAAATGAAAGGTGAAACAGGCTAGAGGTGAACATCCTCCTGTTCCCAAATATATGGATACATGCTCCTCCACGATTCTTAGTCTCTTGTCAATTAGAAATAAAAAATTCTCATTGACTGTCAGTAACAGTCAGTGTTCCCACTCAGTGTTACAGCTGGTGCAGGAGGGCCCAGACACCCTGACCCAGCCCGACCCAGACACCCTGACCCAGACACCCTGACCCAGCCCGACCCAGACACCCTGACCCAGCCCGACCCAGACACCCTGACCCAGCCCGACCCAGACACCCTGACCCAGCCCGACCCAGACACCCTGACCCAGACACCCTGACCCAGCCCGACCCAGACACCCTGACCCAGACACCCTCACCCAGCCCGACCCAGACACCCTGACCCAGACACCCTGACCCAGACACCCTGACCCAGACACCCTGACCCAGCCCGACCCAGACACCCTGACCCAGACACCCTGACCCAGCCCGACCCAGACACCCTGACCCAGCCCGACCCAGACACCCTGACCCAACCCGACACAGACACCCTGACCCAGCCACCCTGACCGAGCCCGACACAGACACCCTGACCCAGACACCCTCACCCAGCCCGACCCAGACACCCTGATCCAGCCCGACCCAGACACCCTGACCCAGACACCCTGACCCAGCCCGACCCAGACACCCTGACCCAGACACCCTGACCCAGCCCGACCCAAACACCCTGACCCAGCCCGACCCAGACATCCTGACCCAGACATCCTGACCCAGACACCCTGACCCAGCCCGACCCAGACACCCTGACCCAGCCCGACCCAGACACCCTGACCCAGCCCGACCCAGACACCCTGACCCAGACACCCTGACCCAGCCCGACCCAGACACCCTGACCCAGCCCGACACAGACACCCTGACCCAGCCCGACCCAGACACCCTGACCCAGCCCGACCCAGACACCCTGACCCAGACACCCTGACCGAGCCCAACCCAGACACCCTGACCCAGACACCCTGACCCAGCCCGACACAGACACCCTGACCAAGCCCGACACAGACACCCTGACCCAGCCCGACCCAGACACCCTGACCCAGACACCCTGACCCAGCCCGACCCAGACACCCTGACCCAGACACCCTGACACAGACACCCTGACCCAGACACCCTGACACAGACACCCTCACCCAGCCCGACCCAGACACCCTCACCCAGCCCGACCCAGACACCCTGACCCAGCCCGACCCAGACACCCTGACCCAGCCCGACCCAGACACCCTCACCCAGCCCGACCCAGACACCCTCACCCAGCCCGACCCAGACACCCTGACCCAGCCCGACCCAGACACCCTGACCCAGCCCGACCCAGACACCCTGACCCAGACACCCTGACCCAGCCCGACCCAGACACCCTGACCCAGCCCGACACAGACACCCTGACCCAGCCCGACCCAGACACCCTGACCCAGACACCCTGACCCAGCCCGACACAGACACCCTGACCCAGCCCGACCCAGACACCCTGACCCAGCCCGACCCAGACACCCTGACCGAGCCCAACCCAGACACCCTGACCCAGACACCCTGACCCAGCCCGACACAGACACCCTGACCAAGCCCGACACAGACACCCTGACCCAGCCCGACCCAGACACCCTGACCCAGACACCCTGACCCAGCCCGACCCAGACACCCTGACCCAGCCCGACCCAGACACCCTGACACAGACACCCTGACCCAGACACCCTGACCCAGACACCCTCACCCAGCCCGACCCAGACACCCTGACCCAGCCCGACCCAGACACCCTGACCCAGCCCGACCCAGACACCCTGACCCAGCCCGACCCAGACACCCTCACCCAGCCCGACCCAGACACCCTCACCCAGCCCGACCCAGACACCCTCACCCAGCCCGACCCAGACACCCTCACCCAGCCCGACCCAGACACCCTCACCCAGCCCGACCCAGACACCCTCACCCAGCCCGACCCAGACACCCTCACCCAGCCCGACCCAGACACCCTCACCCAGCCCGACCCAGACACCCTCACCCAGCCCGACCCAGACACCCTCACCCAGCCCGACCCAGACACCCTCACCCAGCCCGACCCAGACACCCTGACCCAGCCCGACCCAGACACCCTGACCCAGCCCGACCCAGACACCCTCACCCAGCCCGACCCAGACACCCTCACCCAGCCCGACCCAGACACCCTGACCCAGCCCGACCCAGACACCCTGACCCAGCCCGACACAGACACCCTGACCCAGCCCGACACAGACACCCTGACCCAGCCTGACCCAGACACCCTGACCCAGCCCGACCCAGACACCCTCATCCAGTCCGACCCAGACACCCTCACCCAGCCCGACCCAGACACCCTGACCCAGCCCGACACAGACACCCTCACCCAGCCCGACACAGACACCCTCACCCAGCCCGACCCAGACACCCTGACCGAGCCCGACACAGACACCCTGACCGAGCCCGACCCAGACACCCTCACCCAGCCCGACCCAGACACCCTCACCCAGCCCGACCCAGACACCCTCACCCAGCCCGACCCAGACACCCTCACCCAGCCCGACCCAGACACCCTCACCCAGCCCGACCCAGACACCCTCACCCAGCCCGACCCAGACACCCTCACCCAGCCCGACCCAGACACCCTCACCCAGCCCGACCCAGACACCCTGACCCAGCCCGACCCAGACACCCTGACCCAGCCCGACCCAGACACCCTGACCCAGCCCGACCCAGACACCCTGACCCAGCCCGACCCAGACACCCTGACCCAGCCCGACCCAGACACCCTGACTCAGACCCAGCCCGACCCAGACACCCTGACCCAGCCCGACCCAGACACCCTGACCGAGCCCGAGCCTGACCCAGACACGCTGACCCGCATGCTCGGCACTCACAGGTGTATCTGGTTTCATTTGCTTTTCATCCTTTTGCTTTGATCTGTCAATAGGCACTGCCAAGGCCGATACCAGGACACTGGCAAGGAGACACCAGCACAGCTCCATCTAGTTCACTAGTACCTGACCTGTAAGAGAAAGATTGGGTCTGGTTACAAGAAGGTGTGGCCAATAAAACCATACCAAACACACACGGTAAAATATACAGACTTTCATTCCTTTGGGTCACCCCCCCTGCCCGATACATGGATTTCTTGTCCTGATTAACTGCATTCCCGGTCAATGACTCGATTACTGTTTATTGTCCCTGTAAAACAAAACGCCGGAAACTTTTCCACAACAATCCAAACACAAATCCACAATCATTCCCCCCAACCCCATCAGTCAGGAAGCTCAGCACAAGTGTCAGTGAGGATCGTTCTTCCCTCTGACTTAGAAGGTTGTGGGATCAAGTCCGACTCCAGACATTTGACCACAAAATCTCGAAGCCCCCCCTTCCTCTCCATTCCACCCTCCTTCCCCTATTCGCCACTCCGATCCTACCTTCATTCCCCCCTCCATTTCGCCCTTCCCTCCCTCCGTTCTCTCGCTCCACCTCCCTCCATCCCCTCCCCCATCCCCCTCCCCCTCCCAAACCCCCGTCTCCCTCTCGCTCCCTCCAGCTCTCCCACCGTTACCCCTCCCTCCGTCAACCAACCTATGCCCCCCTCCCTTGCTCCCTCCTTCCATCTGTCCCCTCTCCCTCTATTCCCCTCCTCTGTCCCCAATACCTCTCCCCCGCCTCCCTCTGTCTCCCCTCCACACTCTCCCTCTCTCCGACTCCCTCCCCCTCTCCCTCCCTCCGTAGCCCCCTTCTGCCCTCCGTCCATCTCCCTCTCCTCCCTCATTCCCCCTCCCTCATTCACTCACCCTCCCCTCCCTCCTCCCCGCTCATTCCTCCCTCCCTCATTCCTACCTCCCTTCCCATCTCCCTCATTCCTTCCTCCCTCTCCGCCTCCTCTCCTTCCTTATTCCTCCCTCCCCTCCCCCTCATTCCTCCCTCTCCCTCATTCCTCACCCCTCCCCATCATTCTTCCCTCCCTCCCGTCCCCCCTCATTCTTCCCACCCTCCCCTCCCCCACATTCCTCCCTCCCCCTTATTCCCTTCCTATCCTCCCACATTCCCTCCTTCATTCCCCATCTCCCTCATTCCTCGGTCCCCCTCATTACTCCCTCCCAGCTGCCCTCATTCCTCCCTCCCTTCCCCCTCATTCCTCCCTCACATCAGCCCTCATTCCTCCCTCACATCAGCCCTCATTCCTCCCTCCTGCCCTCCCATCAATCCTCCCCCTCCTCCTCCTCATTCCTCCCCCTCATTCCCCCCCACTCTCCCCTCCCTTCTCCTCCCTCCTCCCCCTCATTCCCCCACCCTCCCCTCCCTCATTCCTCCCTCCCTCATTCATCCACCCTCCCTCATTCCTACCTCCCTCCCCATCTCACTCATTTCTTCCTCCCTCCCCCTCCTCTCCTCCCTTATTCCTCCCTACATTTCTCCCTCCCTCCCCATATTCCTCCCTACCCCCTGCTCCCTACATTCCTCCCTCCCCTCCTCCCTACATTCCTCCCTCCCCTTCCCCTCATTCCTCCCCCTCCCCCTCATTCTTCCCACCTTCCTCCCTCCCCCTTATTCCTTCCTATCCTCCCTCATTCCCTCCTTCATTCCCCATCTCCCTCATTCCTCCCTCCCACTCATTCCTTCCTCCCAGCCGCCCTCATTCCTCCCCATCCCATTCCCCCCTCATTCCTCCCCCTCTCCCTCCCCCCCTCATTCCTCCCCCTCTCCCTCCCCCCCTCATTCCTCCCCCTCTCCCTCCCCCCTCATTCCTCCCCCTCCCTCCCCTCCCCCCTCATTCCTCCCCCTCCCCCCCTCCCCCTCATTCCTCCCCCTCCCCCCTCATTCCTCCCCCTCCCCCCTCCCCCTCCCCCCTCATTCCTCCCCCTCCCCCTCCCCCCTCATTTCCCGCATTCCTCTCCCTCCCCCCTCCTCCTCCCCCCTCATTCCTCCCCCTCCCCCCTCATTCCTCCCCCCTCATTCCTCCTCCCCCTCCCCACTCATTCCTCCTTCCTCATTCCTCCCCCTCCCCTCCCCTCCCCCTCCTCCCTCATTCCTTCCCCTTCCTCTTCCCCTCTCACCCTCTCTTTTTTCTTTTTCTCTTTTTGCTCTCTCACGCTCACGGCTTCGAGGTGACGCGACGACGTCATACGTTCTCTACGGGATGACGTCTCCGCTGTCTTGCTTTTAAAGGGGCCGCTTCCGCTGAGTATCCGGAGGTTGTGAGCGGTGCTATACGAATACAATTTCCTTTCCTATGTATAGATTCAGATTGTGTCGGCCTTACTGCTGATTCCTTCATTTTAAAATGCTCAATTATTACTAAACTGCGAGGAAATTACGTTTCCCGCTCGGACAGGGGCCCAGTATTTTTGAGTGTACAACTGAAATGTCAGGCGGCTGGCGGAGTCGGTTTACCTTTAAGAGGGGGCAGTCCGCTGTGATGTCATAACGGGGGCGTTCCAGCGCCATTGTGACGCGCCGTTGCCGCGGAAACGGGAGACCAATGGGAGAGCGGGGACCTGTTTATGGCGGCGCCAGAGCCGGAGTGAAGCCGGAAGTAGCAGCTGAGCAGCATGTCGGCCTCTTACCTGAGTCCCGTGGCCAGGTAGCGGGGGCTGGGGTCAGTGGGGATGAGGATGGGGGTGGGGGGATGTGGGGGTCGGGGTCAGTGGGGATGGGAATGGGAATGGGGATGGGGATGAGGGGGGATGTCGGGGTCAGTGGGGATGGGGAATGTGGGGGTTGGGGTCAGTGGGGATGGGGAAGGTGGGGGTCGGGGTCAGTGGGGAAGGTTGGGGAAGGGGAAGGGGAAGGGGAAGGTGGGGGTGGGGGGATGTGAGGATCGGGGTCAGTGGGGATGGGGAAGGTGGGGGTGGGGGTGGGGATGAGGATGGGGGGGATGTGGGAGTCGGGGTCAGTGGGGATGGGGAAGGTGGGGGTCGGGGTCAGTGGGGAAGGGGAAGGTGGCAGTGGGGGTCGGGGTCAGTGGGGACGGGACTGGGGATATGGGGGTGCTCAGAGGGGCAGGGGCAGGGGTGTGGGTGGGGGGGTCAGACAGTGCAGGGCACTGGGCGATGGGATGGGAGTGATCGTGTTGCTCTGTTTGTTTGCAGCGGTTCCTAACCAGTCAGTGGAGCCCCAGCTGTTTATCTGTGTTAAACCCTGGTTAATCCGATTAGCCTGTGTTTAGCTATCAGCATTTGGGAGATTAGTTTTCTCACCAGCTCATTCCCTCAAACTGCCTCTTGCTGTCTCTGTCCATCCACTCCATGCATCCATTCTCCTATCCAGATACAGCTTGAGTTGGATGCCTCTTGAATGCAGTGCCGCACTGAGCTGTGAGTATGGGCCGAGCGACTCTGTGGGCTTGGGGTCTGGAATGTGCCTTGCTGAAACCCCACATGTTTCTGTGTGGAAACTCCATTCACCCTCCCCCCACCTCGCGCTGTTGATTGAAATGTATAAGATTCTGAGGGGTCTTGACTGGGTGGATGTGGAGAGGATGTTTTCTCTTGTGGAAGAATCTAGAACTCAGGGTCACTGTTTAAAAATAAGGGGTCGCCCATTTAAAACTGAGACGAGGTGAATTTTTTTCACTCAGAGTCGTGAACCTTTGGAATTCTCTTCCCTAAAAGGTGGTGGAAGCAGAATCTTCGAATATTTTTAAGGCAGAGGTGGATAGATTCTTGGTAAGCAAGGGGGTGATAGGTTATCGGAGATAGGCAGGATGCAGATCTAAGGTTACTATCAGCTCAATCATGATCGTATTAAATGGTGGAGCAGGCTTGAGGGACTGAATGGCCTACTCCTGCTCTTTGTTCGCATGTTTATTTTAAAGGGCTAATTGAAGATGACAGAATTTGCGGGAAAGGATGCGGGGAATCAGGCAGAAGTGAAAAGTGGCGCTAAACTTAGATTAAGAAAAGCTGTTAATTGTCAGAAAAAATCTGGAGAGGAAAGGGGCGGGAGGGGAGGATAGTGAAGGGGAGGGTGAGGGAACATGAGGGAGCGAAGGGAGGGTTAGGGAGGGGCAGGAGGGGGATGATGATGGGATGGAGGAATTTGAGGGAAGGGATGGGTTGGGGAGCGTTAGGGAGGGTGCTGGAGCATGAGGAGGGGGAGGGGAGGATAATGAGGGGACAATGAGGGAGGGGCCATGAGGAAGGGTGAGGTAGGGGTGGGAGGGACAGGGTTGGGGAGCATGAGTGAGGGGAGGCAGGAGTGTGGGGGAGAGGCCAGAGGGAAGATGTGATGGAGGGGAGGGGAGGGGATGGGTGTGAGGGAGGGGAGGGTGGGGTGAGGGAGGGGCATAAGGGGGTGTGTGAGGTAGGGCGGGTGTGTGAATGTGAGGGAGGGCGTGTGAGGGAGACGAGGGTGGGAGCTTTGGGGGAGGCTGAAGGAATGGGAGTAGGGAGGGGAAGTATGAGGAACTGGAGGTGGGTATGAGGTGGGGGAGCGTGAGGGGGTGAGCGTGAGGGAGGAGAGGAGGAGTAGCAGGGGAGGGAGGTGGATGAGGGGGAGGATGGTGGTTGAAGGGGAGTAGAGGGGAGGGTGAGAGGTGGATGGGGAGGGGAAGGGGAGTTGAGGGGTGGGTGAAGGAGGAGGGGTGAGGGAGAGGTGGGAGGAGGAGGGGTAGGGAAGGTTGATGGTGAGGGGGAGATGGCTGAGGAAGAGGAGGGTGAGGGAGACAGGAGGGGGGAGGAGAGGATGAGGGAGGTTGGAGGCGAGGGGTTGGAGGTGAGGGGAGGGAAGAGGAGGGTGAGAGGATGGGGAGGGAGGAGGAGGGTGAGAGGATGGGGAGGGAGCAGGAGGGTGAGGGGAGGGTGAGGGTGAGGGGAGAGTAGGGTGAGGGGAGGAGGAGAGGTGATGTGAGATGTGTTGCGATGCCATTAACTGTGTGAGGTGGAGTTTGAGTTGGAACAAGGTAGTAGAATCCCGTCCCTGTCTGTTTTAGTGCTCAGTCCAAATCTGCTAGGAATGATCAATTTTTTAAATTCTTGTTTTGAGTTTAAACTTTAAACATAAAATTCTCAGTTGTGAATGTTACTCAACTGGCAGTGACATCATCCTTGTGGCATCACTCCACCAATCACAAGAACTCCTTCTTGCAGGATTTTGAATGAATAAGATGCCTATTAAATGTGCCTCCATTAAAGGGCACATATTTGCCATCTCTGCCTGTAATTTCTGATGAGCCAGATTCCCAATCCCTGTCTGACAGCCCTAAGGGAAGGAGACAGTGGGAGCAGCTGTCTACGTTCACGCAAGGGCTCAGAGCTGACCTTTGGAAGGGGCCACTGGGATATATTTGATAGTGAAGCACAACAAGGAGCATTGACATTTCAGTCATGGAGTCCGCTGCATTTACGAGTTCCTAGCAGCTTCTCCTTGGGTTTAAAATCTCCTGACAGCCAGTGCAACGTCTAATCTGCTTTAAACTGCCAGCTCCAATCTATCAGCTTCTCAGGGAGAACATAAACCTCAGCTTCCTCTCACCAGGACAGGCTGGTGTGACTCAAGGGTATTGATCTGATGGAGGGCGTTCATTGAAATTTGGTCATTGCTGTTACACTGAATACAAAGTTGTCCAACCTCCCAACTTTCACCCTCTATAAACTTCAACTCATCCCTAATTCCACTGTCAGTCCCCATTCACTTATCACACCTGTGATCACTGATTTACATCTGATCTATATCTCACTAATATTGCAATGCCTTCATTTTAAAATACTCATCTTTGTTTTAAACTCCCCCATGACTTCACCCCACAGCCCCCCCCCCCCCCACCGCCCCGCAACCCTCCAGGATCTCTGCACTCCTCCAGTTCTGACTCTTGAGCATCCTCAATTTTAATCGCTCCACTGTTGATCGTCATTACTTCAGCCATTAATGAAACTGAAACCTCTCTGCCCCTTTGTCTCCTCCTTTAATATGCTCCTTCAAACCTTTAACCAAGCTATAAGTCACCTGTCCTGAAATCTCATCTAGCTCAGTGTCAGATTTTTGTCTGCTTTATGTGAAGTGCCTTGGGATATTTTACTATGTCAAAGGTGATATATAAAAATTCCACTTATTGTTTTTGTGCCCTTGATTTGCACCTATAAGGCCATGGGGGGATGGTATCCACTGCCTCAGGTACAGGAAGTGGTGTCGTGGTACGAACTAGACAAGGGTTTGTGTGAAACAAAAACAGAATTACCAGGAAAAACTCAGCAGGTCTGGCAGCATCGGTGGAGAAGAAAAGAGTTGACGTTTCGAGTCCTCTTGACCCTTCAACAGAACTGAGTGAATCTAAGGAGAGGGGTGAAATATAAGCTGGTTTAAGGTGGGGGGGGGGGTGGGGAAGAGAAGTTGGGGGGGTGTGGTTGTAGGGACAAGCAAGCAGTGATAGGAGCAGATCATCAAAAGATGTCACAGACAAAAGAACAAAAGAACACAGAGGTGTTGAAGTTGGTGATATTATCTAAACGAATGTGCTAATTAAGAATGGATGGTAGGGCACTCAAGGTACAGCTCTAGTGGGGGTGGGGGGGCATAAAAGATTTAAAAATAATGGAAATAGGTGGGAAAAGAAAAACCTATATAAATTATTGGAAAAAAACAAAAGGAAGGGGGAAGAAAAGAAAGGGGGTGGGGATGGAGGAGGGAGGTCAAGATCTGAAGTTGCTTTACTCAATATTCAGTCCAGAAGGCTGTAAAGTGCCTAGTCGGAAGATGAGGTGTTGTTCCTCCAGTTTGTGTTGGGCTTCACTGGAACAATGCAGCAAGCCAAGGACAGACATGTGGGCAAGAAAGCAGGGTGGAGTGTTAAAATGGCAAGCGACAGGGAGATTTGGGTCATTCTTACGGACAGACCTCAGGTGTTCTGCAAAGCGGTCGCCCAGTTTACGTTCGGTCTCTCCAATGTAGAGGAGACCACATTGGGAGCAACGAATGCAGTAGACTACTGTTTTGGATTTCCAGCATCCGTGGTTTTTTGTTCTTATCTAAAGGTTTGTGTGAGTTGTATATATTAGTGATAACAACTATGTTCTTTCTCTCTCTCTTTCTGGCTCCAACTATGCATTGGATCCCAGGGCTGAGAATTCTTCAGTTTATTCCACAACACTCCCAGGGAGGTAAAGTTTCATTTCCTTTCTCCCATCTTAACTTTTAGGTGTTCCTTTTCCTCTTTTTAGATGGAGTTTGTGTCAGCAGCCTGAGTTGCCAATGGTGGGGTGGGGAGGAGACTGTTCCTCTCCAGACTCCCAAGCTCAATTTTGTGCTGGGTGGAGCTCTGAGCTACTGATTGTCATGTGTGTACTGATATCCCACGTTTCTCCCCAAACTCACAGTGTTATGGATGAAGACGGTCAGAACCTGCGAAAGCAGAAGCTTGACAATCAGGTAAGAGCCAGGGAGAAACTGAATGGGTGTTTGGAGATTGAAGTCAATGTGGAACAGTGTAGAACAAGCTTCACTCTGTATCTAACCCCGTGCTGTACCTGCCCTGGGAGTGTTTGATGGGCACAGTGTAGAGGGAGCTTTACTCTGTATCTAACCCCATGCTGTACCTGTCCTGGGAGTGTTTGATGGGGACAGTGTAGAGGGAACTTTACTCTGTATCTAACCTCGTGCTGTACCTGTCCTGGGAGTGTTTGATGGGGACAGTGTAGAGGGAGCTTTACTCTGTATATAACCCCGTGCTGTACCTGTCCTGGGAGTATTTAATGGGGACAGTGTAGAGGGAGCTTTACTCTGTATCTAACCCCGTGCTGTATCTGTCCTGGGAGTGTTTGATGGGGACGGTGTAGAGGGAGCTTTACTCTGTATCTAACCCTGTGCTGTACCTGTCCTGGGAGTGTTTGATGGGGACAGTGTAGAGGGGGCTTTACTCTGTATCTAACCTCGTGCTGTACCTGTCCTGGGAGTGTTTGATGGGGACAGTGTAGAGGGGGCTTTACTCTGTATCTAACTCTGTGCTGTACCTGTCCTGGGAGTGTTTGATGGAGACAGTGTAGAGGGAGCTTTACTCTGTATCTAACCTCGTGCTGTACCTGTCCTGGGAGTGTTTGATGGGGACAGTGTAGAGGGAGCTTTACTCTGTATCTAACCCCATGCTGTACCTGTCCTGGGAGTGTTTGATGGGGACAGTGTAGAGGGAGCTTTACTCTGTGTCTAATCCCGTGCTGTACCTGCCCTGGGAGAGTTTGATGGAAGAGTAGATGAGAGTTGAGTGGAAACACAGGTGCTGAGAACACAGAACAATTGTTTGCTTGTTCCCTTTTCCCAGTGGAATCTCTTGAAACAGAAACAGAGACGGAAGCGACAGGATGTCCTGATGGTTCAGGCAAACCCAGATGCCAAGGTGAAGCCCAGACAGCTAAGAAAAGTTGATGAGCAGATATCACCATTCAACACCCACAGCATTAACGTGCTTTCAGGTATAGTATCCAAAACATGCACTCAGGAACACACTCAGGAACACACTCAGGAACACACTCAGGAACACACTCAGGAACACACACACACACACAGGAACACACACACACACACAGGAACACACACACACACAGGAACACACACACACAGGAACACACACACACACACAGGAACACACACACACACACACAGGAACACACACACACACACACAGGAACACACACACAGGAACAGACTTCACATACCCATAGCAAGGAGCCACCAACCCTTGGCTGTCTGCTCAGATCTTCTGGTTTCTTGCAAGCCCACTTTGTCTTGATTCTCCTCCCTGCATCTTTCTCTTTTTAATTCAGAGCCTTAACTTCACTGAACAGGACTTGTTTAGATTCCTGTTCTTGTTCTTTGACTTGGGTGTCTTCTTCTGACTTTTTTTTTGTCCCACTCCCTGGGTTCTGGGACTTTCTCCTGTTCTTTAGAGAAACCTGTTTCCTGCAGTTCCCTCTTTTGTGTCCAGTTCCTCCTGGCTCCTTCTTCCAACTGAACTAAAACTGCTTTCTGTTTCTCCCTGTGTGTGTGGGACTTCTGTTGCTAGGCAACAGCCGAGTTTTTATTTCTACTTTGTTTTAACTTTCCTAAACCACTAAACCCCCTAAAACACAGCTCCCCAGTTCAAGGGTCACAAAACCTCATTAAAATGCATGTAAACAAACAGCTCCAGAGCTGCTGGCTCCACTCTAAAATGAAACTAGACCCAGGTTTCACCTTTTTAACCCACAAATAAAAAATATACATTAAACTTAAAGCTATATCTTGTTCCTAACACCCACAAATACAACTTACTTAAACTACCTCCAGCTCTTAACATGACCCAAAGGGCACATTTCTTTAGCTTTATCATGGACTGACCCATAGGCCCATCATCAGCTTCCAGGCCGGGAAAAAACGTCATACATATTCCATTTTTTTTTCCTAAACTGCAAACACATAAAACCTATAACCTGCACCTTGGCCAAGCCTGGGTAATCCCAGGTGCACTCTGATATGCCCCCTCGGGGGGGGTGGGAGGAGGGGAGGTTGGGGGGGAGGGGGTGGGAGGAAGGGTGAGGTGGGAAGATGGGAGGTTGGGAGGGAGGTGGGGTGGGATGCTCAGAACTGCTACACCTCTCTCTCTCTGACAGTTCTCCATTTCATTCTCTCATCACAAAGACTTTTCCTGCAAGGTTCCAGTGGAAGAGATTCCGAGCACTCAGCTCCAGTTAGAGTCACTTGACAATGGTGACGGCTCGTTTGTTGACCTAGATATTCGCAATGTGGCTATCAACAAGGAACAAGTGTGGAATCTGGGAAAAGGTAACGTGGGATTGGGTCACGGAGAGTCAGAATATGGCAGTGACTGCTGTTTGGGAGCTAGATGTGGAGGGTGACAGTCTTGTACTGAGGAACTTTTCCCCTTGGTGGGGGGATCAATAACCGGGGGCATAGATTTAAGATAAGGGGCAGGAGGTTTAGAGGGGATGTGAGGAAGAATGTTTACACTCAGAGGGTGGTGGGAATCTGCAAATCTCTGCCTGAAAGGGTGGTAGAGGCAGAAACCCTCATAACATTTAAGAAGTATTTGGATGTGCACTTACGATGCCATGGCATACAAGGCCATAGGCCTGGTGCTGGAAAATGGGATTAGAATGGTTAGATACTCATTTGACTGGCACAGACTCAGTTGGCCGAAGGGCCTTTTTCTGTGCTGTAGACCTCTATGATTCTATGACTCAGCAAGTGTCACATTAGGTGGGATTTAGACAGGGTAAGGGTCATTTCCAGGGGCTTGATTAAGAAATTAGTGTTGTGTCTGTAGGGTCTGAGTCTCATTGGGACAGTGCCCAGCGAGGTTGGGTCACCGAGTGACGGTGCCCAGCGAGGTTGGGTCACCGAGTGACGGTGCCCGGCGAGGTTGGGTCACCGAGTGACGGTGCCCGGCGAGGTTGGGTCACCGAGTGGCGGTGCCCGGCGAGGTTGGGTCACCGAGTGGCGGTGCCCGGCGAGGTTGGGTCACCGAGTGACGGTGCCCGGCGAGGTTGGGTCACCGAGTGACAGTGCCCGGCGAGGTTGGGTCACCGAGTGACGGTGCCCGGCGAGGTTGGGTCACCGAGTGACGGTGCCCGGCGAGGTTGGGTCACCGAGTGACAGTGCCCAGCGAGGTTGGGTCACCGAGTGACGGTGCCCAGTGTGGTCACTTTAGATTTTAGTTCCAAAGCCGATGTGAATAGTCCAGAACAAGTTGTTATTAACCCCTATCGGAGAGCTGCTGAATATCAATAGGAATCAAACCAAACATACAGGATCAGGCTGGAGTAACCGGGACTGTGAGCGCGGAGTGGGATATCTCCTGGGTTTGGGGTGGGGGCATTGTTCAGTCTTAGCAACAGCAGCAGCACTTTAAGAAATAGAAGTGGTTGTGACCCTCTCCCCATTTCCACCCCTCCCTGCCCCCCCAAACTCACCCAG
This sequence comes from Carcharodon carcharias, assembly GCF_017639515.1. NCBI lineage: Eukaryota > Metazoa > Chordata > Chondrichthyes > Lamniformes > Lamnidae > Carcharodon > Carcharodon carcharias. Next base: position 16,455,213 of record NC_054497.1, read on the forward strand.
TTCCCAGCCCAAATTGACTCTGTGTGTTTTCTGTCGCCCTTTGCTGATCTGACGCTGCTGTTCACAGATGTACTGGAAGTGGCTGTGGAGGAACTCGTGGAGAATGGAGCAGGAAATCTGAACTGCCCTTTTGAACTGAGAGAGTCGACGGTGGCAAGGACAGAGAGAGTACAGAGTCCGGGCAAAGGTCGGCCAGGCAAGGAGCAACTGAGATAAACAGCAGCTTGATCCTGGATTTTCACAGGGAGGGATGATAAATTACTCCTCAAATTAATCAGGTTCACACTGTCGAATTAAATGGTCATGGATTTTTATGCATTAAATAATAATTTATTGTTGATTTAATATATCACAAGATTGTGAGAAAGCCTCATGTGTTTCAGGTGGAAATTCAAAACCCCCTTACAATCCCCAGTTCAGTTGTTCAAATCTTCAAAATCCAAAAGTTGAAAGTTAAATGTAATAAATTAAAGAGACCTCGGGGCAGTTTGATTAACCCTTTCCTTACATTGGCTTTGGGTTCAAATACAGGAGTTCCGACATGTCACTCGTTGACATCTCTCTGTGAATTCTGGACAAAGGAATAAACACTGCGGGGGGGTGGGTGGGGGGGGGTAGAGAGAGAGAGAGAGAGAGAGAGACCCTGAGTGAGCAACTCCTGGTGTGACCCAGTCCGAGAGTGACGAATCACCCTCTTTATCTCTGTCACTCTTTCCCTGTCTCTCCCCCTCCCTCCCCATCCCTCCGCCTGTCCCTCCCCATCCCTCCGCCTGTCCCTCCCCATCCCTCCGCCTGTCCCTCCCCATCCCTCCGCCTGTCCCTCCCCATCCCTCCGCCTGTCCCTCCCCATCCCTCCGCCTGTCCCTCCCCATCCCTCCGCCTGTCCCTCCCCATCCCTCCGCCTGTCCCTCCCCATCCCTCCGCCTGTCCCTCCCCATCCCTCCGCCTGTCCCTCCCCATCCCTCCGCCTGTCCCTCCCATCCCTCCGCCTGTCCCTCCCATCCCTCCGCCTGTCCCTCCCCATCCCTCCTCCTGTCCCTCCCCATCCCTCCGCCTGTCCCTCCCCTCCCTCCGCCTCTCTCCCCCCTCCCTCCGCCTGTCCCTCCCCATCCCTCCGCCTCTCTCCCCCCCCTCCCCACCTCCCCCGACCCCCCCTCCCCCAACCCCCCCCTCCCCACCTCCCCCGGCCCCCACCCCCCCACCTCCCCCGGCCCCCCCTCCCCACCTCCCCCGGCCCCCTCTCCCTCCCTGTCTCTCTCTGTTTCTGTTGACGCTGTTTTCCACCTTGTGCAGAAGACCTGAACACTGACTGGAAGGTGATGGTGCCGGATTTGGCCGTCAAACTCCAAACTCCTTTCAAAGTGAAGTCGCAAAGAGGAACAAACCGAGAGAAAAGGCAGAGACGGAAAGAAGGTGAGGGAATTCCTGATCACTGATAGAGCTAAAGGAAAATTTGCAACGTTCTCACCAATGACTGAATCAATTCTACATGAAGAAGATAAATAGGAGCAGGAGGAGGCCATTCAGCCCATCAAACCTGCTCCATCATTCAGTAAGATCATGGCTGATCTGATTGTGGCCTTAACTCCACTTTCCTTGACTCCCCCCCCTAGATCAGAAATCTGTCTAACTCAGCCGTGAATATCTTCCATGATCCAGCCTCCTCCCCTGGCTGGGGAGAGATTTTGAAACATTAATGAGAGAAAAAAAGTTTCGATTCCCTACAAGGAGAAACATTCTCTCAGCATCCACCCTGTCAGGACCCCTCAGCATCTTAAATGCTTCAGTAAGAGAATCTCTCATTATTCTAAACTCCAACATGTACAGGCCCAACCTGCTCAAACTTTCCTCAAAAGACAAACCCTTCATTTCATGAATTAGCTTGTGAGGTGGTGATGAAAGGTGTCACTCTGTGTGCAGCAGTCCATGCAAGGATTTACTGACCAGTGCTCAGTGTCAGTAAAGATCAGCTCAGTCACTGCAACAGCTCAGAGTCAGCGTGGTTACCAACTGGGAGAGTTTGGGGACCAGAGAGGAGGAGCCCATGTCAGACCGTCACCTGTACAGACAGGGCTAGATTGATGTTGTCTGATTGCTGAGCCATTAGCAATGATCGCTTCAAGGTATGAAACCTACTCTGGAGAGAAAGATACGTGGTTATCTAGAGAATGAAGCAGTTACTCTACACCTGGTATAAAGAGTCTGAATTTTTCAATGAAAATATTGTGACTGAGGCAAAAAGCAATCACATGAATAAATGATAGATCTAGCTACAAAGTCCTTCTGTAGCTTGCTGCTTTTATTTGTCATTCGATGTGTTAGGTTGAACTTGCTGAACTTGTTTTGCTGTGAACATCGCGAACTGCTTTTCTGCCTTTCAGAATTAGGCATTCCACATCATAAACTGCAACTTGATTACCCTCCGGCCCTTTACTCATCCCATACTCCATGATGTACATTCCCAGTTTGCCATCAAACTGTTCCTTTTTCCTCACCTGAGGATTCTGGCACCCCTGACCAAGTCAGTTCCATCTCTCCCACCCCTTCCCCTCCCTCCCAAGCCCACAATAGGGTTCCCCTTCCACACCATCAGCCTCCATATTCATTGGATCATCGTCTGCCATTTCCATCAACTCCAGCATGATGCCACCACCAAAAACACCCTCCCAGCCTCTCCCCCCGCCCTTTCAGCAGCCCAAAGGCACTGTACCCTTCGCAATACCCACTCCTAAGTCACACCCAACAAACCCTCCCTTTCCTACCAGCATTCTTCCATACAAGTGCAACAGATGTAACACTTGCCCTTTCACCTCCTCGCTTCAGCGTCCAAGGCTCCAAACAACCCTTCCAAGTGAAGCAGTGGGATTACTTGTATTTTTTCAGATTACTGTACAGTGTTCACTGCACACAATGCAGTCCCCCCCTACACTGGGGAGTCCAAACATGGACTGGGTGACCACTTTGTGCAGCGCCTCCACTCTATCCGCAAGCATGGCCCTGTGCTTCTGATAGCCTCTCATTCCGCTCCCACTCTGACCTCCCTGTCCTAGACCTACTCCTGTTCTGATGAAACTTAACATTGGCTCAAGCCAATGTTTTTTCGAATAGGCATTTTACTGCCTCCAGACTCATCGTCACCCCTACTCCCTTTTCTATGTTTGTTTTTTGGATGGTAATTATTCATAATGATTCTGTTTTTTTTACATTCGCATCTCTCCTAGAAACATTTATTGTTTCTTGTCCCATTATCAACCCCTTTTGTCTTGCATCATCATTCCTTTTGTCGTTTACTCCCCTCTGGCTTGCTCCCCACCACTTTAATTTACTATTCATTGTATTTAATTATATGCAGGTGGTGGACATAAACTGAGCATTCAGTTGTGCCCCTATGAATGAGAACTGACTAAGCTGTGGTTGGTGGGTTAGCAGGTACATATTAATGTGTATCTCTGGGAATAAATGCTTATAAAAGTGTGTAAAGATTGGCTCCAGTTCCATCCTTCACCACCTGGATATCAGGTGTAGAACACCACACCCTCTCTTCATTTTATCCTCCTCTCATCACCATTCTCTGCCTGTATACTTGCTTTAAACCTGTTACATCTCTAAAGTTTCTCAGCTCTGATGAAAGGAACATTGACCTGAAAGATTAACTCTGTTTCTCCCACTGTGGATGCTGCCGGACCTGTTGAATATCTCCAGCATTTTCTGTTTTTGTTTCAGATTTGCAATGTTTGGCTTGTGTGTCTCATTGTGTCCTATTTCCCATGAATCCCACTGCCCTCTATTCTACATTAGTCATTTAGCCAAAACTAAATCCAATCTTTCTTTATTTAATTTTATCTCCATGTCTTTCACATGGCTCCTGTGGATCAGCATTCTCAGTGTCTGAAACTCCGATTCCCGATCCAAAGTCGGGCACAGACTCCTCATCATCCAGTGCTGCTCAAACACTGAAGAAAAAGAAACCGAAGAGGACAGGTCTGTACCCAACAGCCGGTCACTCACCACCTTCATCACACTTCCTGTTACCCCAGACAAACATCAGCACTTTCCCCATACTGCGTCTCTGAAGCTACTGACTCTCACTGGGGTACGGGTCCCGCACACACTGACTCTCACTGGGGTACGGGTCCCACACACACTGACTCTCACTGGGGTACGGGTCCCGCACACACTGACTCTCACTGGGGTACGGGTCCCGCACACACTGACTCTCACTGGGGTATGATCCACACACACTGACTCTCACTGGGGTATGGGTCCCGCACACACTGACTCTCACTGGGATACGATCCACACACACTGACTCTCACTGGGGTACGGGTCCCGCACACACTGACTCTCACTTGGGTACGGGTCCCGCACACACTGACTCTCACTGGGGTACGGGTCCCATACACACACTGACTCTCACTGGGGTACGGGTCCCACACACACTGACTCTCACTGGGGTACGGGCCCCAGACCCACATATGCTGACTCTCACTGGGGTACGGGCCCCAGACCCCCACACGCTGACTCTCACTGTAAAATAATTCTATATACAGATACATTTCTGAAGGTGCAGGCTGATCCTGCCCCCATTCCATATCCACACAGGAACTCTGCAGCATTTATTGTTCAGTGAGGAGGAGCACCACCCAGGCTGATTCTCTTTCTGTGAGTGTAGCTACTTGGCAGCCTTTACTCTGGTAATGAGCAGAGATCGGAGATTGAATTCCTGATCTGTGTAGGTGACACAGTATTCTTCAACTGTTTAATTGAAGAAGAAGAGTATGTGTCGAAGGTGATAATAAAAGCATATGGACAAGGTATTGAATACAAAAGCAGGGATGTAATGTTGGAACTGTATAAAATGCTGGTTAGGCCACAGCTGGAATTTTGTATACAGTCCTGATCACCACATTACAGGAAGGACATAATTCCTCTGGAGACAGAGCAGAGGAGGTTTACAGGAAAGTTGCCAGGGCTTAAAAACTGCAGCTATGAGGAGAGATTGGATAGACTAGGGTTGTTTTCCTTAGGACAAAGGAAGCTGAGGGGTGATCTAATTGAGGGGTACAAAATTATGAGGGGCTGAGATAGGGTAGACAGGAAATACTTGTTTCTCCTAGCTGAGGGCTCAATTTAAGGTAGATTTAAGGCAGAAGGATTAGAGGGGACATGCGGAAAAACCTTTTCACCCAGAGGGTGATGGGCATCGGAAATTCACTGTCTGAATTAGTGGTTGAGGCTGAAACACTCAACTCATTTAAAAGGTACCTGGATCTGCATCTGAAGCACTGTAACCTGCAAGGCTACAGACCAGGGGCTGGAAAGTGGGATTAAAATGAGCGGCTAGTTTTTAATTTTTATTTTGGCCGGTGCAGACATGATGGGCTGAATGGCCTTTTCCTGTGCTGTAATTTTTCTCTAATCCCAAGAAAAGGAAGCTTAGTTCTCACTGCCCCCAACAAAAACGGAGGTCCAGACAGGGAGGCTGAGAGAAGAAACACACGTTTAGGACGAGAAAGGACAAGGAAAGAGAGAGTTAGAATGGGGGAGAAGAGAGTGTTAGACTATTGCTTATTACAAGGGCAATTCAGTTCCACTTGGCATTGACGAGACCAACCTGGAGTATTGCGTAAAGTTTTGGGGTGGAATTGTCCAGCACCGTTGGCAGGGGATGGGTACATTTCGGTGGGAGGGCCAGAAATTGGTTTAATCGGATGGTGCCTGACATGGTGGAGTGTAAATCCCACTCGAAGCTGGCGTAAACCCGCTTTGCATCCCCCTAATCAGAAGACGCTGGAGGCTGACAGATATCGGAGCATGGAGGAACAGGGTGATTGCCTACTGGCTGGATCCTCATGGACACTGCTCCACCACAGAACAGCTGACAGAAGGTGGGAGGTCTTGGGTCTGCTTCAGGACATCATGGTCTTGGTCTTGGGCTGCTAAGGATGATTGGCCGCAGGGAGTGAGAGGAATGTCAAGCTATGAGTGGGAGAGGAAGGTGTACTGGGGGTGGGTGGGGGGCAGTGAGGTTGGGAGGTGGGGGATGAAGATGTTTTGGGGGGGGTGTGAGGTTGGGAGTGGGGGGAGTACAGGGGACAATGCAGCAAGTGGGGAGGTAGGTGTAAGGGGACAAAGGTGTCCTGGGGGGTGTAAGATGTCTGGGGGGAGGAGGGAGTAAGTTGTGGGGGGGTTGGGGCATGTCCAGACGAATGTGCAAGGTGAATGTGTCTGTGGAGTCAATGACTCCCTCCTGGGGAGTGAAGTGAATGTGGGTGTGGTAGGAGGGAATGATGAGTGTGAGAGGGGGCAAAGTGAGTTGGAAGGTGAGAGGGTGAGGTTGTGTCGGTAGCAGCGGGAGGGACGGCGAGGGATGGTTGATGGGGACTCAGAGGCAGACACAGACCCTGGGGGTGGCAAGGAGGAGGTCACGGAGGTTAAGGTGGATGAGGGTGGAATTTTCGGGAAGGTAGGGAACGTGCACGTTCACCTGGACATCCCCAAGGGGTAAGGGCTGTAGCTGGTAGGTGATGGTGCGGAGGTGGAAGGTGGTTTTCAGGGATGTTGACAATGATGGGGGAAAGGACATGAGTGACTGAGGGAGGGGAAAGGACGGGGGAACTAAAGGAGAATGTTACGTGCACTGTGCTTCTAAATCCGAAGGTGAAAGGAGACTCGTGGTGGGTGGGAACAGGTGCTGCATGGGAGTGTGCTCAGCGGGTGAGCGGAGATGCAGGTCAGCTCAGATGGACAACTGAAAGGGAACCCCAGTAGGCAGCATTGAAAATGCTCTGGGTATTGAGATGAGTCTGATGGAGGAAGGACCCATGTGTGCATGGGCGAGTGCTTGCATGAAGCTCTGAAAGGCCCTGCCATACACACATATACCTCCTTCCAGAATCACTCGTGGGGACGGCTGTGTGCAGCTGAACTACTAGTGGGGGTGGGGATGCAGTGGGAGGACTTGCAAAGCCTGTAACTGAAGCTGAAAGACACCATTATGTATTGTTCAGTGAAAGAGAATATATTTTCAGATTATAAAGTGACAAAATGTGATCACTCGTACAACCACTTGTGATCAGAAATTCTTAACTTTTCTAGGCCTAACACTTGTAGGTGTTACCCCGACATCTGCAGCAGGGGTGGAGACAGCCTGTGCAATGGTTGGCCCTGTTCCCTCTGATAACTTCGGAGTGGGTCTTCTGGAGAGCCAATGCCTTAAGGTCCCCAGCTTGCTTTGGCAGTCCTCCTGTGGGCCGGCTGCTCCCTCTATGGTGACAGAGGATGAGGTTGAGGGGATCAAAGGAAAAGGGAACTCTGAGGGAGAGGGCAGCTGCTGAGATTCCTGAGTGGATGCCCCTGGTCTGTCCAGCTGCTGCTCCTCCTCTCTTTGGGTGCCTGAAGGCCCTGGCCTGACTCCTTGAGGGGAAGGAGCACCTTGAGGTGCCCTGCTTCCCTCTCACGTCAGCCCTGCAGGAACTCACCCATGGCTCCCGCGATGGAGTGCAGGTCTGCTCACATCTCCACATTCTGCTGGACCAGGGTCTCCATGGCGTCCACCATCCTCCCCGTGGAGACTGCCACGTGTGCACATGTGGGCACCACTGTATCAAAGAGCAAGCGGACGCACCCCTCCCACTCGCATGCCACTCTGTTGAGGGCTCCCAACAGCTCTGTGTGATGTTCCCCCACCTTCTGCTGACTCTTCAGGATGAGTTGGAAGGTTGAATCCAGAGGCTTGTTATCTGACTCGGACCTCACAGATGCCTCTTCCCTAGCAGCCGTCCAAGTGCCGGGGAGCTCGGCTGAACCTGCCTCCTCCTGCTGCGGACACGTGTCCGTGCGGTGACCACCAGATTGTGAACCCGAGCCTGCTCTAGATCTAGGTCCCACCGAGGTGTGTGTCTCTGCGCTGGTGGAGGGTGTGGGTAAGTGCTGTGATGGGTCTTCCAGGCTGCTTATTTCCAGCTCTTCAATGGCTGGAGGTGAGAAGGTGGATGGAGCTGAAGGACTGGCTGGCTGAGGGTGTCAGTCACTTGGCAGAGCTCCCAGTAAACCAAGCCTCCAAGCAGTAGAGACAGCACTCACATTTGTATTGAGAGAGGGATGATGTGGTGCAGGATCCTCAGGTGGGTGTTCACCGCTGACCTCCCCTCACCGCAGGCAGGGTCCACGCCCTCACCAGTCAGCGTGATGTCTCACTCCTCAAAGTGAGTGAGGGGCCTAATGTGGGCCACTCCACCCCCAGGTCTGGGACCTCTCCCTGCTGTTGTGAGTCAGCTTCTCCTGCATGAAAACAGATGGAGAGAGTGTGAGCAAGACACATGGCACTGAGGGGAATGCTTGTGTGGTGAGCGGAGCCATGGACGGGATGGGGACGTGAGCTCCAGAGGGTATGAGCCTGATGGGGATGTGAGGGTGTGTGTGAGAGTTAGTGGTGTTGTCCCTTGATGTGTGAGATCCCTGTGGATGTGTGATGGGCTTGTGAGTGTGTGTGGGTTGGGAGGGATGAGGTAGTTGACTTACCTGGTGGAACGGATGAGACCATTCACCTTCTTCCGGCACTGGGTGGCTGATCTCCTCTGGGTGACCACCACCTCCCAGGCTGGATTGGTGACTCTGGTAGACCTCCTGCGGCCAGAGTGGGGGTCGAGGACATTGTGACGGCTTCCACTGTGTCCAGCAGGCGCTCCAGAGAGACCTCACCAAACTTGGGGCTGCTGTCTTTGTGTTTGGGACCATCTGTCACCTGAAGCAGTCCTGGTCTGTAGACATGAAGTCGGCTGTGCTCTGGAGTGATTTAAATATGGTGCCCGGAGCGAGGAAGCACTGAGGTCACAGTGGGAAAATCCGAGTTTATTTGCTCGCCCGCTCGCCAGAGTGTTTCCCGTGGGTGGATTATTAATGAGGCAGGACCCACCTGTGACAGCCCTTGGCGCAAATCTGGGACAATTCCACCCTTGGTCTCCTTATTTAAGGAAGGATGTAAACGCGTTGGAAGCAGTTCAGAGAAGGTTTATCAGACTAATACCTGGAATGGACGGGTTGTCTTATAAGGAAAGATTGGACAGACTAGGCTTGTATCCACTGGAGTTTAGAAGAGTAAAAGGCAACTTGATTGAAACATATAAGATCCTGAGGGGTCTTGACAGGATGGATGTGGAGACGGTGTTTCCTCTCATGGAACAATCTAGACTAGGGGTCACTGTTTAAAAATAAGGGGTCACCCATTTAAAACAGAGATGAGGAGAATCCCTTTCTCTCAGATGGTTGTCAGTCTTTGGAACTCTCTTCCTGAAAAGGCAGTAGAAGCAGAATCTTTGAATATTTTTAAGGCAGGGGTGGATAGATTCGGGGTTAAGGGGGTGAAAGGTTATCGGGGGTAGGCGGGATTGTGGGTTGAGGTTACATCCCGATCAGCCATGGTCTTATTGAATGGCAGAGCAGGTTCGAGGGGCTGAGTGGCCTACTCCTGCTCCTAATTCGTATGTTTGTATGAGTTTTGAGTGAAGTCGGATAAAATCCTCAGCGATTGATGGTCAGTTTTCTCTATCTCTGACCATCTCTTCTTGTGAATCAATTGGTGCGATGTCAGGACAGAGTGGGATTGTGAACACCAGGACACTTGGGGTTTGGCTTGTCTTGTGGTGGAATTGGAGTTAACCGTTGCCTTGTCTAATTCCAGGAGGCAATGATGGTGCCATCCAGGAGCAGCTGCAGGAAATTGAGGAAAAGGTTGAGGTCTTCACAGTGGAGGAATCGAGTGAGGAACAGGAGGAGGAAGTCAGTACTGTGACAGTCGTGGCCAAAAGGAACAGGGGAATGAAGATAAAAGGTGCAGAGGTTTCTGTCCATGTACAGCAGTGACATTCCCCACTCCCCCACCCCGCGATACCCCCACTCCCACCCCTATCCAAATCAAACCTGTCTTCAGCACCCAGGCTTCCGCCAAACCCTGCCTGGACACGGAACTCTTCCAAAGATCTTGATGTCAAAACTGTTCTGGATAATTTCAAGCCAATCATCACGAACATTCATCCACCCCCACCCCCTCCAGGGTGATGATTCTTCACCCACCACCACCCCCCCACCCCACCCCCTGTAAAGGGTGTCCCTCCGCTCACCCTACCAGCTTCACAGAGGGGGTTACTATGTGAGACTGTATGGCTAGGATTCTAACTCTGTTTTCACCTTGAGCAGTTGGTCATGTGGGATCCTGCTGCTCGAGCGCCAGTCATTCAGCCTGACACCTTCTGTGCTGGTCCTGAGGCTGTTGAATCCTCAGTGGTTCAATCTGGTGTTTGGGATACAGTTCATCGGTCCCCTGATTTTGGTGTGTGTTTTGCAATCTGTCCGAGTGGATTTTGCACAGATTTACTATGTTACTGCAGCATGGTCTCTGTCTCACCCTGACCTCAGCAGCATTATTCTCAGTGCAGGAGCATCAGCTGAACACTGGCTGTGCAGCCCCCACAGTTGAACAACTCATGTCGGCCAATGGGTGAGGGAGGGGTGGGGGTGTCTGTGACACTGAAACCTGTGCCCCACAAAGAACATAACAATGCGGTAAAAATGATTGTGGTCGGGGATTGGTGGTGGTGGGGGGATGGTTTCTGTACACTGGGAGGGGGAAGTGAGAGGATTCTTCAACAGCCTGAGACCCCCAGCTCCCCGATTTGGGGAAGTTGGTCTCAGCCCATCATGATGCTGTTACAACAAGGAGCAAATTGGATAATACTGACTGAGTGAGGTTTGCGGTGAGAATATAATCTGATTGAATCATGCAGCTGTTTTAGTCACATATTGGTGGCCTGTCTCATTAACCTGCATCGCAGTGGTTGTAGAATCAGAAGGGAACTGCACCCTGGCCTGATCTTGTCCTGTGCATGTCTCAGATTCAATGCTAATTCTCATGAGCACCAGCACCCTACCAAGACAGAACAGGAACAGGCCCCTGAGTCTAGGCAATTTCAATTTAATACGAACATTTTTATTGTTCGATTTATCTTTTCAAAGTTGCTCCAAGGTTTACTTGGAACTGCCCAACCGGCTGTCAGAAACTCTCAGCAGAAATTTACCCAGCTTCTGCTCAACAAACGTGAGTCAGAGGTTTTAACAGCATGGATTTATACAGCGCCATTAAATGCAATAAATCATCCCGAGGTGCTTCACTGGAGGTTTATGAAGCCAACTTTGATACCCAGTCACATAAAGGAAATGTTAGCTTGGTCAATGTGAAATGTTTTAAGGAGCATCCAATGGGAGGATAGAGAGAGTGAGATAGAGAGATGCCGAGGTTTAGGGAGGGAATTCCAGAGCTTAGGGCTCAGGCAGCGAGAGGCACAGTCGCCAATACTGGAGCAATAAAAATGTTGCTCGTGTTTGTGAATATTGGAATTGAATAAATGTCAGTTGTTAGTTTGACTCCCTGTTCAGCTCATTCACAGAAGCTCATTGAGGATGAGACTGAGGATGAACAGGATCTGGGAGATGAGGAGAAAGAGACAGAGGAGGAGGAAAACATCTGTCAGCAGATCCACAGCTGTGAAGAGCTGGACTCAGCTTCTGGCAAAACATCCCCTAATGTGAGTGAGCCAATCACCTGCCCTCTTTCAACTCTTTGTTCTGCTTCTTTTTTGGAATCATCTGTAACTCGGGTGACAAACACGATGCATAAACTGGAGTGGGGGCAAGGAGCAAATGGAGAGGGGGGGATAATGTGGGGGGTTGGGGAGTGTGGGATGGGGGGGAGGAGTCTGGGACCGGGGTGGAGGGGTGGAGGGGGAGAAGGGTGGGACGTGGGGGAGGTAGGGAGTGGGGGGAGTGTGGGACGTTGGGGGGTGGGACGTGGGGGGTGGTGGTGGGAGGGTGGGGGGAGAGTGGGACGGGCGGGGAGGAGTCTGGGAGCGGGGTGGAGGTGGAGAAATGTGGGAAATGGGGTGGGGGGGAGTGGGGAGGGTGTGGGATGAGGGGTGGGGGTATGGGGAGTGGGGATGGGGGAGTGTGGGACGAGGCGGGGGGAAGTGTGGGGGGGAATTGGGGGATGGGGGAGTTGGGGGGTAGTGGGAGGGAGTAGGGGGGGGAGTTGGGGGGTAGTGGGAGGGAGTGGGGGGGGGAGTCGGGGGGAGTGTGGGACAAGCGCGGAGTGTGGGGGTGGGAATTGGGGGACGGGGGGAGTGTGGGGGGGAATTGGGGGATGGGGGTGTGGGGGTGGTGGGGGCGGAGGTGGGTGGTGGATGGGAGTGGGGGGAGTTGGGGAGGGGGGGGAGTGGGGGAGTGGGGCTGGGGAGGGGGGCAGTGGGGGTGGGTAGGGGGAGTGGGGGACGGGAATGGGGGAGTGTTGGGGGGAATTGGGGGATGGGAATGGGGAAGTTTGGGAGGGGAATTGGGGGACCAGAATTGGGGAGGTGGGGGGTATGAGGGGAGTGTTGGGGGGTAGTGTGGGACGGAGGGATGGGGGGGGAAGTGTGGGATGGGGGGTGGAGTGTGAGGGGGGTAGTGTGGGACCGGGTTTGGGGGGAGTATGGGACGGGGGGAGTGTGGGGCGGGGGGGATGTGGGGGGGGGGGGGTGGAGTGTGTGGGGGGTGGGGGGAGTGTGGGTGGGGGGAGGGGAGTGGGTGGGGGAGGGTGTGGGTGTTGGGGAGGGGAGTGTGGGGGGCAGGAGGCAAGTGTGGAGGGGGGTAGTGTGGGATGGGGGGTGGAGTGTGAGGGGGGTAGTGTGGGACGGGGTTTGGGGGGAGTATGGGACGGGGGGAGTGTGGGGTGGGGGGGAGTGTGGGACGGGGGGGATGTGGGGGGCGGGTGGAGTGTGGGGGGGAGGGGAGGGGGTGGGGGAGGGTGTGGGTGTTGGGGAGGGGAGTGTGGGGGGTGGGAGGCAAGTGTGGGGGGGGAGGCTCCAATGGAAGATTTGCGAAATGTGAATTTTTTAAATCCATGAACAGACTCGCAGTTTATTTGACACTTTATTAATGTGATGCTTTAGGGCAAATTCTTCATTAATTTTACTCGGACATTCCACGTTCCTGATCGGCTGATGTCATCTCATCCTTTGTTATTTAGGAAAGTCCCAGATGTGAGAGTGTCTCGGTTAAAGTGGGTAAACTTGAGGAATTTGCCTTCAAACCTGCACCACAAGGGACAGTTGTTAAGTGTCGGATTACCAGGGACAAGAAGGGAATGGATAAGGGAATGTTTCCGACTTACTACCTACACATGGAGAGAGACGATGGGAAAAAGGTACCTGTTAGATTTTAGATCCAGATGTTCAGGCAGGAGGTTCTGATGAATCAACATCTGTCCAGATCCTCTCGTGAGGAACACCAGACTGGACTTTACCTGGGGTCCAGGAGAAGGTTCCCAGCAGAGTGAGTTCCCCAAACTCCAACATCATTCAACCCCATGGCTAAAGGTTTTGTTGGTTCTATAAAGCAATTTTCTTTACTTAGCTAAATTGTGGCCAACTTTTGATTTTTATTTCAAATTCCCTTTAGGTGTTGTATCTGTCCCTGTGCCTCCCACTCAAACCCTTGAAAGATCAGACAGGCGACTTGTCCAGGGGTGTCACAGTTTGGCTGCTGGGGTGTCTGTGTCTTGCCTGAAGTGACTTTTAAACCCTGACTTCACTGTGACAGGCAGGAGTCCTGTACAGCCTGGGTGTGATAGGCTGACTAGGTGGTGGGTGGTGGGCGGGAAGGCGAGGGAGGTCTAACACCCTTTCCCAGCCCAGCCAAATCCACCTCTAAAGGGACTCTGACTCCGATTTGTGCTTCCAAATCCTGCTGGGTGAGTTCCTGACTCCAGTCACCCAGTGAGGCGAAAATTGGAGGAATATCCTTATGGAATGCCTCCCTGCTGTCCGTGGGGGAGGGGAAGAGGGAGGGGAGGAGGGTGAGGGTGGGGGCAGAGGATGGGTGGGTATGGGGAGGAGGGTGGGTGCAGAGGCTGAGGGTGGGTGCAGAGGCTGAGGGTGGGTGCAGAGGGCGAGGGCGAGGGTGAGGCTGGGTGCAGAGGGCGAGGGTGAGGCTGGGTGCAGAGGGGGAGGGGGAGGGTGGGTGCAGAGGGGGAGGGGGAGGGTGGGTGCAGAGGGGGAGGGGGAGGGTGGGTGCAGAGGGGGAGGGGGAGGGTGGGTGCAGAGGGGGAGGGGGAGGGTGGGTGCAGAGGGGGAGGGGGAGGGTGGGTGCAGAGGGGGAGGGGGAGGGTGGGTGCAGAGGGGGAGGGGGAGGGTGGGTGCAGAGGGGGAGGGGGAGGGGGAGGGTGGGTGCAGAGGGGGAGGGGGAGGGGGAGGGTGGGTGCAGAGGGCGAGGGGGAGGGGGAGGGTGGGTGCAGAGGGCGAGGGGGAGGGGGAGGGTGGGTGCAGAGGGCGAGGGCGAGGGGGAGGGTGGGTGCAGAGGGCGAGGGGGAGGGGGGGTGCAGAGGGCGAGGGGGAGGGTGGGTGCAGGGGGCAAGGGGGAGGGTGGGTGCAGAGGGGGAGGGGTGGGAGGGTGGGTGCCGAGGGGGAGGGGGAGGGTGGGTGCAGAGGGCGAGGGGGAGGGTGGGTGCAGAGGGGGAGGGGGAGGGTGGGTGCCGAGGGGGAGGGGGAGGGTGGGTGCAGAGGGCGAGGGGGAGGGTGGGTGCAGAGGGGGAGGGGTGGGAGGGTGGGTGCCGAGGGGGAGGGGGAGGGGGAGGGTGGGTGCAGAGGGGGAGGGGTGGGAGGGTGGGTGCCGAGGGGGAGGGGGAGGGGGAGGGTGGGTGCAGAGGGGGAGGGGGAGGGGGAGGGTGGGTGCAGAGGGGGAGGGGTGGGAGGGTGGGTGCCGAGGGGGAGGGGGAGGGGGAGGGTGGGTGCAGAGGGGGAGGGGTGGGAGGGTGGGTGCCGAGGGGGAGGGGGAGGGGGAGGGTGGGTGCGGAGGGGGAGGGGGAGGGTGGGTGCAGAGGGCGAGGGGGAGGGGGAGGGTGGGTGCAGAGGGCGAGGGGGAGGGGGAGGGTGGGTGCAGAGGGGGAGGGCGAGGGGGAGGGTGGGTGCAGAGGGGGAGGGGGAGGGTGGGCGCAGAGGGGGAGGGGGGAGGGCGGGTGCTGAGGGCGAGAGGGAGGGTGGGTGCAGAGGGGGAGGGGGAGGGGGAGGGTGGGTGCAGAGGGCGAGGGGGAGGGTGGGTGCAGAGGGGGAGGGTGAGGCCGTGTGCAGAGGGCGAGGGTGGGTGCAGAGGGGGAGGGCGAGGGTGGGTGCAGAGGGGGAGGGGGAGGGTGGGTGCAGAGGGGGAGGGGGAGGGTGGGTGCAGAGGGGGAGGGGGAGGGTGGGTGCAGAGGGCGAGGGGGAGGGCGGGTGCAGAGGGCGAGGGCGAGGGGGAGGGTGGGTGCAGAGGGCGAGGGTGAGGGGGAGGGCGGGTGCAGAGGGCGAGGGGGAGGGGGAGGGCGGGTGCAGAGGGCGAGGGGGAGGGGGAGGGCGGGTGCAGAGGGCGAGGGGGAGGGGGAGGGCGGGTGCA
Source organism: Carcharodon carcharias (assembly GCF_017639515.1). NCBI lineage: Eukaryota > Metazoa > Chordata > Chondrichthyes > Lamniformes > Lamnidae > Carcharodon > Carcharodon carcharias. The sequence goes on from NC_054497.1 coordinate 16,470,666, forward strand.
GAGGGCGAGGGGGAGGGGGAGGGCGGGTGCAGAGGGCGAGGGGGAGGGGGAGGGTGGGTGCAGAGGGGGAGGGGGAGGGGGAGGGCGGGTGCAGAGGGCGAGGGGGAGGGGGAGGGCGGGTGCAGAGGGGGAGGGGGAGGGGGAGGGCGGGTGCAGAGGGCGAGGGGGAGGTGGAGGGTGGGTGCAGAGGGCGAGGGGGAGGGGGAGGGTGGGTGCAGAGGGGGAGGGGGAGGGTGGGTGCAGACGTCGAGGGGGAGGGGGCGGGTGGATGCAGAGGGCGAGGGGGAGGGCGGGTGCAGAGGGCGAGGGGAAGGGGGAGGGTGGGTGCAGAGGGCGAGGGGGAGGGGGAGGGTGGGTGCAGAGGGGGAGGGTGGGTGCAGAGGGCGAGGGGGAGAGTGGGTGCAGAGGGGGAGGGGGAGAGTGGGTGCAGAGGGCGAGGGGGCGAGTGGGTGCAGAGGGCGAGGGGAAGGGGGAGGGTGGGTGCAGAGGGCGAGGGGGAGAGTGGGTGCAGAGGGCGAGGGGAAGGGGGAGGGTGGGTGCAGAGGGCGAGGGGGAGGGGGAGGGTGGGTGCAGAGGGCGAGGGTGAGGGGGAGGGTGGGTGCAGAGGGCGAGGGGGAGGGGGAGGGCGGGTGCAGAGGGCGAGGGGGAGGGTGGGTGCAGAAGGCGAGGGGGAGGTGGAGGGTGGGTGCAGAGGGCGAGGGGGAGGGTGGGTGCAGAGGGGGAGGGGGAGGGTGGGTGCAGAGGGTGAGGGGGAGGGGGAGGGTGGGTGCAGAGGGCGAGGGGGAGGTGGAGGGTGGGTGCAGAGGGGTAGGGGGAGGGTGGGTGCAGAGGGAGAGGGGGAGGGTGGGTGCAGAGGGCGAGGGGGAGGGTGGGTGCAGAGGGCGAGGGGGAGGGTGGGTGCAGAGGGCGAGGGGGAGGGTGGGTGCAGAGGGCGAGGGGGAGGGTGGGTGCAGAGGGCGAGGGGGAGGGTGGGTGCAGAGGGCGAGGGGGAGGGTGGGTGCAGAGGGCGAGGTGGAGGGTGGGTGCAGAGGGCGAGGGGGAGGGCGGGTGCAGAGGGCGAGGGGGAGGGCGGGTGCAGAGGGTGAGGGGGAGGGCGGGTGCAGAGGAGGAGGGGGAGGTGGAGGGCGGGTGCAGAGGGGGAGGGTGAGGGCGGGTGCAGAGGGCGAGGGGGAGGGTGAGGTTGAGGGCGGGTGGAGAGGGCGAGGAGGAGGGGGAGGGTGCGGGCGGGTGGAGAGGGCGAGGAGGAAGGGGAGGGTGAGGGCGGGTGCAGAGGGCGAGGAGGAGGGGGAGGGTGAGGGCAGGTGCAGAGGGCGAGGGGGAGGGGGAGGTTGAGGGCGGGTGCAGAGGGCGAGGGGGAGGCGGAGGTTGAGGGCGGGTGCAGAGGGCGAGGAGGAGGGGGAGGGTGAGGGCGGGTGCAGAGGGCGAGGGGGAGGGTGAGGGGGAGGGTGAAGGTGGTTGTAGAGGGTGAGGGTGGGTACAGAGGGTGGGGGTAGAGTGGGTGTAGAGGGTGAGGGGGAGGGTGAGGGTTGGTGTAGAGGGTGAGGGGGAGGTTGAGGGTTGGTGTAGAGGGTAAGGGGGAGAGTTGATTTTTTAGTCCATGCAAAGTGGGAGCTGCAAATAGTAAAACGTCTGAATTGTGTGATGACTTTTAGATATTCTTGATGGCTGGTCGCAAACGCAAAAAGAGCAAAACATCAAATTATCTGATCTCCACTGACCCAACTAACCTGTCCCGTGGTGGAGAGAGCTTCATTGGGAAGTTGAGGTGAGTTTGACATTTTGTTCAGTTGCAAAGCCTGAAGATGGGTTGAGTTTGTGGAGATGGGAAATTTTGGACAGGGCTCCCCTTCCCCTAAAGCCCACCAGGAAGGTCATTGGTCACATTTCAGTTATTAACTGCTGGGATCACTCAGATCCTCCATTCTTTCACTCCAGAGGCTGAGGCCTTCTCTCTCATTATGATCCCATCTGAAATGTGTTTGTTTGTCTCAGGCCAATTTTAAGCAGAAGAAACTGCTCTGGATGCAGTGATCGCCCCCAGACAGGGAGCTGTAAACTCTCGTACAGTGAGGAGCAGGGGAGGGTTTCGGGAATCTTCCTTGGAGCCACCTCCCTTCATTGGGAATGACAGTGATCCTCCATACAGTTCACTGCTTAAAGAAATGACTCCTTACATTGGTGCCCGGCTGTACCCTGTACTCAGTGCCCGGCTGTACCCTGTACCCGGTGCCCGGCTGTACCCTGTACCCGGTGCCCGGCTGCACTAGAATAATACAAAATCTGAGCAGCAAGTCCCTGACTCTCTGACTCTGGTGCAATCTGTGGAAAACCAGCTTCTCAACATCTGGTGCAGCTGTTAGTTTGTTTGGATTTATTGGATTGAAATGTTTCCTTTTATTGCTTCATATTATACTGTACAAACAAAGACTCTTGGAATGCATTTCCTTAAATCCCACAGATTGGACCCTAATCCCAAACCGAGCAGCCCCTAACTCTGATAGAACTCTAATGTCTCCGATTCCTCACGCCAGGTCTAATGTCCTTGGAACCAAGTTCACTGTATTTGATAATGGAGTGAATCCAGACAAAATACCCATGGTGCCAGAGTGCATGACTCTCCGGGAAGAGATAGTTGCTGTATATTATGTAAGTAATTCATTGTGTTTGATGTGACTGCGTCGAGAATAAGAGAGGAGAGATTCAGAACACAACCATTCAAAGATCCTTATGGAAGTTGTACTAGAGACTGGAGAGCTGTCAAAGTAACATTTTGTACATAAAGAGAGAGTAAACCAGATTAGTGCAGCTCACTCAGCCTAATATCGGGAGTCTGAAAGCTTAATACAGAAGCAAATTAATACACAGCACATATTTGTAAAAGCTAAGTTGTGTCTATTTGAAGCTACAGCAGTGTTTTGTTGAAGGACGTGTGGTACATGTTGGTGTACATGGCATGTGGAAACCCGGTTATGAGGTTGGACAGAAAGTACAGAACAGGTGGAATGGGTGTTTTTGGGGTGGAGATAGGTAAACAGTGGTGTCTGCAGAGAGAATTTTGGGATCAGTGCTCTTCTCAATAGGTACAAATGACCTGGACTTGGGTATAAGAAACCCCCAAAAAAAGAGACCATCAGACATCCCAAAGCGATTCACAGCCAATGAAGTACTTTTGAAGTGTAGCCACTGTTGTAATGTAGGAAACACAGCAGCCAATTTGTGCACAGCAAGCTCCCACGAACAGCAATGTGATAATGATGTGATCTTGGTTGAGGGATAAATATTGGCCCCAGAACACTGGGGAGAACTCCTCCCTGCTCAGCTTTGAAAGAATGTTATGCGATCTCTTATATTTATCTACCGGAGAGGCCAAACAACACCGCAATTTGAAAGACAGTTCCTCTGACAGTTCCTCACTTCCCTCAGTGCTGCAGTGGAGAGTCAGCCTTGGTTTTTGTACTCACATCCTGGAGTGGGATTTGAACCTGGAATCTTGTGACTCAGATTATTCACTGCGTTACATTCATTAGCAACACAAACGTTTGGAGTGTGGATTTGTTCAGGTCTGTGTCCTTTGTACTTGAGTAAAGGAGGGAGGGACCGAGGTGGGGGAGTGTAAAGGCGAGGGAGGGACCGAGGTGGGGGAGTGTAAATGCGAGGGAGGGACCGAGGTGGGGGAGTGTAAAGGCGAGGGAGGGACCGAGGTGGGGGAGTGTAAATGCGAGGGAGGGACCGAGGTGGGGCAGTGTAAAGGCGAGGGAGGGACCGAGGTGGGGCAGTGTAAAGGCGAGGGAGGGACCGAGGTGGGGGAGTGTAAAGGCGAGGGAGGGACCGAGGTGGGGGAGTGTAAACGCGAGGGAGGGACCGAGGTGGGGCAGTGTAAAGGCGAGGGAGGGACCGAGGTGGGGGAGTGTAAACGCGAGGGAGGGACCGAGGTGGGGGAGTGTAAACGCGAGGGAGGGACCGAGGTGGGGGAGTGTAAAGGCGAGGGAGGGACCGAGGTGGGGGAGTGTAAAGGTTTTACTAGGGCCAAGTGGTTTTGAACTGGAGAGGGATAAGCAAACTGGAAATGTTACGGTGAATGAAGGTCAAAGACTGGACTCTTGGCTGCTTGAGAATTGTAATTGTAAATAATCATTTCTTAAATAGTCAAAATTTCTTATTTCCAGACACAGATGCAGAAATAATTGGGATTGGAAGAGAAAGATGTGGAGCATGAACAAAACTTCAACAAACCATGTATTTTTCTTTTCTTGTTGCTTTCATTTTAGGAAACCAACATTCTTGGATTTAAGGGACCACGGAAAATGACAGTGATCATCCCAGGAATGAATCTGGACGGTGAGAGAGTTTGCATTCGACCCAAGAATGTGAGTCCAGTCCCTTCAGGTGGGGTGGGACAGTATCCGAACCTCTCATAAACTCAGTGCACCAAGGGAAGTCATTTGATGGGCTGAATGGCCCTCTCCTGCTCCCATATTCCATTCTCCCACTTGGGAATTTGGAGCCTTCTGTGCATTTTCATCACTAACCTGGTTTGTAATGACTCAGATTCCAGTCCTTCGGATAATATAAAGAGGAATAAAGCAAGGGTTGTGCCAGGGACAAGGACTTTTAGGGCACTGCCTGTTGGTTTCCGATGGATAGTGAGAGGGACTAGCCTGTGGAAAGTTTCAAACCTCCCACTTCATTAAAGCCACATGCGTTTGTTTCAAGTACTGAACTGCAGTCTATGCCTGAGTGAGTAAACAGAAAGGGAGGATTGGGTGCAGAGGGAGGTGAAGTTGTTGAAAATTATACCCGATATGTGCCAGCTGCAGTTCAGTGGGTAGTAACATCACCTTGAATTCACAGATTTCAAACTCCAGGTCCCTCAGGAATCCAGGCTGACACTCCAGTGCAGTACTGAGTGAGCACTGCGCTGCATGAGATGGCTTCTGTCAGACGAGACGTTAAAACAAGGCCCATCTGCCCCCTCAGATAAATGTAAAAGAATTCCAACGGTATTATTCAAAGAAGAGCAGAGGAGTTCTCCCCAGTGTCCTGACTAATTTCTCCCTTAATCAACTTCACAAAAAACAGCTTATGCTTGTCTTCGCTTTTCAACATGTCCCATTATTGAATTCATGTTGATTCTCTCCACTCGTGCCCGGACAGATTTCTTCCCCTGAGTCGAAGCACCGCAATCGTCTCACAAACATCAGTTCCTCATGTGCCTGTCACAGCTGAGCCCAGTCCTGTCTTCACTGTGTTCCTGTCAGGACCTTGCCCCCGAGCTGCCGGAGGTGTTCAGGAGCAGTTAACTCCCTACACACTCGGCTGGTCCTGTTGGAGGCCCATGTGCCTTACACACAGGAGCAGAATTGTTACCTGAGCTATTGACAGGATGTATGATGAGTATGTTTATGGCACCAGGAACACGAGACATTGCTGACACGATGGCAGAATAAAAACATGGAGAATATCATCGAACTGCATAACAAGGCTCCAGTCTGGAATGAAGACACTCAGTCCTATGTCCTGAACTTTCATGGACGTGTGACCCAGGCCTCAGTGAAGAATTTCCAAATCATCCATTCCAATGACCGTAAGTAAAGGGCTCAAGGGTCAAGGCTGGGTTCAAGGGTCAGCAATGTGGCATTACCTCACACCAGGCTGGACTTCCTGTAACATTTTTCTTTAACAGTGAAGCCCCAGTGAAGGGTCAAGGCTCTGGATCAGGGCAACTCTGAGGCCAAAAAGATTTATTTTGGAGAAGGTAGTTCGCTTCCACCAAACTTGGTGTCAATTGCTGAAAGATGGAAGGGAGGGAAAGCAGTTTGATGGGGCTCTGATCCCACAGAGAATCAGTTAGAGTTGGAGTTGGAGATGGGGGTGGGAGTTTGGGAGAGGAGGGTTCAGATGGTGAGAAACAGTTTGAATAGAATGTGGTGAGAACTTCTGGATCAGTCTGTGATCATTGAACCCAATAACTCTTCTCTCTCTGTCTTCCAGCCAATTACATCATCATGCAGTTTGGCCGTGTTGCTGATGATGTCTTCACAATGGATTATAATTACCCCATATGCCCCATTCAGGCCTTCGCAGTCTCACTGTCCAGTTTTGCCAGCAAGCTGGCCTGCGAATAGAACCTCGATGTACTGCCAGAGGACAGGGGCAGAACAAAGTCAATCCTCAAATTTTCATAAGCCCAGCAAAGTGGGAGAAGATACAAGCAACAACAGCTATTTAATAGAGAAATCCAGGAATACTCTGCAAGATTTATCAGGATATCTGATCTTAAACTTGAAACAATGTTTTTGAAGAACGTGTCAGAAATAGGGGAAAATTTAATGAATGTTTCATGTTAAAAGCTTGTACAGAAAAAGCCTGTGTATCTTGTCTATGGCATTATCCATTTGCTCATGATCTAGTATCACTCGGATTTTCTACCACACAGCACAACTGAAAGATTGTAAATCCTTGGATTTACAAAATGATAGGGTCAAAATGGGATGGAGGGGAGGAAGGAGGGAGGAAGGGAGGAGGGAGGAGGAAGGAGGAAGGAGGAAGGAGGGAGGAGGGAGGAGGGAGGAGGGAGGAGGGAGGAGGGAGGAGGAAGGGAGGGAGGGGGAAGGAGGGAGGGGGAAGGAGGGAGGGGGAAGGAGGGAGGAGGGAGGAGGAGGGGGGAGGGGGGAGGAAGGAAGGAAGGAGGAGGGGGGAGGGGGGAGGAAGGAAGGAAGGAGGAGGGGGGAGGGGGGAGGGAGGAAGGAAGGGAGGAGGGGAGGGAGGAGGAAGGAAGGGAGGAGGGGGAGGGAGAAGGGAGGAGGGGGAGGGAGGAGGGAGGAGGAAGGAAGGGAGGAGGGGGAGGGGGAAGGGAGAAGGGAGGAGGGGGAGGGAGAAGGAAGGAAGGAGGGAGGGAGGAGGAGGGAGAAGGAGGGAGGGGGAAGGGAGGAAGGAGGGAGGGAGGAGGAGAGGGAGGGAGGAGGAGAGGGGGAAGGAGGAAGGATAGAGGAGGGGGAAAGGAGGGAGGAGGGGGGAAAGGAGGGAGGAGGGGGGAAAGGAGGGAGGAGGAAGGAGGGAGGGGGGAAAGGAGGAGAGGGAGGGAGGAGGGGGAGGGAGTAAGGAGGGAGGAAGGAGGAGAGAGGAAGGGAGGTAGAGAGGAAGGAGGAGGGAGGGAGGAAGGAGGGAGGAGGGGGGAAAGGAGGAAGGAGGGAGGAGGGGGAAAGGAGGGAGGAAGGGGGAGAGGGAGGGAGGAGGAAGGAGGGAGAGGGAGGGAGGAAGGAAGAAGGAGGGAGGAAGGAGGGAGAGGGAGGGAGGAAGGAAGAAGGAGGGAGAGGGAGGAAGGAAGGAGGGAGAGGGAGGAAGGAAGGAGGAGGGAGGGAGGGAGGAAGGAGGAGGGAGGGAGGAAGGAGGAGAGAGGGGGAAAGGAGGGAGGAGGAAGGAGGAGGGACAGTGGAGGGAGGGAAGGAGGGATGGTGGAGGGAGGGAGGGAGGAAGGAGGAGGGAGGAAGGAGGAGGGAGGGAGAGAGGGGGAGGGAGGGAGAAGGGAAGGGAGGGAGAGAGGAAGGGAGGGAAGGGAGGGAGAGAGGAAGGGAGGGGAGGAGGGAAGGGAGGGAGAGAGGAAGGGAGGGAGGGGGAAGGGAGGAGGAAGGGAGGGAAGAAGGAGGGAGGAGGAAAGGATGAGAGAGGGAGGAGGGAGGGAAGAGGGAGGGAGGAGGGAAGAAGGAGGAAGGGAGGGAGAGAGGAAGGAGGAGTGAGGGAGAGAGGAAGGGACGGAGGCATGGAGGAGAGAGGGAGGGAGAGAGCAAGGGAGGAGGAGGAGGGTGGAGGAGAGAGAGAGGGAGGAGGAGGGAGAGTGGAAGGGAGGGAGAGAGGAGGGAGGGAGAGAGGAAGGGAGGGGGAAGGGGGAGGGAGGGTGGGAAGGAGGGAGAGACGAAGGGACGGGGAAGGGGGGAGGGAGAGAGGAAGGGAGGAGGAGGGAGAGAGGAGGGAGGGAGAGAGGGAGGGAGAAAGGAAGGGAGGAGGGAGGGAGAGAGGAGGAGGGAGGGAGGGAGGAGGAGGAGGAGAGGGAGGGAGGAGGAGAGGGAGGGAGCAGGGAAGGAGGAGAGGGAGGGAGGAGGGAAGGAGGAGGAGAGGGAGGGAGGAGGGAAGGAGGAGAGGGAGGGAGGAGGGAAGGAGAGGGAGGAGGGAAGGAGGAGAGGGAGGGAGGAGGGAAGGAGAGGGAGGGAAGGAGGAGAGGGAGGGAGGAGGGAAGGAGAGGGAGGGAAGGAGGAGGAGAGGGAGGGAAGGAGGAGGAAGGGAGGGAGAGAGGAGGGAGGGAGAGAGGAGGGGACGGGGAAGGGGGGAGGGAGGGTGGGAAGGAGGGAGAGAGGAAGGGACGGGGAAGGGGGGAGGGATGGTGGGAAGGAGGGAGAGAGGAAGGGAGGGAGAGAGGAAGGGAGGAGGAGGGAGAGAGGAGGGAGGGAGGGAGAGAGGGAGGGAGAAAGGAAGGGAGGAGGGAGAGAGGACGGGAGGGAGAGAGGGAGGGAGAAAGGAAGGGAGGAGGGAGAGAGGAGGAGGGAGGGAGGAGGGAGGGAGGATGAAGGAGGGAGGAAGAGGGAGGAGGGAGGGAGGAGGGAGAGAGAGAGGGAGGAAGGGAGAGGGAGAGAGGGGGAAGTGAAAGGGGGGAAGGGGGAAGGAAGAGCTGGGAAGGGAGAGAGAGGGTGGGGGGGGAAGGGAGGTGGGAAGGGAGAGTGAGGGAGGGGGGAAAGGGAGAGGGAGGAGGAGGGAGAGGGAGGGAGGGAGGCGGGAAGAGAGGGAGGGAGGAAGGAAGGGAGTGAGGGGGAGAGGGGAGAAGAGGGGGGGAGGGGGAGAGGGAAGGGGGGAGAGGGGAGAGGGGAGAGGGGAAAGGGGGAGAGGGGAAGGGGGAGAGGGGAGAGGGGAGGGGGAGAGGGAAGGTGGGAGAGGGGGAGAGGGAAGGGGGGGAGAGGGGAGAGGGGAGAGGGGAAAGGGGGAGAGGGGGAAGGGGGAGAGGGGAAGGGGGAGAAGGAAGAGGGGAGAGGGGGAAGAGGGGAGAGGGGAAAGGGGGAGAGGGGAAAGGGGGAGAGGGGGAAGGGGGAGAGGGGAAGGGGGAGAAGGAAGAGGGGAGAGGGGGAAGAGGGGAGAGGGGGAAGAGGGGAGAGGGGGAAGGGGGGAGAGGGGGAAGGGGGGAGAGGGGAGAGGGGAGAGGGGGAGAGGGGAAGGGGGAGAAGGAAGAGGGGAGAGGGGGAAGGGGGGAGAGGGGGAGAGGGAAGGTGGGAGAGGGGGAGAGGGAAGGGTGGAGAGGGGAGAGGGGGAAGGGGGGAGAGGGAAGGGGGGAGAGGGGAGAGGGGAAAGGGGGAGAAGGAAGAGGGGAGAGGGGGAAGGGGGGAAGGGGGGAAGAGGGGAGAGGGGAAGGGGGGAGAAGGAAGAGGGGAGAGGGGGAAGGGGGGAGAGGGGAGAGGGGAGAGGGGAAAGGGGGAGAAGGAAGAGGGGAGAGGGGGAAGGGGGGAGAGGGAAGGGGGGAGAGGGAAGGGGGGAGAGGAGAGAGGGGAGAGGGGAAGGGGGGAGAGGGGGAAGGGGGAGAGGGGAAGGGGGAGAAGGAAGAGGGGAGAGGGGAAAGGGGGAGAGGGGGAAGGGGGGGAAGGGGGGAGAGGGGGAAGGGGGAGAGGGGAAGGGGGAGAAGGAAGAGGGGAGAGGGGAAAGGGGGAGAGGGGGAAGGGGGGGAGAGGGAAGGTGGGAGAAGGGGAGAGGGAAGGGGGGAGAGGGGAAAGGGGGAGAGGGGAAAGGGGGAGAGGGGAAGGGGGAGAAGGAAGAGGGGAGAGGGGAAAGGGGGAGAGGGGGAAGGGGGGGAGAGGGGAGAGGGGAAGGGGGAGAAGGAAGAGGGGAGAGGGGGAAGAGGGGAGAGGGGGAAGGGGGGAGAGGGGAGAGGGGAGAGGGAAGGTGGGAGAGGGGGAGAGGGAAGGGGGGAGAGGGGAGAGGGGAAAGGGGGAGAGGGGAAGGGGGAGAAGGAAGAGGGGAGAGGGGAAAGGGGGAGAGGGGGAAGGGGGGGAGGGGGGAAAGGGGGAGAGGGGAAGGGGGAGAAGGAAGAGGGGAGAGGGGAAAGGGGGAGAGGGGGAAGGGGGGGAGAGGGAAGGTGGGAGAGGGGGAGAGGGAAGGGGGGAGAGGGGAGAGGGGGAGAGGGGAAAGGGGGAGAGGGGGAGAGGGGAAAGGGGGAGAGGGGAAGGGGGGGAAGGAAGAGGGGAGAGGGGAAAGGGGGAGAGGGGGAAGGGGGGGAGAGGGGAGAGGGGAAGGGGGAGAAGGAAGAGGGGAGAGGGGAAAGGGGGAGAGGGGGAAGGGGGGAAGAGGGGAGAGGGGGAAGGGGGGAGAGGGGAGAGGGGAGAGGGAAGGTGGGAGAGGGGGAGAGGGAAGGGGGGAGAGGGGAGAGGGGAAAGGGGGAGAGGGGGAAGGGGGGGAGAGGGAGAGGGAAGGGGGGAGAGGGGAGAGGGGAAAGGGGGAGAGGGGAAGGGGGAGAAGGAAGAGGGGAGAGGGGGAAGGGGGGAGAGGGGAAGGGGGAGAAGGAAGAGGGGAGAGGGGAAAGGGGGAGAGGGGGAAGGGGGGGAGAGGGGAAAGGGGGAGAGGGGAAGGGGGAGAAGGAAGAGGGGGAGAGGGGAAGGGGGAGAGGGGGAAGGGGGGGAGAGGGGAAAGGGGGAGAGGGGAAGGGGGAGAAGGAAGAGGGGAGAGGGGAAAGGGGGAGAGGGGGAAGGGGGGGAGGGGTGGAGAGGGGGAAGGGGGAGAGGGGAAGGGGGAGAAGGAAGAGGGGAGAGGGGAAAGGGGGAGAGGGGGAAGGGGGGGAGAGGGAAGGTGGGAGAGGGGGAGAGGGAAGGGGGGAGAGGGGAGAGGGGGAGAGGGGAAAGGGGGAGAGGGGAAGGGGGAGAAGGAAGAGGGGAGAGGGGAAAGGGGGAGAGGGGGAAGGGGGGAGAGGGGAGAGGGGAAGGGGGAGAAGGAAGAGGGGAGAGGGGGAAGGGGGAGACGGAAGGGGGGAGAGGGGAGAGGGGAAAGGGGGAGAGGGGAAAGGGGGAGAAGGAAGAGGGGAGAGGGGGAAGGGGGGAGAGGGGAAAGGGGGAGAGGGGAAGGGGGGAGAGGGGAAAGGGGGAGAAGGAAGAGGGGAGAGGGGAGAGGGGAAAGGGGGAGAAGGAAGAGGGGAGAGGGGGAAGGGGGGAGAGGGGAAAGGGGGAGAGGGGAAGGGGGGAGAGGGGTGGAGAGGGGGAGAGGGGAGAGGGGAAAGGGGGAGAAGGAAGAGGGGAGAGGGGGAAGGGGGGAGAGGGGAAAGGGGGAGAGGGGAAGGGGGAGAGGGGAAGGGGGGAGAGGGAAGGGGGGGAGAGGGAAGGCAGACAGGGGGAGAGGAGGAGAGGGAAGGGGACAGGGGGAGAGGAGGAGAGGGAAGGGGACAGGGGGAAAGGGGGAGAGGAGGAGAGGGGAAAGGGGGAGAGGGTTGGGGGGAGAGGGAAGGTGGCAGAGGGGGAGAGGGAAGGGGGGAGAGGGAGGAGGGGTAGGGGGATGGGGGGAGAGGGAGGAGGGGGTAGGGGATGGGGGGAGAGGGAGGAGGGGGTAGGGGAGAGGGAGGAGGGGGTAGGGGAGAGAGTGGAGGGGGTAGGGGAAAGGGGGGTGAGGGAGGAGGGGCTAAGGGAGAGGGGAGAGGGAGGACCATGTAGGGGAGAGGTGGGAGAGTGGGGAGAAGGGGATAGGGGAGAGGCAGTAGGGGGTAAAGGGGAGGGAGGGCATGAGGAGGGAGAGAGTGAGGGGGTGGGAGGGGTGAGGGGAGTGAGAGAAGAGGGGAGGAGAAGAGGGAGGAGGGTGGGGGTGGGGAGATGGGCAAGGGGGTGAGGAGGAAGGGGGTGAGGGGTGAGATGGGGAAGTGGGTGCGGGGGAAGGGGCTGCATGGGAAGGGGGTGAGGGGTGAGAGCAGGAAGGGGGTGAGAGGGTGAAGGGTGAGGGGGGGAAGGGGGTGTGGGGTGAGAGGGGGAAGGGGGTGGGGGGTGAGGGGGTGAGAGGGGGAAGGGGGTGAGAGGGGGAAGGGGGTGAGAGGGTGAGAGGGGGAAGGGGGTGAGAGGGGGAAGGGGGTGAGAGGGTGATAGGGGGAAGGGGGTGAGAGGGTGAGAGGGGGAAGGGGGTGAGAGGGTGATAGGGGGAAGGGGTGAGAGGGTGAGAGGGGGAAGGGGGTGAGAGGGTGAGAGGGGGAAGGGGGTGAGAGGGGGAAGGGGGTGAGAGGGTGAGAGGGGGAAGGGGGTGAGGGGTGAGAGGGGGAAGGGGGTGAGAGGGGGAATGGGGTGAGGGGTAGGGGGGAGAGGGAGAGGTAATGGGGGGAGAGGGAGAGAGGGATGGTGTTGCAGGATTTTAATTGCTTTTCCCTGGATTGTTGCCATTTAGTTTTTTGATTTGACATCATAAAGGCAGCAATAAGCTGTTGTTCATGGGCACATGTCACTTTTAATCAATGCATTTGAGAATAATAATCAAGTTATTATGAAGAGACAATGAACTTGTGTTGTGTTTAAACCATTGTAGGGGCTGTGGGAAATGGGGATGGGGGATGGAGTTGGGGCTGTGGGGAGATGGGGATGGGGATGGGGGATGGAGTTAGGGCTGTGGGGAGATGGGGATGGGGATGGGGGATGGAGTTGGGGCTGTGGGGAATGGGGCTGTGGGGAATGGGGGTGGGGGATAGAGTTGGGGCTGTGGGGATGGGGATGGGGATGGGGGATGGAGTTAGGGCTATGGGGGGATGGGGATGGGGGATGGAGTTAGGGCTGTGGGGAGATGGGGATGGGGGTGGGGGATGGAGTTAGGGCTGTGAGGAGATGGGGATGGGGATGGGGGTGGGGGATGGAGTTGGGGCTGTGGGGAGATGGGGATGGGGATGGGGGTGGGGGATGGAGTTGGGGCTGTGGGGAGATGGGGATGGGGATGGGGGTGGGGGATGGAGTTGGGGCTGTGGGAAATGGGGATGGGGGATGGAGTTAGGGCTGTGGGGAGATGGGGATGGGGGTGGGGGATGGAGTTGGGGCTGTGGGGGGATGGGGATGGGGATGGGGGTGAGGGATGGAGTTGGGGTTGTGGGGAATGGGGATGGGGGATGGAGTTAGGGCTGTGGGGAGATGGGAATGGGGGTGGGGGATGGAGTTGGGGCTGTGGGGAATGGGGATGGGGGATGGAGTTAGGGCTGTGGGGAGATGGGGATGGGAATGGGGGTGGGGGATGGAGTTGGGGCTGTGGGGAATGGGGATGGGGGATGGAGTTAGGGCTGTGGGGAGATGGGGATGGGGGTGGGGGATGGAGTTGGGGCTGTGGGGGGATGGGGATGGGGATGGGGGTGGGGGATGGAGTTGGGGCTGTGGGGGGATGGGGATGGGGATGGGGGTGGGGGATGGAGTTGGGGCTGTGGGGAATGGGGCTGTGGGGATGGGGATGGGGATGGGGGATGGAGTTGGGGCTGTGGGGATGGGGATGGGGATGGGGGATGGAGTTAGGGCTATGGGGGGATGGGGATGGGGATGGGGGTGGGGGATGGAGTTGGGGCTGTGGGGAATGGGGCTGTGGGGATGGGGATGGGGATGGGGGATGGAGTTGGGGCTGTGGGGATGGGGATGGGGATGGGGGATGGAGTTAGGGCTATGGGGGGATGGGGATGGGGATGGGGATGGGGGATGGAGTTGGGGCTGTGGGGAGATGGGGATGGGGATGGGGGTGGGGGATGGAGTTGGGGCTGTGGGGGGATGGGGATGGGGATGAGGGTGGGGGATGGAGTTGGGGCTGTGGGGAGATGGGGATGGGGGTGGGGGATGGAGTTGGGGCTGTGGGGGGATAGGGGTGCGGGATGGAGTTGGGGCTGTGGGGGATGGGGAGATGGGGATGGGGATGGGGGTGGGGGATGGAGTTGGGGCTGTGGGGAATGGGGATGGGGGTGGGGGATGGAGTTGGGGCTGTTGATGGGTCCATGGTGTCTGGCAGAGCCTGAGGATTCAGTGAGTTGGCTAAATTATTCCATTCTATAAACCCAATGTCTTAATTTTAAACCTTTGGAACAAAGCTCAGAAAGAATTCTGCTGATGAATGTGAATGGAGGGAGAAAGTCAATGTGCTTCCTCTGACACACACTCTCTCTCTCTAAAACACATACCCAAAGGGAGTGACTTCAGCTGCTGCTCAAGTTCCAAAACCCAGAGCTTGAGCTCCTCCAACTGGCGAAACTTCCTGCACAGAAACACCTGTCTAAAATTTTTTATATTTGTTCATGGGCGTCACTGGTTAAACCAGCATTTATTGCAGTCAGAGGGTATTGCTGTGGGTTTGGAGTCACATGTAGACCAGACCAGGTAAGGACTGTAGATTTCATTACTGAACCAGATGGGTTTTTACAACAATCAGCAATGGTTTTGTGGTCAGATTTTTTTTTTTATTGAATTCAAGTTTCTAACCATCTATGGTGGTGGGATTTGAACCCAAGTCCCCAGAGGATTACCCTTAGTTGCTAGATTACTAGTCCAGTGATAATACCACTACACCATTACCTTCCAGGAGTCCCTCATGGAACAGGGTGTGTACTTTACTGGACTGAAGTGTTGTTCCATGCCTCTATTTATTATTCTGCTATTAACTGATTTAATAGAAATAAACTTGAGACTTAAATAAATAAATGCTCACCACCTACTCACCAATCAACTGCTTCCCTTGTGTTGACATCTCTAGTTTATAGGGAGGCTAATTTTTTTTAAAAGACAAATTTAGACTTAAACCTATTTAAAGGAACCAAATTTATAATTTATCAAACTTAAAAACATATTAGGCAATAAACTAATTTCTTAGATATTTGACTGATGCAGAGGAGGCACAACACAAGGTGGTGGGAAAAGGCAATGGTTCTGGCTGATTGGGTTCACTGTCACTCAGTGTGGTCACTGCAGTCAATGTGCTTAGTGCTGGATCATGATCTTTTTCTTCTTGGCCTTATTCTGTTTCTGGTGTTTTATCTCCTCCTCCTCAGCCTTTTTCAACCACAGGATTATCTCGGCCCTTCTCTGTTCCTCCGAAATGAAGCCTTTGGGTGTGAAGTCAGCCACATCTTTTGGTCTCGTCCTTTCTGCCTTTGTCTTTTCCATGGAATACTTCTCATATTCTGCAGACAGATTCTCCCCTTCTTTTAAATTCTTCCTTTTCTCCTCTTTTCTTTTCACCACCTGCTTTTTCTGAGTCTCCTGAGGAAATGGCTGATTGTCCTGGGCATGGCTGGATCTACTCACTGTCCAGCATGTATCGGACATTTCTCTGTTCTCCACTCCCTGATGGGGGGGTGAGGTGCAGTTCACAGAAGCACAGTCCTGCGGTGATTTCTCTGCACCTGTTCAATGAGACAGATAATCAGGTGGACAGACAATTTCTCACATTACTGTTAACTAAGCTCACATTTCTATAACGTCTTTAATATAGTTAAATATCCAAAGTCATTTCAAAGGAGCAATTATCAAGCAAAAATCACAATGTGATTTAGGACAAATGGCCAAAAGCTTGCTTAAAGAGGTAGATTTAGGATGTCCTAAAAGGGAGAGAGAGAGAGTGAGAGAGAGAGAGGTTTGGGGAGGAATTCAAGAGCTTAGGACTCAGACAGCTGAAGGCATGGCCGCCAACAGTGGAGCGATTAAAACCACAAAAGCAGAAGAGGCCAGAACAAGAAGAAGGTTAGACCATAAGACACAGGAGCAGAAGTAGGCCATTCAGCCCATCGAGTCTGCTCCGCCATTCAATGAGATCATGGCTGATCTGATAATCCTCAGATCCACTTTCCCGCATAACACTTTTCCCCCAAAACACTTAATTCCCTTACTGATTAAAAATCTGTCTGAGGGGAGGGTTGTCAGACTGAAGGAGATGAAGGTGAGGGCAAGATCATGGATGGACTGGCAAACAAAGATGTTTATTTTATAACTGAAGTGTTGCCAGACCAGGGGTCAGTGCAGGTCAGTAAGGGCAGGTGGACATGGTGTTGAGTTAGGACCCAGCCAGCAGAGTTACAAATGAGCTAAATGGACAGTGGAATGTGTGGGATCAGTCAGGATTATATTGGAAAGTCAAGCCAAGACTAACAGAGGCATGGATGAGGATTTCAGCAGCAGATGAGCTGAGGTGATGTTACAGAGGGGGAAGCAGCAGGTTTTAGTAATGGTGCGGGTATGTGGCTGGAAGCTCAGGTCAGGGTCAAATATGACACCAAGATGGTGAAACCCTGGTTCAGCCTTAGACTGTTGCCAAAGAGAGGGATGGAGCCAGTGGCAAGCACTGAAGACAGGCTTTGGTCTTCCCAATGTTTAATCATCTCCTTCTGAGATGGAGACACAGGATCTACTGTAGGAAATGAGAAAATGGGGACAAGAACCAGTCACAGGAAGTAAATCTCCCAGACACCTGGGAGAGGGAGAGAATTAGACCTTTTTCAGGACAAGGGAGGGGAGGGAGGAGGTCGGTGACTGAAACAAATATCGGGACAAGCGCCAGGCTCTCTGACCCCAAACCACCCTCCCAACACCGACCCCATTCAAACCCTGACCCCGTACAAACCCTTACCCCGACCCCATAGGAACTCCAACACCCGACCTCATAGAAACCCCGAGCCTGATCCCGTAGAAACCCCAACCCTTGACCCCTGACCCCATAGAAACCCCAACCCAGACCCCATAGAAACCTGAACACCCGCCCTTATAGAAACCCCAACACCGACCCCATAGAAACCCCAACACCGGCCCCATAGAAACCCCAACACCGACCCCATTGGAACCCCAACCGGGACCCCATAGAAACCCCGACCCCATAGAAACCCCAACACCGGCCCCATAGAAACCCCAACACCGGCCCCATTGGAACCCCAACCCGGACCCCATAGAAACCCCGACCCCATAGAAACCCCGAACCCATGGAAACTCCAACCCTGACCCCATACAAACCCCGACCCCATAGAAACCCCAACATCGACCCCATAGAAACCCCAAAATCGACCCTATGGAAACCCCAAAATCGACCCTATAGAAACCCCGACCCCATAGGAACCCCAAGCCTGACCTCATACAAACCCTAACCCTGATTGTTTCAGCTCTGTCCAGTGAAGGTGAAAATTGGATGTTGGATTTTAGACCAGATGCCAGAATAAATTCAGTTTCCAGTTTGAATGAATACAGTTTCCAATTCGATGTCTGGTTTCCTCCCCCCAGTTTCTTTGACAATTTGAGGTGTTGGAGTGGGTTCAGAAAGGACTTTTCTTAGAGGAGTCAGTCCTGTCAGCACTGAGGTGGGGTGAGAGACTAATTATTGTATGAAACTTTTATACTAGCACTCTCATGGAGGAATTGGTTCTGTGAGAAAGAGTGCAAAATGGTACAGCCAGGAAACATAGAAACACTATTTTAAATACCCACTGATAAGAACTACCTTCTAAATAGAAGACTCTGGAATTGATAAGCGTGGTAAAGGTTGGCCTGTTATCAGTTGGTGAATATCGACAGGTCACTGTCACCGGGAGGTGTGTCAAGGATCCTTGCCTGGGAATCATACACTCCTCTTCCTGCTGACTGCCTTTAAAAGGAATTGTATAAAATAAATATTAGCTGCATTTTGTGGCTGTGCAAGTAACCCTAACAAAAATAAGCGCATACTGTAGTTTTTCATTACAGGTAAACTCTAATAGTCAAACCTTTACTCGGAGCCAAAATAGAAAATTCAGTGGGATTGAGCCGATTCAGCAACACAAATAACCAGCTTCTGGGAACTGTGTGTGTGGCTGTTGTGTGGACCATATCAGGTTACATACGAATAGGCGAATTAGGAGGAGTAGGAGTAGGGTGAACTGTGATACCCCCAAGCCCAGAGAATATTCCCAACCTCACTTCCTCAACAGAAATGGAGAAGGAGCATTGTAAAATGCAACAGCAACAAGTGTCAGTGAGCTCAGGGATCCAAGCGGAAACGGAGGCTGATTGACTTTAGAATTACATTGCACATCATTGCTGGGGAGAGGGGTTAAATAAACAAGCTCATTCCTCCCTTCCTCTCTATTCCTCCTCCCTCTCCATCTTTCTCTCTCTCTCTTCATTTTCTATCACTCACTCTTATCCATCTCTCCAGTCTCTCAGTCCCTCTCTCCAACTAGATTCCACGTACCTTCCACTGAAATTCAACACAATGGAACATTTCCAAATTAAAGTTTTTTGAAAAAGGAATTGTTATTTGAGGGTGCATGTTATTTGATTCGGGGCATACATCCGGCACTCCAGATGTTACTGCACTGAATAAACTCACCTCCATTTCCACTCCACAAACTCTTCTCTGCCAAAACACTCAGAATTTTCTTTTTTTCAGGAACCTTCTTCCAACTCGCACATTCCCACACGTCTCTCTCCTGACTATTTTTGTCTCTCTGGAATGCCTCCTGAAACAGGAACATACAGAATCCTTTCAATTTATGTTGGAAACAGTTCTGTGGGATTCTACAGTGAATTTGTCACGAATTATTATCCCTGCTGTTTCCTAGGTTCCATCAGTGACTACATTTCAAAACTGTGAAGTTCATTGGAATTTCATAAGGTGGGGAAAGGATCCATAGAAATGCAAACCTTTCATTCCTTCCTTCCCTCCACAAACACTGATGTGGCCAGAACAAGAACTGTAATCCAGTGTCAAACACTCGGAACAACTCAAAAAGTTAAAGATTCTGGTCCCACTCAAATACAGTCTATTCCCAAGGATCAAACACATGGACCCCTTTCCTCCCTTTATCCATGAGGATTGAGGTGATCAGACACTGGCTGGGTCAGGCACATTTCAACCTGAACCGCAGCCTAAACTCCTGCCCCTCCTGTGACCTCACCACTACCTGAGAATAATTCAGAATAGTTCAAAAAGGCAAAGGAATGAAATGGTTAATAGCATTTTGTCCTTACCAATGTCCTAGAATGGTCTGGGCTCCTCTGCTGATGAATCCCTGAGGAATCAGAGTGGACGATGGGCCCCCGGGGTTCAGTCAGCTTCTCGGCTGGGGAGTGCCTGTTGTCAGTTGCCTCTTGGAGCAGATGAACCAACCTCACCCACTGCTCAAACACTTTCTGCTCGCAGTCTGGGTGGACATAGAGCTGTAGGTAGAAGTTGCGACCACTGGCGAGGTTCACTCTTAATCTACGCTTCTGTTTATGGAAGATGGAAAGCTTCACCAGCTTCAGAGGAAAGAGGCTGTTAGTAAACAGGAATAAAGTTAATGTCCCAACAATGGTTGGAAGATCAAACACAGAACACTTATTATAAAATGCCCTGGACATCATCCTCCTCCCCTGGTCTCAGTACATGTCAGGACAATTACAACAATGCTGCAGAATCACCATCGCCCTCAGTTTTCCTCCAAATTACAATACTATCCCGACCTGGACATGTATCACCATTCCTCGGATCAAAATCCTGAAATTCCCTTTTGTGGGTCCACATTCACCACATGGACTGCAATGGTTTCAGAAGGCAGCTCACTACCACTTTCTCAAGGCAACTAAGGGTAAGCAATTAAATGCCGGCTGTTCAGTTCCAGTAACACCCACATTCCAAGAACAATTATAAAGCCCTGTCTGGATAGAGTGGAATGTTCTTTAATTCTCACCCCTTCAGTTCGAGGTGATGTTTTGTTGTAAAGGATTGTTTCACAAAGCTGGTATCTGAAGGCGCTGGTTGGGATGGAGCAGTTTTCATACTCCAGGAATAAGCGGAGGATGGGGCTGTTGACCATGAACATCTAACCGAGCTCCTCCCAATCACACCAGAGGTCAAAGAGGAACCTTGACTGCCGAGTTTCCAATTCTTTTGTTGTTCCCCACGTCTAGCTAACAGCATCACATCAGGGAGATGCAGGGCAGGGTTGGTAGATGTTAGTCCAATGGTCACTATGGTCACCTGGTGGTGGATATTGACCACTTGACCCTTTTTCGTAATCTACAAACAGACAAAGTCATGAGTGACTATGAGGTACAAGCATGCAATGTTAGTGTCTGTTATTGAATAGAACATAACACTGATTTAAAATCACTGCAGTTCCTCGTGCAACTTACCCAGTTTCACAATCCCTATCTAGACTGACGGATCTTAAATTCGTCTGAGGTGTTTTGTCGAATTGGTTATTGTTCTGTAATTCACTGCAAATATAAATAAAACACTCTTTGCCCCACATCATTGGGCCTGCCCTTTGCTGTGTTCTGTGTTATGATAAATATTTCAGTCAGATTCTCACAAGAACTAACAGGTGAAAAAGGAGATGCTGGAAATTCTCCAATGAGCAGAGAAATTAAAATAAAAAGGGACTTAAAAAATTAAACTACAAAACTAGGCTGGAAAATCCAAAGGTGTACAGAAAATAGAGCTGGGAAGAGAAAATCTGAACAAATGAATACTCACTTAAAAACCCTGTTAAGGACAAACACCTGGGATTATAAAACAAAAGGGAAAGAAAAAGCTAAAAGCAAATGGCAGCCAATCTGTTTTCATGGAGCTGAGAGACAACACTTTGGGTTTGTCGAAATCAATGGATCTGCTGTGTGATCAATGGATTTGATGTGTGATCAATGGATTTAACGTGTGATCAATGGATTTGATGTGTGATCAATGGATTTAACATGTGATCAATGGATTTGATGTGTGATCACTGGATCTGCTGTGTGATGAATGGATTTGATGTGTGATCAACTGATCTGCTGTGTGATCCATTGATCTGCTGTGTGATCCATTGATCTGCTGTGTGATGAATGGATTTGCTGTGTGATGAATGGATTTGCTGTGTGATGAATGGATCTGCTGTGTGATGAATGGATCTGCTGTGTGATGAATGGATTTGCTGTGTGATGAATGGATCTGCTGTGTAATGAATGGATCTGCTGTGTGCTTCAGATATTTCTGTGTTTTTAGTTATAGATTTTGAGCATCTGTGGAATTTTGATTGCTGTGATTTTTCAATAAAGCAAATTGTGTTTGAATAATAGAACCGCTTTGGGGAAACAGTGGAAAGTATTGATAGGAGAAATTCAATTGATTTTATGTAGATGGATTCGAAAGACATTTGATGAAGAGCTGCATAGGTGGCTAATTGGTAAATTTGAGACAGATGAAAGGAAATGGGGCCACATGAGTAGAAACATAAAAACCCAGAAAATAGAAGTCAGAGTAGGCCTTTCGGCCCTTCAAGCCTGCTCTGCCATTCAATATGATCATGGCTGATCCTCTATCTCAACACCGTACTCCCGCACTCTCCCCATACCCCTTGATGCCTTTAGAGTCCAGAAATCTATCTATTTCCTTCTTAAATACATTCAGTGACTTGGCTTCCACAGCCTCTGTGGTAGATAATTCCATAGGTTCTGAATGAAGAAGTTTCTCCTTGCCTCAGTCCTAAATGGTCTACCCATATCCTGAGACTGTAACCCCTGTTCTAGACCCCCCCAGCCAGAGGAAATACCATCCCTGCATCCAGTCTGTCATGCCTATCAGAATCTTAGACGTTTCAATGAGATCTCCTCTCATTTTTCTAAGCCCCAGTGAGTACAGGCCTATTCGGCCCAAAATCTCCTCATACGACAATCCTGTCATCCCAGGAATCAGTCTGGTGAACCTTCGCTGCACTCCCTCTATGGCAAGTATATCCTTCGTTCGGTAAGGAGACCAAAACTGCACACAATACTCCAGGTGTGGTCTCACCTAGGCCCTGTACAGCTGCAGTAAGACATCCTTGCTCCTATACTCAAGTCCTCTCGCAATGAAGGCCAACATAACATTTGCCTTCTTAACTGCTTGCTGCACCTGCATGCTTGCTTTTATTGATTGGTGTACAAGGACACCCAGGTCCCTTTGTACATCAATATTTCCCAATCTATCACCATTTAAGGAAAGGACTGAGAGTCAATCAGCTATGGCTGGAGAGGGTATCACTGAAAAACCACCAGACTCTCTGGTTGAAGGAATGCCATCAAATCAGCTGGTTCTGCCAAACATAACCTAGATATCCAGACTTCAGTACAAAACAGTGTGAAGTGAGCACAAAAGCAACACAGGTAGAAATCAATAAAGAATCTGAATACTCAAGCTGACAATGAACAAGCTGAGGTTTTGATGGTTTATAATTCCAATGAATAGTTTGAATATTTATCCTTACTTGTATGAAGTCACTCTCAAAGACTGGAGCTCTTTTAAAGAGTAGATATTCACCATTGTAGAGATGTTTCTGCAGCTCTCCCATCAGAGAATCTGGTATTACACCAATCTGATCTTCCAGCACCGTGTGACAGATATAGGACCTCCTGGTATCCATGGAGAAATTCCTGCGCTGAGTGCTTTAAAGTTCAATGTTAAACAATGCACAGTACAGTCAAAGAACAGTTCAAGCTTCCTCTGACTAATATTCACAAAATGTGTCACAGTTTTCTACATCTCTAACAGGTAAACTAACTTTTTATTTGATCACAGGATGTGACCATCGCTAGGAAGACCCATCCCTAATTGCCCTTGGGAAGGTGGTGGTGAGCTGCCCTCTCAAACCACTGCAGTCCATGTGGTGTAGGTACACCCACAGTGCTGTTAGCGAGGGAGTTCCAGGATTTTGACCCAGTGGCAGTGAAGGAACGGTGATATATTTCCAAGTCAGGATGGTGAGTGGCTTGGAGGGGAACTTCCAAATGGATGGTGTTTCCATCTATCTGCTGCCCTTGTCCTTCTAGATGGCAGTGGTTGTGGATTTGGAAGCTGCTAAGGATCCTTGGCGAGTTCCTGCAGTGCATCCTGTAGATGATACACACTGCTGCTATTGTGCATCGGTGATAGAGGAAGTGAATGTTTAAGGTGATAGATGGGGTGCCAATCAAATGAGCTACTTTGTCCAGATGATGTTGAGCTTCTTGAGTGTTGTTGCAGCTACACTCATCCAGGCAAGTGGAGAGTATTCCATCACACTCCTGGCTTACATAAGATCATAAGAAATAGGAACAGGAGTATACCATCGGCCCCTCGAGCCTGCTCCGCCATTCAATAAGATCATGGCTGATCTGTTTATGTTTCGAGTTCCACATTCCCATCTAACCCTGATAGCCTTTGATTCCCTTGCCTAACAAGAATCTATCTACCTCTGCCTTAAAAAATATTTAATGACCTCATCTTGACCACCTTCTGAGTTCCAAAGTCACGCAACCCTCTGAGAGAAAAAACTTCTCCTCATCTCTGTTCTAAAAGGGTGGCCCCTAATTTTAAAACAGTGCCCCCTAGTTCTGGACTCACCCACAAGAGGAAACATCCTTTTCATGTCAACCTTGTCAATGCCGTTCAGGATCTTGTAAACTTCAATCAAATCACCCCTCATTCTTCTAAACTCCAGTGGAAACAAGCCCAGTCTGTCCAACCTTTCCTTATAAGATAATCTATTCATTCCAGGTATCAATCTAGTAAACCTCCTCTGAACCACCTCCAATGCATTTACATCCTTCCTTAAATAAGGAGACCAAAATTGCATACAGTATTCGAGATGCAGTCTCACCAAAGCACTGACTTGTGCCTTGTAGATGATGGAAAGGCTTTGGGGAGTCAGGTGAGTTACTTGCTGCAGGATTCCTAGCCTCTGACCTGCTCTTGCAGCCACAGTATTTATATGGCTAACAAAAACAAAAAATGCTGGAAAAACTCAGCAGGTCTTAGAGCATCTGCGGAGAGGAACACAGTTAACGTTTCGAGTCCATATGACTCTTCATCAGGACGAAGGAAATATAGAAATGAGGTGAAATATAAGCTGGTTGAGGAGGTTGGGACAGGTAGAGCTGGATAGAGAGCCAGTGATAGGTGGAGGCAAAGAAGAGATTGCCAAAGATGTCATAGACAAAAGGACAAAGGGGTGTTGACAGTGGTGATATTAGCTAAGGAATGTGCTAATTATGACATTAAGGGTAGAAAGCAAGTGACAGATGGCCCTAGTAGGGGTGGGGTGGCAGGAAGGGATCGATATAGGCTAAAAAGTGGAGATAAAACAATGGATGGAAATAAATTTAAAAGTAATGGAAATAGGTGGGATATTTATATGGCTAGTCCAGTTCAGTTTCTTGTCATTGGTTTCTGACCTTATGATGGAGAGAAGGGTGGGATTTGATACAAGGCTATGGGGAGTGAGTGGACTGGGATCACTTTGGGATTAATACAGGGCTATGTAGAGTTGTGGGATTAGTTTAATATTGATACAGGGATATGGGGAGTTGGGCAGTGGGATTACTCTCGTGCAGTGTCAGCACATCAATTATTAGCTGAATATTTTCCTGTGCTTTAATCCCATTGAAAACTGGAAGTGTGGGTCACATGTTCAGGTTGGCAGTACTAATGACATTGAATATAGGATGCACAGGGCATACAGCACAGAAACAAGCCATTTGGCCCAACCAGCCCATGCTGGTGTTTATTCTCCAAACGAGACTCCTCCCATCTTTCCTCATCTAAGTCTATCATCATGAGCTTCTATTCCCTTCTCCCTCATATACTTTTCTAGTTTCCGCCCCTAAGTGTATCTATACTACTCACTTCAACCAAGGTCCGGTCCTAACGAATTCCACATTCTCCCCACTCTCTGGGTAAAGATACTTCTGAGGTCCCCACTTGTACTTGCACTGATGCCCCCCGCCCCCCAAGAGGAAACATTCTCTCGGTGTTTACCATCAGCATAAACTCATTCAAATGTAGCCATTGTAGCAAAGGGTCAAAGTAACTAAACTGCGGCTAGTTACTGAGCAAATCACCATTTGTGAAATTCGGGGAGAGAGATGAAGGGATCAGGGCGGAGGGAGAGCGAGAGTTGGAGGAAGAGAGCAAAGCTCCACTCACCTGCCCGGTGCTCAGCACCTCCCTCAGTCTTTCTACCCCCACCCCCCTCAGTCTCCCTCTCTCCGGCCGCTCCGGCGTTGAGTCCAACACCCGCCCCCCCCCCCCAGGGTTTGTAACAAATATTCATTATTGTTAAACTTTACCCAAAGTAACGTCACCGGCGGCGGGGCGGGGAGTCAGGGGCTGGTGGGGGGAGGGGGGGGTTTGGTTAGGGTGGAGGGGGGGTGGTCGGGGGGAGGGGGTGTGGTCAGGGAGGGTGGTCAGGGGGTGGGGGTGGATTAGGGTGGATTGGTCAGGGGTTGGGGGTGTTAAGGGAGAGTTTATTCAGGGCGAGGGAGAGTTGAGCTGGGTTAGGGGGAAGCGGGGATGTTCTCTATGGGCTGGGGTGAAGGGGGTTCAGGGTTCTGGGGGTGAGTTTATTTAAGGGGTTGGGGGTCTCATCGTTTATAAAAACCAATTACCACGTGACACAAGCAGAAACATTTCTAATTACATATTAGATTGTTGTTATAAAGTAACCAAGAGAGTTTGCAAAAAACAACCGGGAAGTGCCAAGACTCGAAAGGATCAAGAAGGCTCCCCCGACCCAAACCCCCACCCCCGACCCCATCCCCAAACCCCAAAAAACCCACTCATCCCAACATTCCCATTAAGTTGAGTGAATGTCAGTGTTTATAATCCTCCCCCCGCCCCCCTTGTGTGAAAATCCCACCCTTAGGCGGGGTTATTTGGCAGCTGGAGGAGATAAGCCTTATAAAGCCATAAGACATAGGAGCAGAAATTAGGTCATTCAGCCCATCGAGTCTGCTCCGCCATTCAATCATGGCTGATAAGTTTCTCAATTCTATTCTCCCACCTTCTCCCCGTAACCTTTGATCCCCTTACCAATCAAGAACCTATCTATCTCGGTCTTAAATACACTCAATGACCTGGCCTCCACAGCCTTCTGTGGCAATGAATTCCATAGATTCACCATTCTCTGGCTAAAGAAGTTTCTCCTCAACTCTGTTCTAAAAGGACTTCCCTTTACTCTGAGGCTGTGCCCTCGGGTCCAAGCCTCTCCTACTAATGGAAACATCTTCCCCACGTCCACTCTATCCAGGCCTTTCAGTATTCTGTAAGTTTCAATCAGATCCCCCCTCATCCTTCTAAACTCCTTCGAGTATAGACCCAGAGTCCTCAAACGTTCCTCATATGTTAAACCTTTCATTCCTGGGATCAGTCTCGTGATCCTTCTCTGGAGCCTCGCCAGGGCCAGCACATCCTTCCTGAGATACGGGGCCCAAAATTGCGTGCAATATTCTCAATGTGATCTGACCAGAGCCTTATAAAGCCTCAGCAGCACATCCCTGCTTTTATATTCTAGTCCTCTCGAAATAAATGCCAACATTGCATTTGCCTTCCTAACTACCGACTCAACCTGCAAGTTAACCTTAAGAGAATCCTGGACTATGACTCCCAAGTCCCTTGGCACTCCAGATTTCTGAATTCTCTCCCCACCTAGAAAATAGTCTATGGCTCTATTCTTCCTACCAAAGTGCATGACCTCACACTTCCCCACGTTGTATTTCATCTGCCACTTCTTTGCCCATTCTCGTAACCTGTCTAAAGCCTTGGCTGCAGTGTCGGCTCTACCGCAAGGACACAGGCTCTGTGACCACCAACAGTCACAGATTTCACACTGAGAATCACACATTGAAAATAATTCATTTTATTTTTTTTCCCTGTTTTGTTATGTTTGATTTTCAGTTTTGATTTTTCTCTTCGATCTGTTGAGCTGGGTGTGAGTGAGGTGCATCAGCAGAGTCGGACAGACAGAAGTTCTCTGGATAAATATATGTGAAATATAAGCAAGTGGCCAGGGCTGCTTGCGGTGCTGTACAATTAGTGAGGGGTGGGGCAGATTTAAACCAGTTTCAAGAGACATGTGGTAAAGTATCAACATCTCCACTGTGTGAGGAAATGTGTTTCACCAGCTTTACCCAGTGCTGAAACATTTCATCCTCAAACCTCGGGTCCACACCGATCAGTTGGAGGTAAAATGATTGATGTGTTGCCAGCTTGAGCCGCAGTCTGTGATTCTTCTCATCGTAGATTGAAATTTTTGTTAACTTTAGAGGAAAGAGCCTGAGAACCAAAGACAAAACACACAGGGATTTAATGATTGTTAGGAAACTGTATCCCTGTGATTTTATGAAGAAATATAATCTCCATCCTGAGCCCTGTGTTACTCTGATACATCTATACTATTCTATAATATTCTATACTATACTGTTCTATACTATACTATTCTACTATACCATTCTATTCTATACTATAACATACTATATTATTCTATACAATGCTATACTGTTCTATGTTATTCTTTACTATACTATTCTGTACTATATTATATACTATTCTATTTTATATATTATTCTATACTGTACTATTCTATTCTATATTATTCTATGCTATACTATATTCTGTACTATATTATTCTATGCTCTATTTTATTCTGTACTATTTTATTCTATACTATATTATTTTATTCTATACTATTCTCCTCTCCTGCACTGAAGTTGCTGGGCACAATTTCTTAGTCACTGACTTGTCTTCAGTATTTAATCTCAGTCCTCTCTGATCTGTGCAATTAAACAATTTATATGAGTCAAGTATTTGCTTTCTGGTGACATCACTGATAGGTCATGTCCGCTTTCTGCAAGAGTGTATCAGCTCGAATGGTTACAGCATAGAAGGAAGCCATTTAGCCCATCATGTCTGTGCCAGCTCTCTGCAAGAGTAACTCAGCTAGTCCCGCTCCCTGCCCTTTTCCTGCAGCCCAGCAATTTTTCCCTCTTCAGCTGCTTATCCAATTCCCTTTTGAAAGCCACAATTGAAAATGCCTCCACCACATCCAGATCCTAACCACTCGCTGAATAAAAAAAAAGTTTTCCAAATGGCGTCTATGATTCTAATCCTTGTCTCCAACAGGATTGGAGAACAGATCTCGGGAATCAGGAACCCTGAGTGATTTAATTCTCTCTCAGGCTCCCCCCACTGAATTCAGCAAACTCAATCCTGTGAGCATCCTCAGTACCAGGCCAAGCCGTGATAACTGAGAACAAAGGATGAGTTTAACGAAATCCAGTGAAAGACTGGGACCATTCCCCATGGCCTTCAGCCTCATTGCCACTGAGCTAGTTGCAAAAGCTCAGGCAAATTGGCCCTGCCTTTTTAACCATTAGTGTCCCGGTGATATTTCCATTCCTTGCACTTTCGAAATGAGATCGTCAATGCATATGAGTATACATGATATATTATAATGATATATTATAATATATTATGATGATATACTATGATATATTATAATATTTATGATATATTGTAATGATATATTATAATATATTATAATGATATACTATATTATAATTACACCTAGCCAATAGGAACAGGAACCCTTCAATGACCTAAAACGAGAACAAACTGTTTTGCTGATTAAAATCTTAAAGTGAGGCCTTACTTACATAAATTATATTTATTATAAATTGAATTTTCGAAAACATTTTATGACTGGAAACTTTTGTTGCAAAAGACAATATAAAAGTAAATTGACTGGTCAAACTGACCAATCAGCTTCGAGCGTCTTACCTGAGGAGCTGCAAAGGGGTAAAGGTGCCAGAGTGGAAGCGGGACTCGGGGCTGATGGTTTCCCGCGGGTTTCTGTTGAATATCTGCAGCTGCAGCTGTTTTTGTCTGTCGCTGGGTTGGGCAATGAGTAAAACATCTGGGATATAAAGTGTGGGGTCGGTGGAGGAAACACCTATCGTTACCATGGTAACTCGATGATGGATGTCACTCACATGTCCCTTCTTACTAACCTGCCATTAAAGAGAGATTTGCATTGATAAATATTCAGAAAAATTTCAAAACGCGTCACATCAGATAAATACCTTGAATCTAATTGCGGCTTGTTATTTAATTTTTAAAAAGTCAAATCCCACAATCAGTTTGAATTTGTAATGGATGGGACGACAATGACTTTAGAAGGAGGAAGGAGATTGTTGAAAAATATAAAAAGGAATTAAAGACAAAAGATGTCAGCCGTGTGTGAATCTATTTGTGTCCTGTTACATCTGTCATTCTAATAAATAGTAATCTAGTAATTTGAACATATTCTCACAGATTATAAACAGAGGAATTCGGAAACTCAGTCTGCTGACTGAAGCATTTGATACATGTAGATCCTGTTCTAATGCCCGAGACGCACAGCAAATTTCCAGAACACGAAGCACACGCCCCTGCTCTGCTGGGAATAAGAGTTACGGGATCTACTACATCCACCTCTTAAGTCAGACGGCCCCGGCGACACTCCCTCAGTTCTGCACTGGGTAATGTCAACATGATTGATACACTCAAGTCTCTGGAGTAGGGTTTGAACCCATAAACGCCTGACTCAGTGAGGAGAGTGTTACCATCTAAGCCGATACTGACACGCTACAGATATGAGCAACATTGAGTGTGCAGCTTCCCGAATTACCTGCTCTCTGCC
Source organism: Carcharodon carcharias (assembly GCF_017639515.1). NCBI lineage: Eukaryota > Metazoa > Chordata > Chondrichthyes > Lamniformes > Lamnidae > Carcharodon > Carcharodon carcharias. The sequence goes on from NC_054497.1 coordinate 16,500,067, forward strand.
TTCAAACTTGGCAGGTGGCCGGTATTCTGGGGTTTGATTCTTCACCAGTGATTCCCAATGAAAAAAAAACTACTTATTGAAATGGAAAAGGAACCCTCAGAACAAAGGTGTGAAATAAAAACAGAAAGTACAGAAAATACACAGTCTGTGAGGCAGCAGCTGTGGAGAAAGAGGGGGGTCAGCTCCCGTTAGACCGCATTCTTTGAGTAACATTGATTTTTTTTTACTTCACCTGTATAAAATTACTTTCAAAGACAGGCGCAGTTTTAAAGAGTGAGTAATCTCCATTATACAGGTGTTGCTGCATTTCTCCCGCACACGAGGTGGGCACGGCGCCAATATCCTCCAGAAGATTATAAAACAAATAGGATCTGATATCGAGGGTGACCTTTTCAGAACTTGACAAAAAAGGAAATTAATATAAAGAATATCCTGTATTAATTGCTGTAAATGTATGTTTAATGTAGGACAGGAACATGACATTTTCCCAAACTAACCCTCGTTTGTCGTTGTGAGTATCTTTGATCCAATTCGAGATAATCCGAAGTTACAATATAAACCATGTGTCTCTCAAAAGCTGACAGGACCCAAACCTTCAGATCCAAAATTAACCCTAAACTCACCCTAAACTAACCAGAGAGCCAGAGCATAATCCACCCTAAACTAACCAGAGAGTCAGAGCATAATCCACCCTAAACTAACCAGAGAGTCAGAGCATAATCCACCCAAACTAACATGGGCCCCAGATAAATCTCCAGCCCCGTGTCTCTTACCAGGTCCGCGGCTCTCTGTATTTGGACTCTGCTGGGAGCGGATTGGGCATTAAAATTATGGTCAGATGTAACCGGAAACGTTTCTGCTGGAGGCCCTCATTATTGGGAATCTTTTCTCAGGGCGGCTGATGTCAGCGATGATTTCAATGATGTCTGTTCGCGAACAAAGACACCGGTAGAGTAACAAGGAGCCGTCACTGCAGCCGCTACCGGCCGAGTGGGGACATCGAGCTGGGATAAACACCCGGAACGGGATAAACACCGGGATTGGGGTAAATCCCTGAAAGGGGATAAACACCCGGAATGAGATGAACCCCAGAATGGTATAAACCCCCAGAATGGGAATAAATACACAAAATTGGATAAACATCCAAGTGGAATAAACCCTCGGAATGGGATAAACACCCGGACTGGGATAACATCTGAGTGGAATATACACCCAAGTAGAATAAACACCCAAAATTGGATGTACACCTACAGAATCATAGAATTATTACGGTGTAGAAGGAGGCCATTTGGCCCATCTTGTCTGCACCAGCTCTCTGAGCATTTTAAACTTAGTGCCAATCTCCTGCTTTCCCCCCATAACCCTGCACATTGTTTCTATTTAAATAATCATCCAATGCCCTCTTGAATGCTTCAATTGAACCTGCCTCCACCACACTTTCAGGCAGTGAATTCCAAACCCTAACTACTCGCTGTGTGAAAAAGTTTTTTCTCACCTCACATTTGCTTCTTTTGCAAAACAATTTAAAACTGTGCCCTCTGGTTCTCGATCCATTTACGAGCAGGAACAGTTTCTGTCTATCTACTCTGTCCAGGCCTCTCATGATCTTGAAAACTTCTACCCAGTGTCCTCTCAGCCTTCTCCTCTCCAAGGAAAACAGTCCCAACTTCTCCAATCTTTCCTCATAACCGAAGTGTCTCATCCCTGGAACGATTCTCGTAAACCTCTTCTGCACTCTCTCCAATGTGTTCACATCTCTCCTGTAGTGTGGTGTCCAGAACTGTACACAATACTCCAGCTGAGGTCTAACCAGTGTCTTGTATAAGTTCATCATAACCTCCCTGCTCTTGTACTCCATGCCCCTGTATGCTTTAGAAACAGCTCTCTCTAACTGTCCTGCCACCTTTAATGACTTATGTACATGTACACCCTTGTCTCTCTGCCCCTGCACATCCTTTAGAATAGCATCCTTTATTTTAAACTGTCTTCCCTTGTCCCTTTTACCAAAGTGTGTCACCTCACACATAGAACATAGAAAAGGTTAAGGCACAGAAAGACGCCATTCAGCCCATCATGTCTGCTGCGGCCAAAAAAAGAAGAAAAAATAAACTAGCCGCTCATTTTAATCCTTTCCAGCCCCTGGTCTGTAGCCTTGCAGGTTACAGTGCTTCACATGCAGATCCAGGTACCTTTTAAATGAGTTGAGTGTTTTGGCCTCAACCACCAATTCAGACAGTGAATTTCCGATGCCCATCACCCTCTGGGTGAAAAAGCTTTTCCTCATATCTCCTCTAATCCTTCTACTGATCACCTTAAATCTATGGCCCCTGGTAATTGACCTCTCAGCTAGGAGAAACAAGCCTTTTCTGTCTACCCTATCTAGGCCCTTCATAATCTTGTGCCCCTCAGCCTTCTCTGTTCTAAGGAAAACAACCCTAACCTATCCAGTCTTTCCTCATAGTTGCAATTTTCAAGCCCTAGTAACATTCTTGTAAACCTCCTCTGCACTCTCTCCAGAGCAATTATATCCTTCCTGTGATGTGGTGATCAGGACTGTATACAAAATTCCAGCTGTGGCCTAACCAGCATTTTATACAGTTCCAACATTACATCCCTGCTTTTGTATTCAATACCTCATCCAATAAAGGAAAGCATGCTGTAAGCTTTCTTTACCACTTTATCCACCTGTCCTTCCACCTTCAAGGACCTGTGGATATGCGCTCCAAGGCCTCTCACTTTCTTTACCCCTCTCAATACCCTTCTGTTTATTGAGTATTCTCTTGCTTTGTTTGCCCTCCCCAAATGCATTCCCTCACACTTCTCTGGATTGAATTCCATTTGCCACTTTTGTGCCCACTCAACCAAACCATTGAAATCATTCTGGAGGCAACAGCCATCCTCTTCACCATCAACTATATGGCCAAATTTTGTGTCATCCACAAATTTCCCAATCATGCCTCCCACATTTAAGTCCAAATTATTAATATATCCAACAAGCAGCAAATATCCGAGGAGGACAAACACCTGGAATGGGATAAACACCCGAGAGGGATAAACACCGACATTGCATCATGGTGCTTCATCCAAGTGCAACATTACCAGCAATCATAATGGGAGAAAATCTTCCCCGTTGTAAGATAATAATATTCTGCATAGGAAACCTTTGACTTATTTAGCATTTTCATCCAAGTATTGCCTTTTTCTCTGATGGGTCTCTGAATAATTGTTAAAATTTGAGATGCATGAATACCTTCTGAATTCCACACCAGCTCTATATCCTTTCTGAACTCTCTTTGCAATTCCTGGCATGGATAGAAGATTGGCTAGTTAACAGGAAGCAGAGGGTTGGCATAAATGGGTCTTTTTCTGGTTGGCAGGATATGATGAGTAGTGTGACACAAAGATCAATGCTGGGCCTCAACTTTTTACAATTTATATAAATGACTTGGATGAAGGGATCGAAGGACTGGTGGCTAAATTTGCTGACAACACAAAGATAGGTAGGAAAGTAAATTGTGAAGAGGATGTAAGGAGGCTACAAAGTGACATAGATAGGTTAAGTGAGTGGGCAAAGATCTGGCAAATGGAGTATAATGTGGGCAAATGTGAAATTGTCCATTTTGGCAGGAAGAATTAAAAAGAAGCTTATTATCTAAATGGTGAGAGATTGCAGGGCTCTGAGATGTAGAGGGATCTGGGTGTCCTAGTGCATGAATCATAAAAGTTTAGTATGCAGGTACAGCAAGTAATTAGGAAAGCTAATAGAATGTTAACACATATTGTGAGGGGAAATGATTACAAAAGTAGGGAGGCTATGCTTCAGTTGTACAGGGCATTGGTGAGACCACATCTGGAGTATTGTGTACAGTACTGGTCTCCTTATTTAAAGAAAGATGGAAATGTGCTAGAAGCAATTCAGAGAAGATTTACTAGACTAATGTCAGGGATGGGCGGGTTGTCTTATGAGGAAAGGGTGGACAGATTAGACTTGTATCCATTGGAGTTTAGAATAGTAAGAGGTGATTTAATTGAAACCATTAAGATCCTGAGGGGTCTTGACAGGGTGGATGTGGAGAGGATTTTTCCTCTGGCAGGAGAATTTAGAACTAGGGGTCACTGTTTAAAAATAAGGAGTTGCTCATTTAATACAGAGATGAGGAGAATTTTTTTCTCTCACAGGGTTGTGAATCCTTGTAAGTCCCTTCCTCAAAATGCAGTGGAAGCAGAATCTTTGAATATTTTTAAGGCAAAGCTAGATAGATTCTTGATTAACAAGGAAGTGAAAGGTTATCAGGGGTAGGCAGGAATGTGGGTTGAGGTTACAATCAAATCAGCCATGATCTTATTGAATGGTGGAGCAGGCTCGAGGGGCTGAGTGGCCTACTCCTGTTCCTATTTCGTATGTTTGGTAGTTGTTTGTCTTTTGAACACCCTTATCTTGAATTGATACTCACAGGGCAGTGTTTTTAGCTCTACAGTCCACAGCAAGGTTTACATTGCTTGTTGACTTTACCCTCTCTCCTTCACTTTACTGTCAGAAACCACTTTGTAATTCACAAGCCTCCAGCAGGATTTCGAGATTAGCAGAGTTTTTCTCACAGGATAACAGAGCATCATACCCATCAGTAACATTCATTGAGTCAGTTGATACATTTAAAAGAAACTGGATCAATTCCTGTTGAGAAAGGGAATTCAGGGTAATGCTTGATTCCTTTGGGGTTAGGAAGAAAGAGTGCAGAAGTCTTGGGGAAACACAAGATCCAAGATGTACTCACTGTGTAGCACACATCAAAGCACTGTCAATTTTGTAAAAGGGTATGAATAAGATAACCTTGAAAAACATCCATTATGAATTGTGTTGAAGTAGAATGCCTTTTTATTTTGGAAAGTTGAAGGGGTGAAAGTGCTGGTTTTACCTAATCAATGCCATGCCTGTGTCATGCCTTTGCCACATCTATTACATGATATAAAAAATAGCAACTGAGCTATATTAAATAGTATTTTCTCTGTGCAACATCTAGCTGTTTTACATTCAATCCAGATTTGAAAGTACAGTGCAATTCTGAGACCGAGTTCTTAACTACAGGTTAGCCACTGTCCATTCATACTCAAAGGTTGCTCCATTATTATAAAAGCAACACTTTGAAAAAGGGAATTAATTACACATCAGAACCAATTTGATGAGGCTCAGTTCTCTGTGGAGCCTTGCTAGTTGGCTGCACAGTTAACTCTACAGCGCTGGGTCTGCGATTTTCCATCTTGTGAAGGTCTACACTAGGGGTAGAACCTCACAGTATTTATTTGATGCCACTAAAGTGAGGACTAAGAATGATTATGGGAGAAAGATAAGGAAGTAACTGAGTTGTGGGGTTCTGATTACAGGCAAGCAAAAGGGTTAAAATTGAACAGATGTATTTCCAAGAAACACTAAAGACATGCATTAATATAGCACCTTTCACATCCACTGGATGTCTCAAAGCACTTTACAGCCAATGAAGTACTTTTGAAGTGTTGTCACTGTTGTAATTTAGGAAACACAGAAGCCAATTTACATTCAGGAAGCTCTCACCGACAACAATATCATAACGACTGGTTAGTCCGTTTTTGTGATATTTACTGAGGGATAAATATTGACTCAGGACACTGGGGAGAATATTGAAATAGCACCATTTTACATCCAGCTGAGAGGTCAAACATAAGAAATAGGAACAGGAGTAGGCCATTTGGCCCATTGAGCCTGCTCCACCACTCAATAAGTTCATGGACAATCTGATTGTGCCTTAGCTCCACTTTCCTGTCTGCCCCCCCTTTGCACCCCATAACCCTTAATTCCCTTGTCGATCAAAAAATCTGTCTAACTCAATCTAGAATATTTTCAATGGTCCGGAAAAGAATTCCACAGAGAAAATAAATTTCTCCTCATCTCCATCTTAAATGTGAAACCTCGTATTTTTAAACTGTGCCCCTAGTTCTAGGTTTCCTCATGAGGGGAAGCAGCCTCTCAGCATCTACCCTGTCAAGCCCCCACAGCGTCTTATGTTTCAATATGATCACCTTTCATTCTTCTAAACTCCATTGAGTATAGGCCCAACCTGCTCAAACTTTCCTCATAAAACAAACCCTTTATTCCTGGAACCAGCCTTCTGAACCTTCTTTGAACTGTTTTCAGTGCAAGTATATTCCTTCTTAAGTAAGGATACCAAAACTTTACCCAGTACTCTAGGTGTGGTCTCACGAACTCTCTGGACAGTTGTAGCAAGATTTCCCTTACCTTTATACTCCATTCCCTTTGCCAACATTCAATTTGCCTTCCTAATTACTTGCTATACCCACATGCTTTTTTTTGTGATTCGTACAAGGACACCCAGATCCCTCTGTACCGCAGCATTCTGCAATCTTTCTCCATTTAAATAACATTGTTTTCTATTCATTAGCAAATTTTGTTTGGCTACAATACAGTTGGTCCCTTCAAGTCATTAATATAGATTGTAAATGGTTGAAGCACTGATCCATGTGACACTCCACTAGTTTGCCAATCTGAAAATCACCAAATTATCCCCACTCTCTGTTAACTATTAGTTAGACAATCTTCTATCCTGGCTAATACATCACTCCCAACAACATGAGCTCTTATCTTGTGTAATGACCTTTGATGTGGCACCTTATTGAATGCCTTATGGAAATCAAAATACACCACATATCTGCCCTGCTTGTTACATCCTCAAAGAACTCTAATAAATTTGTTAAACATGATTTCCCTTTCACAAAAAACCGTGTTGACTCTGCCTGATTGTATTTTGATTTTCTAAATGTCCTGCTACCACCTCCTTAATAATAGATTATAGCATTTTCCTCAATGACAGATGTTAGGCTAACTGGCCTATGGTTTCCTGCTTTCTGTCTCCCTCTTCTTGAAGCGCAGTGTTACATTTGTGGTTTTACATTTCTACCATCTTAACCTTTAATCTTTTTTCCCACCCACTTTAGCCAACTTGTTTATACCCTTATAATTGTTTTTATTTAAGTTTAAGACTCTAGTCTCAGACCCACATTTCTCACCCTCAAGATGAATATGAAAGTCCATCATGTTATGATCACTCTTATCTAAGAGATCCTTTACTACAAGATCATTAATTAATCCTTTTTCATTGCATATTACCAGGTAAAAATTGCCTGTGACCTGGTTGGTTCCAGAAGGTTTTTTTTCAAAAAAATTTTCCAAATGCACTCTATGAACTCATCCTCCAGGCTACCTTTACCAATTTGATTATTCCAATCTATATGAAGATTAAAATCCCCAATGATTATTGCAGTACCTTTCTTACAAACCCCCATTATTTCTTGATTAATATTCTACCCTACAGTGTCACTATTACCAGTATTCCACCATTGGAATACCAACTCATTTGCTATTTCTTATCTTCGCCCAACTGATTCTATCTCTTGACCATCTGAACCAAAATCATTTTTCACTACAGTACTCATCTCATTCTTTATTAGACATTGTATTCCTAATATGTTCATCTAAATCATTCTACATCTGCGCAATATGTCCATCCTGGTGCATAATGACATCACCCCACAGTGCTTCAAGGCAGCAAGCCATGTTGTTAATCCGCTAAATGTACTTGTTGCGATAGTTTTCAACAGCAACCCCATCTATATTACCCCATGTCTAAACATATCCAGATCCCCAATGGTTCAAACAATTGAATCAAAGGCTTTCAGATGACACTTTAAACTGCATCTGCTGTGAGGATGTAGGAAAAATAAACAGGATGTTAAGCTAGGATAAGTAGCAATCCATTTTATCCTAAAATAGTCTTGGTAAAACTGCATCTAGAATGTATTTTGTTTCTGTATGAGCTAAGGGGATATCATTAAGATTTTTAACATGATCGAGGTTATACTCTATTCAGGTAGACAGGTTATTTAAGCAAGCTAGGAAGGGCAGGACTAGGAAGGGCCAGTACCAGATAAGAAAACATGGAGGTAGGTTACCTGACAGGAGCACTTCATTTCACAAGGAGTTACTGACCTTTGAAATGTCTTGGCCTGCAGTGAAGATGGAATCAGTATAGGCCTTCAAAATGGAGCTGGACTAGTCCCCCCAAATGGAAGACATATAAAGTTAGAGAAGATAGCTGTGACTAGTGGCATCAATTGCTGCAGCTTCCTGGATTTTGCTTAATTGCCTTGAAGATTAGGGAGAATTTCCCAGAGTTTTTTTTCCCCTCTAAATTGGCCTGAAGTTTGCTTCTAATTTTAGTTTCTAAGTCGCCCATCCTGTAGAATTGTGTGACTTGGAGGTTGGTTGATGGTGCATTGTATCTCAGGGAAGAGGGATATCTGATTGGATCGCTTGGTCCTTTCCTGTCCTTTTTGTTCAGATGTGATAACTTAGGCTGGGATTTTCCACGCTTATTCACAGCAGGTGTCATGGCAGGAGTGGAAAATATGGTGAGGGGACCCAAAATCAGTTTGATGTCATCATGAAACCAGTTTGCAATCGGCTGCTCCACCATCAATGGTGGCCTGTGTTTTCCGCTTTGGCATGTCGGGAATGTCTTTTTAACACATTTGCAGCTTATTATAAGCCGCGTTCACCAGAATCACCCCTCCCACCCCACGATGGGTCATCAGGCCATGCTGAAGTGCAATTAGAATGACAGGTTTCACAACAGGATATAAGCACCTGGCGACCTGCACTTCGCTCATCACTTTGAAGTTAATTTGCCTACCTGGCATTGTGCAGAGCTTGCAGGAATCATCGCCAGGCTTGGCAGGCAGCACCACATCACGTTGAGGGGGTTGTCACAGGCAGGTCTCTACCTACCAGACCAGCGGTAAGATGGGGGTGGATTTTAATGGGCTGCAGGGTTAGTGCTGCACTGGGGAAGGGGATGGGGTGGGAGGGATCTGACCCGAAGCATGGGAAGGGGCTGTACGGTTAGGCCTGAACTGGGGGTTATGAGTGGGGAAGGTTGCATTGAGACACTGGGGGAGGGTGAGTGGGGGGGAGAAGGTATATATTGAACAGTGTAAGTGGCCTTAAGATGCGGATGGGTGAGGCCTACATGGGCCATAGGTACAACCTCTTCAAAACATTCAGGGGCTAACAAACAGGCATGCAGCAGAAGGGTGACAGGAGTGAGGAATACAGGTCGATGGGGAGGTCTGTGAGGAAGGGAAACCTAAACATGAAGCTCCTTCAGGACAATGGGAGGGGCTTCCATGTTTCCACACTCACACAGAGAGGGTCCAAGCTGATCTGGCAGTGACAGTTCAGGACCACCATCTTCCAACCTGTAGCAATGGCGCAATGCAAAATTAAAATGGGGAGAAGCTCTGCTGGTGAGGGCTCTGTGGGTGGTTTGGAGGGGCAGCTACATGCACTGGGTGGGGGGGTGTTGCGGGGGGGGGGTCAATTACCTTGGCACAAAACTGAACTGTGCATTTCCAGATGAGGAGAGAGGCACAGCTGAGACATGTTAGGAACCTTTCAATGACGGTGCAGGGCATCAGGAAAGCAAAACCAATCCCACAAAGTGGCACTAATTGATCTCCTTGTTTTAACCCTTTGTACACATTGTGGAATGGGGCTTGGCCTAAATAGCCAAGTGGTTATGGTACTGGGTTTGTAACCCCAAGATCAAGAGTTCAAATCTCACAATGGCAAACTATGAAACAATGTAACTTCATCTGAAACAGATGGAAACAGGTTTGTACTCGAAAGAGTTACACATTGTGGAAGTTCCCCAGAGTAATAAAAACTCCATAGCAATTGTGTGAATGGACAAGCTGCAGAAGCCTGTTAGAAAGTTGGTGCAGGACAGTTCGTTGAAGAGAAGCCTCAGTCTCCTTTCAAATAATTTAATTTCTGAAATGGACATTTACCCTCATGTTTATTCCAATGAGTATTAAAGTGCAGTGAATGAGGATCCCAGCATCTGGGCTAAAAGCAGCACATCCAAGCGCCTGGTCAAAGCAATGTCATAGCAAGTTGGTCATATTAGGGTGGGTGGGGAGGAGGTGTGGAGGGGGGGCATGCTGCATTGGCCATCACTTCAGGGGCAAGTGCTCTCGGCATGGGAACAAAGTTCTTGAACCCACATTCACTGATGAGCCATTGACAGAAAGAGGACCCTTCGAGATTAATGCTGACACTTGTCTGTTTCTCATTGATACTGAAGAGTGGAGACCATCAGGAAGGTGGAGGCTGGATTTATCATTGCCTGCAGTATCACTTATAGGTAGGAGAGAAGATGGAGAAGATTGCGACGGAGGCACCTGGATTGCCAAAGGGACGAGCAAAACCCTCAAGGGCAAGAGCAAGAACCAACAGAGTTTCCTCTGGACACAGGGGATGAGGCTCACATAGGCGGCTCGCAACACCGAGGGTGTAGAGAACTCACATGTCTTATCTGCAGATGATCGAGAACCAATGTTGCCTCCTTTTTTCCAGAGATCTCACATTTGCCACATTCTACAGGAATTGGCACCACGGGAACTGGGAGGGTATCCATTGCCAGTGGCCCTGAAAGTGACATCCACACTCAACTTCTACGTCAGTGGTTCCTTCCAGGGCTCCACTGGGGACCTCAGTGGGATTTCTCAAGCGTCCTCACACAAATGAATTCATGAGATGAAAGACGCCTTTTTTGCCTTGGTCCACAATTACTTGGACAGAGATCAAGCAAACCAGGACGCCAGAGCACTGAGATTTCCGGATTCCCACAGGTGCAGGGCGCCATCAGCTCCACTCATGTGGCTATAAAAGCTACCTGGCAATAGCACTGCAGTGGATTAACTGGAAAGGCTACCACTCGCTCAATGTACAGCTGGTCTCTGATCACAAGAAACTGATCATACAGGTTTGCACCAGATACTCAGGAAGCATCCACGACTCATACATCTTGAGTAGATCACAGATCCCAGATGTCTTCAAGCGACCAAACAGGATCCAGTGCTCCTCAGTGAAAAGGAATACCTGAAAAGGATGTGGCTGATGATGCCCACTTGCTGCCTCAGACTCCTGCAAAAATAAACTACGACGAGGCTCATGGCACCAGCTGAGCATTGGTGGAGCACACCATAGACATCCTGAAGATGCAATTCCGATGCCTGGACAGATCCAGTGGAGCATTCTAATACAGTCCCAAGAGGGTCTCATGGATCACCGTGACTTGCTTCATGCTTCACAACCTGGCGCTGCAAAGGGGGCAGGACTTACCAGATGACAAGATGGAGGAGCTGCACGTCTTCTCCGATGAGGAGGACCTCAAAGGGTGATGAGAGTAATGAATTTGAGGAAGATATGGCTGCAGGGGAAGGCACCAAAGCATGGGTCAGACAAGGCTGGTGAGCACGTGAAGCCCTGATAGCCACCAGATTCCACCAGGAGGATGATGAGTGAATACCCTACTGGACATGATCCCTCCATCATGGGCCAGCATGAGCAGCAGCATTGCAATTCCTCTCATATCGCCCACACACCTCAATATGAGAGTGAGTGGTTACACATCAGGCTACCCTAATCCCTTGAAGGATGCTGAACCCTCGGCAGCATGTGGCCTTGCTGAGATGAGGTGCTAACTAGAGGAAGGCATCCCGGCATCAGCTGTCAGAAGGTGCTGCCTCTTTAAGTGTCTCTCCAGCATCCCAGCTGCAACAGCACCCTGCAAGAGTTGATCTTCAGTGGTCTCATAGCTGTATGCCTTCAATATGACAATGCTCCTTCCATCTGAAGCAAAGGAAATATCAGTCTATGTAACATTGATGGTGAATCAGATAATTCACACTCGGGCAAGGCAGCCGCTGACATTCCGCTGCTGTGAATCCATTTAGAGATGACTCAGTCGTCTGTGGTATATTCTTCCAAATCACGCTGATATCCAGCACCCTCAGTTAGAGATCCTGGGCTGCATTTATCCTCAGCCTGAAATGGATGTGGACCACTTGAGCATGCCGACGTCAGATACTTGCCTGACAGGCATTAAAATACCCTCTCCTTAACACAGACAATCTGCCCTCATGGCCAGCCCTGGCCCTTGCCAAGTTCAAAATGCACACACACCATGAAGCCCTCAAGGACACACGTCATTGTGAATGAAGAGCACGCTTCAGCTTCAGCCTCGCTCCTAGCTCATTGCTCCCTGTTAATATGGCAATCATCTTGTTAAAACCAACTGGTAGTTAAACAGGTGATGGGCATTAATTATCCCAACTGAATAGAATAAAAAGGTACAGCTGGAGCACTTTGGGTGGAAGCTATGAGGAAGGTCATAGCACTGAGGAGTTGTCTTGGAAATAAATCAGCTTTAACTAAGAGTCCTGCCTGGATTAATTTTTCCACCACAACCTCTTATTGTGAGTAACATGGTAGCAGAGGATGAACTTTAAGGTTTGCAGATTGACTGCTGTACATGAACCTTTCTGCCTCAGTCCTCTGAGGGAAAAGAAGTGCACTGTTGCTGACAATTTAAGTTACACATTGGCGGAAGGACAGTGCAGAATCGCAAGCTTTGACTATCCAACAATTTTTCTGACTCTGAACCTTATCAGCAATGGAAGGCTGAAGTTGAAATGTGGACCTGGGTTAATTCTATACCCAGGGTGAAGCAAGGTTTGGCTTTGGTGTTATTACCAGCCAAAAGTAAGATAAGGAGTAAGGTATTTTCAGAGTGGAAAGTGGATGATTTGGATCATGAAGAGGGATTAAACCGTCTGTACAATTTTTGGATAAGTTCTACAAAAATGATGAGTTATTGGATGTGTATGAAGCTTGGATGACGTTTGATAGGTTTAGGAAATCAGATGATCAGTCTATGGAAGAATATATCATGAATTTTGATAAATGGTACAGGAGACTACAGAGATTTGAACTTGAAATTCCAGAATCGGTATTGGCATTTAAATTACTGGACTGTGCTCGCATTTCTCATGTTGATAGTTTTTTAGTACTAACAGGGGTTCAGTTCTGGGGTAAAGAACCTCTCTTAGAGCAAATGGCTGCTGCCCTAAAAATGTTTCTGGGAAACAGTCGTTCCCTGCCACATTTTTAGCAAATGCGAACAACTATGCTGTAAAACAAAGGATAGAGGATTCAATGGTGGCTGAATTTCACAGTCGACCAACTATTAGATGAAGATTCCAATACAAAGATGGGGTTAATGACAAGAGGTCTGAAAAAGGTTGTAACCCTAACCGATTTGAGAGTCGGGACAAAAAGCGTGTCTGGGATGGCGACCGTAGACACTTAAACCCAAAAAATGCACGGGAATGGTTAATCGGTGTTTTCGGTGTGATTCCCAGTACCATTACGCAATGAACTGCCCACAGTGAAGGAATTGTGCTTTTGAAGTGACCCACGAGACAGATTCATCTGAAAATGATGATGGTGACTGCCATGATAGAATTGTATTGATCAGAGTTTGAATCTGATGATGAGTGTCTTAAATGGTAGATTTCTTCAACTGTGCAGTTCTGGACAGTGGTTGCACATCTATAGTGTGTGGCATGGACTGGCTTGACTGCTATCTGAAGTCTCACGATGAGGCAGACCGGCGGAAGGTCAAGGAGAATGAAAGCTCCACCCTGCTTTAGGTTCGGAGATGACAATACATTAACATCCTCCAAATGGGTGGTCCTCCCTTGTAAGATAGCAGGAATCAATCTGTTTATCAGTACTGATGTGGTTTCTAGCAAGATACCGCTATTGAGTCGATCTGCGATAAAGAAGGCTCAGATGACACTAGGTATGAAGGATGATAGAGCAGTCATGTTTGGGGGAAAATGTGGATCTCCATTTTACTCGGTCAGGCCATTAACTGCTTGCCACTAAGGAAGCCAGAGATTTCTCATCAAAAAGTTCATGAAGTTTTGTTAACTGCTGAGAATGAGAATTTGGTGGACAAAAAGATAATTTTGAAATTACATCGACAGTTTGCATATCCGGCGCTGCAGAAACTGAAGACTCTGCTTCAAGATGCAAGTGTGGTCGATAAGGGATATGATGATCTTATTGAACGAGTCACTGCTCAGTGTGAAATTTGCCTTCAACATCGCAAGACACCACTGTGACCTGTTGTGAGCTGCCACTAGCCAGGGAGCTTAACGATGCAGTGGCAATGAACTTGAAAGTTTGGGACAAGAATAGGGGTATTTTTTTACTACATTTTATAGATATGGCAACCAGATTTAGCCTATCCACTGTGATACATATTAAAGACAAAAAGACCATTGTCAATAAGGTCATGGAGAAGTGGGTAGGAACGAGATTAGGAACACCAACAAAGTTCCTCACAGATAATGCTGGAGAATTTGCTAATGAGGAATTTCACGATACGTGCGAAAATTTAAACATCATAGTTATGCACACTGCAGTTGAAAGCCTGTTTAGTAATGGTCTTTGTGAAGTAATAGATGACATGTTACATAAAATATTAGCTGATCAACCAGGTTGTAAACTGCAAACGGTGCTAGCATGGGTGGCGCACGCAAAGAACTCTCTGCAAATGGTTGGGGAGTACAGTCCATAACAGCTGGTGTATGGAAGAAATCCGAAGTTACCTTTGGTGTTGTCAGATGCTCCCCCTGCTCTGGAAGGGACTAGCATTAGTTCCACATTTTCTGCTCATCTGAACACTTTTGCATGCGGGCAGAAAAGCTTTCATTAAAGCTGAGGTTTTGGAGAAAATTCAGCGGGCCCTACAGCACCACAAGACCATCAGGAATACAGTTTAGACAAGGAGACATGGTATATTATAAAAGGGAAGGCCAGAAAGAGTGGAAAGGACCTGGCAAGGCTATAGGGAGTGATGGGAAAGTAGTAATTGTGCAACACGGTAATCAAACTGTTAGGGTGCATTCTTCACGGTTAATTGGTAGTGACTACACCTCTACAGGTTCTGAACAGGACATAGAACGCAACGAGGCAACATGCACTTCACATACACATACACTGGGTAGTTATGAGGAGCAGACGACGCCAGATATAGGGTTGACTGGACTATGAACAAAGTAACACTGAGGTACAGGACAACGCTATTCATCCAAAAGGGCAACTACCCAAAATAGGAACAAAAGTAACATGCATGCCAGAGGGACCAGCGTGTGAGGGAATGCCACCATCATAGGGAAAACAGGAAAAACCACTGGCAAGTACAAACATTGGCTAAATGTGCAGGATGAAAGATAGGCGACAAGACCTATCGACTGGCAAACCGAGGTAAAGATGTGGAAACCCAGGAAGCGTGAGTTCTGGCAGTGGACCAGAAAGTGGTCGTGACCCTAGAAAAAAATCATGGACTTGCGAACAGAGTTCTGCTCGCATGGGAGGACAATCATATAGTAGCAGTCCAGAAAGGGAGAGGAATGTGAGTAGAGGCTGTAGCTTAACAAGGAAGACTAGAGACCAAGCTAGCAATTTCAATAGAAGTAGAAGTCCTTATGACAGAGATTCTAGTAGCTGCTAATAAATTGGAAAGTAAGCTGATAAAGGAAGCCAAACGGAAAGAGTTAGAAAGTTGGAAGGAATCTGGGTATATTCTGAAATACCTGACAGAGGTCAGCCAGCTTTATCTCACAGATGGATCTGTACAGAAAAGGTACTCCCAGATGGCACATATAAAGCCAAAGTGAGATTAGAAACTTGAGGCTTTGAAGAGAGACTAGGAGATCAGGATGTCAGAGAGTACTTGTCTACTGCAGGGAAAGTGAGTGCAAATATTTTTTAGCTATTTTGGCATCCTATTCCTGGGAGTGCAAATCGATTGATATAAAAGCTGTATTTTTACAGGGGGAGAAGTTTCAAAGGGAAGTTTTTTTTGAAACCACCCAAAGAAGCCAGGGATGTGGAAGGAAAGTTTTGGAAATTGAGTAAGTGTGTTTATGGGTTGACAGATGCATCAAGAGTATAGTATTTTTCTGTGAGGCCTGTCGTGTTGAAAATAGGTTGCATTCAGTGAAAAGAAGACCCCGCGATGTTCTACTGGTACCATAAGGAGAAACTAGCTGGGATCTTTATCATGCATGTTAATGATTTCTTGTGGGGAGGATCTGTAGAATTTGAACAATGGGTAATTGAGAAGATAAAGAAGGAATTCCAGGCCAGAAGTCAGGCTTCTGGGGCCTTTAAATACATAGGTTTAGACATTAAGCAGAGCAAGTTAGGATTGACATTGAATCAACAATCTTATCTAGAAAATGTTAATTATATTCCAATAACTCATGGTAGAACCTCACAGAGGATCCTGCTACCAAGAAAGAAATGGAACAGTTGAGAAGTTTGATTGGGCAGTCAGTTGTGCACTCAGACTAGGCCTGACGCTAGTTATGATGTGTAGGAGCTGAGTACCATGATGAAACGTGACAGTGGAACAAGTTCTGAGAGCAAATAAAACACTTAAAACAGCCTTTGGTGATCCAGAGGATATGAGGTTGGTCATTTTTAATGATGCTTCACATGCCAATCTTCCAGATGCGTACTTTAGCACAGCAGGGTTCATCATATTCTTTCTTGGTGGGAAAGAATGATAAATGTTGCCCACTGGCTTGGGAGGCCAAGAAAATAAAAAGGGTAGTGAAAAGTACCTTAGCTGCTGAAACATTAGCCTTACTAGAGGCATTAGATATGGGGGTTTACTTATTCAATATATTGACAGAAATATTAAATAAGGGGCAATGTGGGAAAAGTTTGCCCATAGAATGTTATGTTGATAACCAGTCTCTTTGGGACTACAGCTCCTCACACCCCGCTTCCTGTAAGGACTCCATCCCATTCTCTCAGTTCCTTTGCCTCTGTCGCATCTGTTCTGATGATGCCACTTTCCACAATAGTTCCTCTGACATGTCTTCCTTCTTCCTTTACCTGATGAAGGGTCATACGGACTCAAAGTGTCAACTGTATTCCTCTCCGCAGATGCTGTCAGATCCGCTGAGTTTTTCCAGGTATTTTTATTTTTGTTCTAGATTTCCAGCATCTGCAGTATTTTGCTTTTATCTCTTTGGGACAACGTTCATTCCATAAAGTGTCACAAAAAAAAAGACTACGAATAAACCTAGCCTGCATAAAGGAGATATTAGAAAGAAAAGAGATCTCTAAGATAAAATGAATTAGTGACTTGTGTCAACCATCAGACTGTGTTACAAAAAGAAGCGCCTGCTATAAAAAATGATTAAATGTGTTGGAAGAGGGGTGTCTTATAATGATGCAAATTTGGGAATTGTAGATGTGGAAATACGTGACATTATTTCCTTCTGTTTGTTTAAAAAAGTGTTCAAGTTTTTTTTAGTTTTAATTTTAATTTAAAAAAAAAGGAAAGAGGGAACCTGTTAATATGACAATCTGTCTTGTTAAAACTAATTGGTAGTTAAACAGATGATGAGCATTAATTATCCCAACTGAATAGAATGAAAAGGTACAGCTGGAAAACTTTGGGTGGAAATTAGTAGCACTGAGGAGTTGTCTTGGAAATAAACCAGCTTTAACCAAGAGTCCTGCCTGGATTAATTCTTCCACCACAAACTCTTCTGAGTAACACTCCCCTCCACATTGTCTAAAGAAACTGTGTAGCTCCAGAGCCTGTTCAAAACCTCTATTGCCCACCAGAAATGACCTTTGGAATTAGCATCACTGACCTCGTCGAGTGCTTAGGTGAGGGGACACACAGCACTGCATCCCAAGTTTGTGACGAGAGCCTTGTCCCCGCAAGACACACGACTACAGCGTGAGAGATGCACAAGGTCGGATGTTCCAGTGCCAGGGCAATGTGGCTGTGAGGGACCGAGTTTCGTCAGCTTGAGGTGGCAAGATGCTCCCACTTGGTGAGCTTAGCAGATGTACACTCTTAAAGTCAGAAAAGTGGTTGGCTGACAGCAGCACACACGAGCTCTGAGTACGGGCTTATATCAGCAGATGGTGAAATTTGAATTCAATAAAAAATCTGGAATTAAAAGTCTGATGACCACGAAATCATTGTCGATCGTTCTAAAAACCCATCTGATTCACTAATGTCCTTTTAGGGAAGGAAATCTGCTGGTCTGGCCTCCATGTGACTCCAGACCCATAGCAATGTGCCCTCTGCCCACTGAATAAATGCTGGCCTGGCCAGCGACACCCACATCACATGGACGAATATTTTTTTTTAAAAGTGGTGGGAGGGGCCATGGTGTGTCACCTGAGTGAGTGCAACATAGCTCATCAGAACAAGGGAGCATGCACAAGAGATGTGGAATGGTATGATCTATTCACAATTGTGAACATTACATATATGTTGTGAACACATAAACCACTGTTGTGCTCCTATTATTTTCTTGACTCCCTAATACTATTGCTACATCTGTGGAGTTGGAGGCAGACTGGCCGACTGCTACATCTTGTTGAATGTGATGACTTCGGCTGGAGTCCTCTGGAGGACCGAGACCTGGAGGCCCCAGACTTGTTTTGGGTCTCCTGCTGTGGGGCAGGTGCAACCTCCTCAGTCTGTGGAACTGGAGATGATGGAGTCACAGGAAGGGCTGACTGGGATCGGCCGGACACTTCTGCAGTCACCTGAGTGAATGGCCCCAGTATGCCCAGCTGCTGGTCCTTCTCCCTACGGGTGCCTGAGGGCCCCTGGCTAACTCCTTGAGGGGAAGTGGCAGCTGGAGTGCGATTGAGGTGCCCCGCACCCCTCTCCCGTTGACACTGATGGATGTCACCAATGCCTGCATCAATGAAGTGCAGCTCCTGCAGCAGTGCAGGACTGATGTCCTAGACCAAGGTCTCCAAAGTGACCGCCATCCAATCAGTGTTGACCTCGGTGCATTGGCATAATGGTGCAATCATCTCAGATTGAAGCCGGATGGACTCTTCCATGGTCCATTGCAATCTGAGGAAAACAGCGGACATCCCTTCCTGATATTCATGTGCTTGTCTTTGTGGCTCCAGCAACTGATTTAGGACCGAATCCAAGGCTCATCATCTGGCTCACATTCAGCTGAATCGTGACCTCCAGCAGTCCTCTGAGTGCTGGCGACCTCGGGTGTCCCTGCCTCTGCCTACTGTGGACCAGACCGTGTAGTGCGTGAACCAGATCGTAACCCGGAATCTCTGCACTGGTGGAGAATGTGGGTGAATGCTGTTACAGATCTTCAAGGCTACTGTGTTCTGGTTCCTTATCCGAGGTGTCCTTGGGGCTGAAGCTGAGGGCCTGGCTGGCTGAAGGCGTTGAGCGCTTGGCAGAGGTGCCTATGACAGAAAGTAGAAATAATTAGTGCATGGCAGCCGAGTAAAAAACTGGAGAGTGCACTCACAGTAGTGTGGTCTGATTCATGATCTGGAGCCGGATGCTCATGTGGGTGTTTGCCGCCGACCTCTTGCCATAGGCACGGTTCACGTTCTATCCGACTAGCTCTATTCTCGAAACCTGTTAGGACATTTGAGTTCCGGTACTCCACTCCCTGCAATTGTGCACGATCTTCTCCTGCATAAAGACAGATGGAGAGTGTGAACAAGACATATGCCAGGGCAGGTGAGAAGGATGCCTGGCATGTGTGGATGGTGAGTGGTGCCATGAACAGGATGAGGACGTGATCTGCAGAGGAAATGAAGGCGTGTGTGTGTGAATGGTGATGTCCATTGAGCTGGCAGTGAGTGAGATCCCTTTGAATGTCAGATGGGTTTGTGAATGTATGAGCTGAGAGTGATGAGATGGTTGACTTACCCAGGCGCCATGGCTGAGATCATTCATCCTCTTCCTACACTGGGTGGCTGATCTCTTCTGTGCAGTGTTGGCACTGACCTCCGCTGCCTCCCAAGTGTTTGTGATGAGGTTGGTGGACTTCTTGCAGTCAAATGGGTGCAGAAGACATTGTGGTAGGCCTTCATGGTGCCCAAAGGGCATTCTACTGAGGCATCACTGAACTTTGTTGTTGCCATCTTCTTGGCTTTAGGGGCTTGTCTTGAGTGAAGCAGTCCTGGGCTACAGACATTGAGAACTGTATGTGCAGCTGCAGTTTAAATATGGCATCCAGAATGATGAAGAGGTGAGGTCACTGCATTGTGGAAAATTCAGAGGCTGCCTGCCAGTGATACAGCGTATTTCCCATGCCTGCATAATTAATAAGATGGGAAGTGAACGATACGGCGTGAAAATCCGCCATTGCAGCGGCAGGAAAAATGCCAATTTTTTGCCCACTACTGTCTTCTTTCCATCTACCGAGCATCACCACTGAAAAAGGGCTCTGCTCTGGTTTGAATGCCTGTCCCCCCCATTGACACTGTTTCTACTGGAACTTCCATACCATCACCTACAAGACTAATTCACCCCTGTGTGCCTACCTCATTGTGAAAGTCTTCTCTACTGGAAAAGTGAATTATCCAGCATCAGTTTTCAACCTGCTGATCTCTATGAAGGAACTCACATGAAACAATGATTCTTTATTTTGTGATCTTTGCCCTGTAAATCTTTTTCACTATCCCCCTTTTTTATTGTATTAGTGAAAAGGAGGCTACGCTGTGAATCTCCTTTTGCGTTTGAGTGTGTGGAAGTAAACTAGCCCTCTGAGTTTACCCTATCTCAAGTTTGCTGTGGGGTTATTAATAGAAATTGGATCATACCAAAACCGAGGGGTTGGGAAATACGCCACCACTTATAAAGAGGGAAATCAAAATCAAAAACACCTTTTTGTTTATGGGCAGGTGGTGAAAGGAGTCAGAACTGTTTAAATTAACCCCCCCACTCCCATCTATAACAATGCTCAATCTTTTACATTTTTACACTAAATCTTTTAGTAGTTTTAATTCTCAATATTTGCTTTAAACATATGAGTTTAGAAATTACTGCTGCGATAAACACAACTGAACGTTAAACAAACATATCAAATTCCTCCATCTATTTTAGCAGAGCCATTATCCCAATTAAGATAAATTGATATTTGCTTTAAATCACGGACTAAGGAATGTCTGTCAACATGATAAACATACATTGCTAACACAACCTCCATTAGCTTGCCCAAGTGGCCATTTTTCATGTGAGTGCAGATAGTAGATGTTACTAAATGGGTTGACTACAGGAGCATCACACCAAAATTGATTTACTCACTAATACAAAAGCAAATTATGGTGGATGCTGGAAATCTGGAAAAAAAAATGCTGGAAATACTCAGCAGGTCACAGATGTTTCCAGATCTGCTGAGTATTTACAGCATTTTATGTTCTTATTTAAAACTGATTTAGACTTAATCATGGGAATCACTGAATAGTATTCTGGGTTGACTGATTTTGCTCTTCCTAGCTTAGAACCACTGATGCCAATTGTATTCCTCATGGCACCCACGTTGAGCTCAGCACAAGATTATAGTGAGAGACTTATTTTCTATGGAACATAATTACACCTTTAAGAGTTTAACAATGGCCATTACAAAACTTGAATAAAACATTTGAATACAATATTTTACATTAAGTTAGATATTTGGGCACTTCTGTCTCTATTTTAACCAAAATAGAGACAGAAGTGCCCAAGTAAACAATACAGTTTCTGTAAAGTGAATAAAGTGCTTGCTTTGACAATCCATTCACTTGTCCAGATTCCAGGGAAATATTAGCAGTTTTCCACTGTATAATTTCAGGTATACTACATTTTAACTTGGAACTGTAGCAGTATTAGCACTGTTAGGTTATCCACAGAACAATTGCATAATTTAAAACACACACCTTAAAATGTTTTGTTCGGACAAAATAAAAGTATTTTCAGTAAACTTATTTGTTTTATTTGTAAATTGCTGTTTACAAAACTGAATATAATGACTGCAGGAAGAAAATGGTTTTAGATTCACAGTTCATATTTGCTGAACAGAAACATTTATTTGACATTAGATTCATTATTAGATATATACAGAAGAGAAACTGACTTAAGTAAATTACAGTGAAATCATTAACCATTTGTCAGCATTCTAATCCAGTCAATTGTTTGACTGGCAGTCACCTCAGTGTCAAAAACTTGTGAGTACAATGTTAAAGAACAGTTAATTGGATATCAGTACTTGTAGGTGACAGATTTAACGTGCTTAACCATATTAAACGAAGTTTGTTGTATCCTGCAATTTCTTTGAACAAGCAATGTTTCTAGTCTAAAGTCAGGTATTGATTTTTAATGACATTGAAATAGTATTGATCACTGAACAGGCGATTTTTTTTTCTATGAGTTACTCATGATGTATCCTTCTATATTGTCCAATACCATTTGTGCTAAATTCAGAACCTCATGTTCATGCCCTGCCTTGAAATGGTCATTTGGGACATGGGGCTGTGAGTGGTAGTTGGGATACTGGGTCTTCTTGCTGTCTACCCCATGTTCTTTAAGTTTGTTCACTATGTTCTCCAGGTCTGACAGTTTTGTGCTGTATCTCGATACCTGGCTAGCAAGGAAAGTAATGCTATGGTCACTAACCCATTTTCCACTATTTATGTATTCTGCAGCTATTAAAGCCTTTTCCACTGCTTGATGGATTTTAAAATAAAGCCATTCAGTGGCAGTACAGTCTAGACTAGTGCATCCCAGGTCATTGGATGCTGCTCTAAGATCACATTTTGCTTGTCTAAACCATCTTCGAGCTTCTTCTGGATTGGACTGACTTTTCTTTGGGAATGACCAGAATTCATTAGCAGACTGATTTTTTTTCTGCTGTGATTGGCTTTGCTTATGCCTTGACGCTTCACTATTCCATTGGTTAAAAAAAGAAGAAAAATCATCCTCTTTACTAGAAAAGGAGCTTTTGTAAGCTGACGAGCTGCTTCCGTTCTCAGCTTGGATTATATCTAGCTGCTTAACCTTTTCTTGGATGAAGTGACACAGCTTGGTTGTCACTTCAATGTTGTTTGGATTTTTGTCTGGATGCCACTTCAGGTAAAGGCGGCGAATTGCCTTCTGCCTCTCATCCTTTGGGAGATTCCTTATTTCTTTCAGATATTCTTGAATTTCTTTCTTAATGTTGTCAAAAGACTCATATTTCTGGCCAAATGTTTGTTGTTTGTCCTTTGGTATATCTAATACAACAAGATTCTGGCACGCTTCCTCAGGCACTTTTTGTTGAGTGAATTTATAGAGATCAAGATGGTTGACTACAATGAATGAGTCTGGACCTATTTTTATTTTATATTTTTGCATCCTAATATCTTTGATAAACATGTCTGTGCTTAATCGTTCAATAAAAATGGCATACAGATAGTCATTGGAAGAGGGGCCTTTATAAGCTACATATTCACCAACTCTGAAATTATGCATAATATCCATTTCCAGTGTATGAATCAGTTCTTCAGGAATTGGTTCTCCAGGATTAGGCAGGTCCAGACAAACCTCAATTTTTAAGTTACCAGTGTGGATGCCTTTCCCTTCTAATACGTTCTGGATGTCTTGTGGATTTTCACAGCTGAGCATCAACACCAGGATTAATAGTGAATCTTTGTTTAAGGCATTCTTCAATAGTAAATTAATTTCTGTTGCCAAAGAATGTATTATGACAGTTTTCATGCTGAATGGTACATTATCTCTGTGCTCCAGATAAACCACACCACTCCCCATGTTGTTCATCCTAGTGTACACTTGTTTTTCAACGCTGGTATTACTCAGTTGTTTTGACCCTAAACAAAGGATTGTTTCCAGCTTCTCACAGCAAATAATTTGTATTTTGGAAAAGACATTTTCACAGCCACGCTCAACGTCACTCACAGATAACTCTCCGCTGCACTGACCCTTTAACAAACTCACTAACCCAACTCTAAAACTAGAGGACACAAGAAGTTTGTGAAAATCATTTCTGAATGTGCAATTATCTCCATATGGACATATGCGTAGAACTGATTCATTAAGTATTTCCTCTGTTAACTGTGAAAGCATCTTGGGGCGAACTTCTTCTGGTAGAAATTGTAAAAGATTTATCTGCTTGTAAGGATCAGGGTTTAGGTAGCATTCACCCAGATCTAGAAGAAAATTAAACTTTCCTTTTAAAGCCTTGGCATCTCTTCTAGAACCAGTGGTAATCCTGTCATTAAAACATAATGTGTCTGATGCATACAGAAAGCCATCATTTGCTGGGAGATACAAGGGCTTTAGCTTTTCAAGTACTCGTTCCTCTACCTTGGATTCCAGAAGTGTAAATAGGTAATAAAGGGTTCGTTTTACAGTCGTCATTTGGTTTTGATTTAAACTAATCATTTTGCTGGAATCTTCATGAAGAGATCTAAGCACTTGGGTGAGGTGGGAAGCTGATGGCTCCAAAGCAACATCCAACTTCTGGAAAAACTCACGGTATGGAGCGAGAAGTGGGGGAAGCCGATATAAATAAGGACGAAACTCAAGATAATTTTGTAAAGCGAACACCACCTGGTTGATTTTTACCAGCTTAGAGTCCTCTTCTACAAGAACAATTGGAAGGTCTGTCAGGGCCTGGACATCAAATGAATGGTTTTGAAGAAAACCATAAGCAGTCTGAAGCACTTTTGATCTGGTTTTTAAAACACTCTGATTTTTGCAGGGTGCTAAACAAATTTTCCTAAGGTTTGCAATGACTACAGTTTCTGGAGGATTATAAATAGCACCAACAGCTTTTAATTTATTTATATTATTTCTTGACTGGCTACATTTATTTGGTAGTATGGGCATAGAGGTCCAAACCAGTTCTTCATCTTCATCGCGTTGTTTCACCAACGAATCTTTTAAAGCAACAAAATTCCTTCCTTCTGCATAAGGAGAATGCAAGCTACGTAAACTCTCCCGAACTTTGTGTGGATAAATAAATTTAATATTTGCTACTTTTTCATAAAAATTCTTATGAAGGTTTTCCTCATCTATGTTACACAAGTGTGTGACTAAAGCATCACTTTTCTCAATTAATTCTTTCAAAGGAGCATGCAGTTTTACTTCTTCTGAAACTTGTGATGCAAAAGCAATAAAATCATCTGAAGATACAGAGCACTTCAATCCCAGATCCTTTAGCAATTTGTTCAAATTAGAATCATCAAGGTGGCATCCCATATCTTTAAAAAAATTCTCAGGAACAAAATTTTCTGTAGGAATCATGATTTTAAATAACCGTCCACTGTTTTCGTAGAAATAAGAAACCTTTTGAAATATCCCATTCTTAGCTTTGATCAGTTTTACATTTTTGAGACTAGACATAATTTGTTCTTTCTTCTTTTCATAGGCTGTGAGATAACAACAGATTATATTATACAACAGGCGTATGACGTCCAGTTTTTGATCATTAAATATTTGTTCAACATTAGGAAGGATGTAATCCATAAAGAACTGAAAATCATCAATAACTTGAATCCCCAGATCTTCTGACACCTCAGTGTTTATCCTTGTTTTTTTCAAAAACATACACGAGCTGTCTAATTTATACAAATGTGGAAAAGTATTGCTGAATTGAGTATTCAGAATGTAAATCACATTGTACATTTCAATACTTTCAAAAGTCTCTTCCATATTTTCAAAAAGTGGGAGTGTTTTCAGCTGTTCCTGATACTTATGTTTATCATCACTTGCTTCCATTCCAGAATGAAGGAACCTTAAAATGGTTTCCATTTCCCACTCACTTAAGTTATTCCAGTTTAATTTTGTCAGACGCAGATGTTGTAGGATTGAGTTTTTATCATCAGTTTTGAGTGAATTAGGTCTAATAAAATTAAACATTACCCTCAACGAAAAGTAATCCACAGCAATTTTAGCAAATCCAAGCTTTAGCAGAATTCGTGCTATATTAGTTTGAGTCATTTCACAGATAACACTATTTAATGATCCCAGAGGTGCAAGGAGGTGCTGGTCATCATTATAACTTGAACATAACACAGGTAATATTGCAAGGTCTGAGAATAATAACTTAAGCTTATCAACTGTGTTCTCCTTATCATCATCACACTTCATCTGACTCTCAAAATACTTCCACAATTTCTTCAGCCAATCCATGAACTGCTCATTTTCAGTCCAGTTCAGCCATTGGTGTGGATCAGTGGAGTTAATGTGAAATTTGTACCCAAGTTTGATTCGGATGAATTGCTCAGCCCTTGAAATTGTGAAGTCTTCTAAAAAGCCAGCTGCAATTAAGAAGTCCTTATATTTCTTGTTGACATCATAGTTTGCAAAACACACCTGGGACTCCGGAAATAAATCATAAAATTTAGAAATATATTTTGGAGAGGCACGTTTAAATTTTCCCAACATGTTATCTTGTGTGACCAATAGAGGTAAACTATTTATACTATTACAATTTCCTTCCTTGACATCGGAGAGACAGTAGTCCAAAAGTGCCACACATCTGGTCCCATCTTTAATCAGGGATTCACTGAGTAGGAAAGGATAGCTGCTCTTTGTTAGCTCTGGGTTGTTAAGTGGATGGATCTGAAGAAACTTTCTGACTGTGCCTGGGTTTAAAACAAAGGCATCCATACAAGCCCTTTCTAGACCTTTCAAAATTTTGGTCATGTAGTCAGACTGCAATACTAAATTCATACCAATGTCTTCTAAAATTTCAATCAGTTTTCCAGTTATGTGAACAGTTACAAAGTGAGGAACTTCAGCTCTCTTTTCTTTAGTCAAACTGGACCATGAAATATTAACGATCTTCTTCTCACAATGAAATTGATTATTTTCATGTCTGACTATAGGAATCAGACAAAGGCACTTCTGACATATGCATCTATAAACTTGATTTATCATTAATTGCCATTCCTGAGGAACTTCTTCAGAAATATGAGGGAAGAA
The DNA here is from genome assembly GCF_017639515.1 of Carcharodon carcharias. Lineage (NCBI taxonomy): Eukaryota > Metazoa > Chordata > Chondrichthyes > Lamniformes > Lamnidae > Carcharodon > Carcharodon carcharias. Next base: position 16,526,811 of record NC_054497.1, read on the forward strand.
CCATAGGTAATGAGGTTCAATATCGTTTCTGCATAATTCCAAACTGTCAAATTTTAGAGGACTGACTTTGCTGCCAGATAAACTTTTCCGAATGTAATCAAGTAAATCTGCATATAAAGGTGCAATCAGATGTAATTTTAAAAAGTTGTTCCATTTCATCTTTCCACTTTGTCCATCCTGTTTCCAAAGGTCTCGCCTGGCAAAGTCAACAGCAAAGTTTCCATTGATGTGTACAGGGAGACCAGTCTCTATAGGTAGAGGCAAGAAGCAAAAGACTTTACCTTGAAAACTGTTGCAGTTAATACAAGCTGCAACGGAACTCCGGGGCAAAAGTACTTGACCTAAGTTAGAACAAAAGTTGTGCACTGATTCAGTTACTTCTACACTTGTGACACCCACCTTATTTGCCAAAATCCATTTGGTTGGATGTTTGATAGAAGATCGAATCTCCATTTCATATATTACTTGATGAGATCCTATTTTGGTAATTACAGTCTTAGAACTTGAACACTTTTGGATATAATGCTTTAAGTGTTCTTGTTCCCTGGTGCTTTCCTGTGACATTTCTACTACTGCAGTAAATATTTCCTGCAATTCGCTTGTTTTTTTGTCTATTTTATGAAAACTAATTTTCTTGATATTATTCAAAAACAAAAGGAGACTATCAGAATCTTCTTTCAATACCTCTAGCAATTCTAAAATTACATCCTTAGTGACTGCCTGCTTTGAGATATCTGATTTTTCTGCCATTTCTGCTGTTCTCAATGGCAACCGGAACATGGTACCCAATTCAAGATTGAAGAAAGATGGGAGAAAGGTCGTATAAACATCCTCAAATGTGTTTTTAAACTTCTGGTTGACTATAAACATACCACCTGGAGAATGTGGCTTTGCTGTGGCAAGCACAACCAAATGAGGGTCAAAGATACACAACATACTGTCACCTGACATAAAAGAGGGACAATCTGTCAGATGGTACACTGAATTAAAACCAAGACCATATTTTCCAGTTTTCTCTGGACTGTTGCGCTTGCCACCTTCTCCAAGTTGTTGTATACCTTCAATATCTTTGTCGGTAAACTTCTTGTTATTGTAAACACATAGTGCAGGTCCTTGAAGTGTATTCCATTCCTCGCCAAAGGTCTTTGTGTTGCTATGTTTTCTGGGATCCCAAATAAAATGAATTTCTGTGGCTTCAGCATCATCTGCATTCTGAATCAACTCCTTTAGTATATCTTTCTTGGATGGATAGGCTTTGATGATATTTTTTAAACGTACTGTTAGTTTTTCCTGCTGGCCGAATTCCTGTGCCCAAAGGGACATATCTTTGACCTGTAGATTTTTCATGGCTCTGTGTTTTGTTGTCTGAACATGAAAGCGGACAGCTGTTTCTCTAGCTATCTGATTATGGCAGAGATTTACATCATCCCCTACAACAAGCCATGGTGTGTCATTGTATTGTAACGTTTGAGCAGAGTGAAGGATACAGTGCTGATTGGGCAGGAGAACACTCTGCAAGATGTCTTCCTGTTCTGATGCTTCGATGAATCCAGTTGTTACAATTCTAAGACACACAGCAAGATCGCTATCGGAGAGCCTTGATCCATGGTACTTTTCTGACATTCTTTTCAGCACGGAGATATAATCTTGGAGTTTGAATAGCTCCTTAATCTCTAAGCATTTCCACAATTCCTCACATTCTATATATTCTTTGGGAAGTTCGTAAAGGTATGGAACAGCATCAAATGAAACCTTACGAGCAACCAGTGTGACAGGCACAAACTGTCCATGAACTAAAATAAAGGGAAATTCTTGTGCAGCACTGTATATTTCCTTTTTTGATTCTGGATCTCCCTTTAACTGTTTAGTCAAGTAGATGTAACATTCTTTAGTTATTCTTTTCAGATCACTAGTTGCTAGATTATTGCATGCATATGTACGTTTCAGTTGTTCCAACACTATCTCAATAGGTGGTTGTCTGTTCAAACCTAGAAAGGAAATAGCTTCTGTAGATAGTTTGGTTCCTTTCAGCAGTTCTTTGTCTAAAACCATTTCTGTCATATTCACTAGTGATTGGCATTTGCAACTGTACAAATCTTTTGCTTTTGTCAAAACAAGAGTACTTACAGGACCATTTTTTTCCTGACAATGTGGAAGCAAAGCAGGAAGAAATGGCACATTCTGTAAGTTTTGCTGGTCATCATCACTGAGTTCCTTTAGGTCTTTAAGCAAATCCAAGATATGACGAACTCTTTGATATGCTTTGTTCCTATCAAGTTCCCATATTTGTTTATTTGCCTCTGCTCTTTCAAGTAATTCAGGAAAAACAATTTTGTCCTTTACCATCCCCAGCATTTCTAGCCTTAACAATCTCTCAGGATGGAGAAAATCTTCAGAAGTTCCTACAAGGAACCGTCCATCTTCTTCATCATAAAGACAGGCAATCTTGCCTTCTGGATGTACAAGATTTTTGATATACTGGAGATCTTTCTTTGCACTAGCTGGCATACATGGATTTATCTTCAACATTTCATCAATAGATGAATTCCTCATGTCAATTGCATAAATAATAAAATTATTCCTAGTTTTGGGATCTATAACATTTAAGTTCTGAAATATAATTTCTTTGTAAAACAATTCCCAATTATATGTGTTTTGCTCAATGGAATGCCCGCATCCACTGGCAATGAAGCTTTGTTTAACCCACTCTGGCAAGTGAACTGAAATAAAGGGTTTTGAAAGAAATTTGGAAAATTCAGTAACAGCAGACTCTCCAACTCTTTTGTTTTTGAGAATTGGTGAATCCAAAAAACGAGCCTGGTTTATTGGGCACCAGTCTTTTCCGTTGCTGAATGCTTTAACTGTAACACCGTTGATACCATGTGCAACTGCTCTGTAGAAATTTTCCACAATTACTCTAAACTGATTATCTACATTTTTCACATTAGGCCAAAACGTGTAATAGTCATAATTTTCAAATTCTCCCTTCTGTGACATTTGCTGCATGAGTGAAATAGATGTGATGTAAGCTGCAGAAACTGCATCTTCCAAAAGGGCTTGATTCCAATCTCCCTTTGGCCCAGAGTTCCAAAGATTCTTCCTGTTTGAGGTGACTGCAAAAGATCCATTAATATGAACAGGAAGACCACATTGAAGAGAAAGAGGTAGAAAACAGAATACTTGTCCCACATGTGCTTCAGTGTTTGGCATCCAATGTCCAGTTTCCTTCTTCTTTTTGAGGGGTATGGCCACACTTCCAAGAGGGGGTGCAAAATAAGCATATGTTGTTTTACTACAAGCAATCTGTAAGGCTTTTGCCATTCCAAAACATGAATGAACCAACCAATATTTTATATGATTAGGATTATCTATAGTTTCTTCTGTAAACTGTATAATAGTTGACATGCTCAAAGTTCTAATTTTTCTAGAGAATTTATTCGTGCTTTCCAATATATTCAGTGCATTTTGTTGCATTTTTTTAATTGGGAAATTATCTGCCATCTCAATTATATTAAGTATTTGTCTTTCCATTTTGAATACAGAGATTATCTGATTTTCATGAGTTGAATGCTCGCTGATAAATTTCAGTGAAACTTTTCTCACATTCTTTAGGAATATGACAAGATCTTTTGACATTTGCTTGAAACTATCCACCAAGGACATGATGTGTTTCTGGTTATAATACTTGTTGGAAAGCCCTGATACTGCAGCCTCCTCTGGTGTCCTGAAGGGCAACTTAATGAGAGTTCCTTCATAATAGAAATTTTCTCCAGTGCCAATTTTAAAATTACATCCAAATATTCCATTGAAAGGGTTAAACTGTCCAGGAAATCTTTGAATTAGCTGCTTATGCTCATAAAGATTAAGCTTTATTCCAGGGTTGGTTACAGAATGGATATGTTTCCTCAGATGAGTAACATTTGGATCAAAAATAAGCAAGTATTTTCCGCTGAGGATTGATGGGACATCAGTAATGTGATAAACAGAATTAAATCCAAGTCCAAATTTACCAATCTTTTCAACTTGGTTTTCCTTGGAACCTGTCCCAATTCTTGTTATATTATGAAAATCATCATCAGTGAAACACTCATTGTTGTATGACCAAAGTGCCGGTCCATGGCATGAGGCCATGCCAGGATCAATAAGGCTTTCAGGTGCATCTTTATTTTGTCTCATGTCTACTAGGAAACTGCAAACTGTTGAACCAGCATCTTCAGCATTTTGAAGCAGCTCTTTGAAGAGATCATATTCTTGATCATATTCTTTCAGAATGTTCTTAATTCTCAGAACAATGGGTTCCACTTGTCCATATTGCTCTATTCCAATTAATTCAGGATGCAGAACTTTGCTACTTAAGGCAGGCACATTCAGCCATTCAACTATTGCCAGATTTACTTCTTTATGAACAACATAAAAGTTTTCATTTTTGTTAATATCCTCCAGTGTTCCCTTGTCTAAATCGCACAAAACAGCCTTGGAACATGGTTTCAAGCAAAATCCACCTTGGGTGCCTTTCCATACAGGGACTGGAAGGTCATTATTATATGAAAGATTATTTCTGCGCATCCAATCAAGTATGAAAATGATAGTCTTTAATTCACTTGGGCTACCATAGCCAGAGTTCAGTTTAACTGTGCTATCTCTTATGCGATAAAGTATTTGAATGACTTCATCATCACTGTAGCCCGCTTTAACTCCACACTCAGTCAGTAATTCTCTGTACTGGGATATTTCCCGTGGGACTCTCTTTACATAATAGCTGAGATCTAAATTTTCAGGATAAGAGAAAACAATATGTTGAGGGTATGCAAACCCAGTCCCATCCCACACCCATGGCTGTTCTATAGCCAATAAGAGATCCTTAAATTGATTGAAGTGCTTCTGCATATATTCATAGATATTTTGCAAATCCATTAGGAAGTTGGATTGAGAGTTACTGTTGGTGCATACCTGGTCAATTATGAATAGAAGATTTTCAATCACCTTCTGGGTTGGTGGTAGGTTTAGTAGTCCCAGGATTTTGCTTGCTTTCTCAGTAAACTTGTCAGTAAGTGGCATAACCAGCCCAACAATGTTGGCAAACTTAGAATCTCTTACATTTTCAGGTTTATTAAAATCAATATTTATTTTTTTGTTTTCTGTCGATATTTTTGAAAGACTACTACAGGGCACCCAATGTAAAGACAATAATTGTTCCACAATTTGATAAGAACAAATGGCCAAAACCGAGGTTGTATTGCATACTTTAATTAAAGCTTCGGCTTTTTTACAAATATTGCCAATATCACTAGCCTGGCTGTGTTGTCTGTCTATCAATTGTGCTACCTTTAAAAGGTCATCAGGTGAAATACTATCTTCTTTTGATTTTAGCCCAAGCTTTTGCAATGTCAGCAAGATTTTCTCATCCTTACAATAAAGCGGAGGGGGGAAGAAGTGCTGATATTCTGGCTGAAAGAAATGCTGAAAGGTCTCATTGTTTGGATCAAATAAGGAAGATGCTTGCACAACTCTGTCCTTTGATGTCAAAAACCTAAGATTTTTGCACTTGTCGAATAACTCTGGCTTTTGTTTAAAAAGTATCTCACTATTTTTTAGAATCCAGAGCATCACCTTTTCGATTTGTTCAGGCTCATATTTTTGGGTCTCCACTCCCTTCAACATGAGTAATGCTACATCTGCCGCTGTCAGCAATTTTCCCTTCATCAACATGAGTTTCCTGTCCTTCTCATCAACACACTTAAGTACAGTTTCTGGTAAAGGCATGTCATCTGGGATCTCAGGGTAAACATCATTACTCAGGGCTCCATGTGTTCCAGCTGTAATAAGCCCTTTATTTGTAGGCCTAAGAGACATCATTTGTTGAAAGATTGGTAACTTGAATAACATATCTATCTCATCAGCATCAAATATGGATGCTTCAGCAAGAAAACCTCTCAATGATCTTCTGTCTTCAATCGACATAGAACCAATCTCTTTTACTACTTGATCACAACCCAGGTTCAAAAACAATTTCAAAACATTATTTGGGTTTGGTACAAACACATACTCAGCTAATTGCTGATGTTTTAGAAATTCATCACTGTTTTGAACTACATTACCTCCAGCTCTTGTGATTATACTGGCAATTGTATCTGGTAACTTGTAACCATTTTGCATTTGAAATATGGTTGTTATATTCTTGGACAAATGTGCTAACTGGAGGCTGTTCATGGAATCCTTTAGAGAGCTGAGTGGTATAAGTGGCAATCCTTCAAATTTATCTAGAGATTTACAATTCTGATTCAGAAAGTCCCAAAATTGTGCAAGCCAGTGTACTGGAGGGTGCTGGTTATTTGTGATGTCCCATGTCACGTGACCAAGCTTTTTAGTCCAATTATCTGGTAGAGCTTTTCTAATTTGCTGCTTTACAGCACCAACATCCAAGCAGATGAGATTTGAAAATATTTCTGGAAGAACAGAAGAGAGAGAATTTCCATTGCAATTTTTCCAACATCATTAAACTTAATGCTTTATAAGTATTTATAATGTTTATAATGCAAGGCAAACATAGCTAAAGATTTTGCAAGCTATTAAAATTATTTAGTTATAGGTAGCTTTGCTTACTGTAATAGAAATATTTTATATTTCCAGTAGCGTTATATTAACCTAGTGAGCTTCAAAAGTTGCTAGTTAATCATGCTATCTATGAGGCCAAAAGGATGAATTAAATCACTGGAATATCTTTCAGCCTTTATGTCTTTCTGAATCATTGAATTATTGAATGGTTACAGCACAGGAGGTAGCCATTTGGTTTGACATGTCTATGCTGACTCTCAAAAGAACAAATCTACTAGTCCTACTTCCCAGCCCTGAATTTTTCTCTCTTCAGATGCATATCCAATTTCCTTCAGTAAGCTATGATTAGATCTGTCTCCACCACACACTCTAGTAATGCATTCCCGATCTTAACCGCATGTTGAATAAAAAAGGATTTTTCTCATGTCACTGTTGGTTCTTTTGCCATTCATCTTATATTGCTGATCTCTGGTTCTCAACTTTTCAGCCTATGGGAACAGTTTCTATCTATTCTGTCCAGACACTCATGATTTTCAGCACCCCTGTCAAAACTTCTCTCAATCTTCTCTTCGTTAAAGAGAATAGCTCCAACTTCGCCAATCCATCTCTGTAGCTGAAGTCCCTCATTCCTGGAACAATTCCCATAAATCTTTTCTGCATGCTCTCTAAAGCCTTCACATTCTTCATAAAGTGAGCTGCCCAGAAATGGACACAATAATCCAGTTGTGGCTGAAACATTGTTTTATAAAGGTTCATCAGAACTTCCTTGCTTTTGTATTCTAAGCATCTATTTCACAAAGCCTAGAATCCTGTACGCTTTTTCAACCTGCTTTGCCACCTTCAATGATTTGTGCACATATACCCTCAGGTCTCTCTGCTCCTGAAGCCGCCTTAAGAATTGCACCTTTTGGTTTATATTGTCTTTCCTTGTTCTTCCTCCCAAAATGTATCACTTCACGCTTTCCTCCCTATAACTCTCTGCCTCTACTTCTCTTTCCTCTTCAAGTCCTACCTTTTTGGTCAAGCTTTTAGCCATCTGGTCTAATATCTCCTTTTGTTGCTGTCCCATTCTACCTTCCCCTCACTAAGCTGGGACTCTTGCAACTCTCTGCTTTGTCTTGGTCTCTTATAAGTACTACATCGCCACTCCAGTCCTTCCTTGTCTTTTTAATATTTATTCATAAGATCTGGCCATTACTGGCAAAGCCAGCATTTATCGCCCATCCTGATTGCCCTCAAGGTGGTGATGGTTGGCCACCTTCTTGAACCACTGTACTCCATTTGCTGTAGATCCACCCAAGATATTGTTAAGTATGCAGATCCCCAGGATTTTGATCCAATAATTATGAAGGAACAGCGATATCTTTTGAAGTCAGGGTGGCGTGTGACTTGGAAGGAACTTGTAGGTGGTGGTGTTGCCATGTGCTAGCTACCCTTGACCTTCCAGACAGTAGTCTTCATGGGATTGGAAGATGCTGTGGAAGAGGCCTTGGCAAGTTACTACTGGGTATCTTGCATATGGTACACACTGCCACCACTGTACATCAGTGGCAGAGGGAGTGAATGTTTAATGTGGTACATCGGGTGTTAATCAAGTGGGTTACTTTGTTCTGGATGATGTGTAGAGCTTCTTGAGTATTGCTGGAGCTCCACTCATTCTTGCAAGTAGAGAGTATTCCATCACATTTCTGACCTGTGCCTAGTAGATGGTGGAAAAGCTTTGGGCAATCAGGAGGCGAGTTGCTCAACGCAGAATTCCCAACCACTGACCTTCTCTTATAGTATTTATGTGGAATGTTGGCTTTTATTGCAAGGAGGATGGAGTATCAAATTTGGGAAGTCTTGCTACAACTGTTGGTGGAACCATACCTAAAGTACTGCATACAGTTTTGATCTCCTTACTTAAAGGAGGGACATGTTAGCACTGAAGGCAGTTCAGAAATGGTTCACAAGGTCGATTCCTGGTTGAAGGGGTTGTCTTATGAGGAAAGGTGGAGCAGGTTGGGTCTATACCCATTTAAGGCATATGTCCTTCACTAGGTGGGCCAGTAGATATTGCCCATGCCTAGGTTACCCTGAGAGGGTGGTGAAGAGATGGGTTCTGCACCCGCAGCATTGGCACACTGAGACCCACATAACTGTTTTGGGGGCAACCTGGAGGAGCTGCACTTAGGCACAGTGCAGGAACTCCAGGACATGTCAAAGTCTGGGTGATGTGGCACTGATTGATCTGCTGCCCTCTGTGCTCCATGTGCTTGCGCCTCCTTGCTATGGAAGGTTAGACCACGTGGTGCCAAATGTGATGTAAGCGGCATTTGGCCAAGGGGTGGGGTGGGGGTACAGGCCTAGTATCTTTGCGAGTGTTCGGCAGCAGTGGGGTGAGGAGGCACTGCAGCCTTGCAATGTCCCACTCTGGTTGGGGTGGGCTGTCCGCGAAGAGAATCCAAGTACAATTAGCACTAATCAATGCTCTTCTCTCCTTTCCAGAAGAATGCACATAATGCCGCCGAGTGGGTGAGGACTGGTGGAGGGCCAGCCCAGGTGGCGATTCTCAGCCGCTTCGAGCAGGAGGCCCTAGATCTGGAGAGGCGCCATACGCCCAGGTCCACTGGTGTCAATGAGGCTGGGGTGGCAGGGGCAGGTATGTTTGCCCAGCAGTGAGGTTACCATTGTTCTCCCAACAGCCATGGCAGTGCTGAACGTTCAGTGATTGAAGTTTGCAACATGGCTTGATCATTACTTATGGAAGGATGAGCACATGATCTGGGATACAGGGTTGCACATTGACATTGGATCAGTTAACGTGGAGACGATGTCCTTGTTCTTCCTTTCAGCATTAGCGGAGCAGGGCCGGGAAGAGGAGCAGCAGGGGCCCCTTCACACGTGAGGGCCCTGAATCTCGGACTCACCAGCATCACTCCATCTCTGCCAGGCAGGCACCAGCTCAGATACTAGCATTTCAGTAGGAATTAGCACATCAGCTAGTATCCTGGGGCACAGCGGTGAGGGCACTTCACAGTCGCTGGAGGAGCTGGCAGAGACAAGAGAGTGCACATGGGGCCAGCAGTTGGAGACTGCAGTGGACCAGGCATATGCTCAGTCAGTGGCTGATGTGCCTCTGGAGTCGTCCGTGAAGTAGGAAATGCGGCAGGGTGTGCGAGAGCATCTGGTGGAGATACATAAGGCTATGTTTGGCTTGGTGTCAGTGGTGGAGGAGTCTGTGTGAACCATCGCCAATGCAATGAGCCTCATGGCCGAGCACCATGCGTCCTCCATGGAGAAAGTAGTGGCTCTCGTGGAGACGCTCCTCCAGGGCTTCCTGGGGATGTGCTTGGACCAGCAAGACCTCACATCATCATTGACCTCAGCTGGTCAGTGCCAGTTTGGGAGATGGTCTGGGCACCAAGTTTCCCAGCTCGGTGCCCAGCCATCCACGGTGAGCAGGGAGGTCTGAAGCAACTGTAGGTCAGTATAGCAGCTGCCCGTCGTCTCTGCAGGCCCCTCTCAGGGTGCTCTGGATGACAGCGGCAGCTCCTCCGTCCCTCTGCCAGTAATCATTGCATCCAATGAGGCTCCGATGACAGGGGAGATGCCAGCTGTAAGGAACTGGCAGCTCCCTCCCAGGCGGGGCCAGCACAGGCTTCATGGGCCAGAGGACGGCTGCCAAGCTCATCGAGGCCAACAGGACAGCAGAGTGAGTAGGCTGTCTCAGATGCCACTCCCAGCAAGGGGGCAGCACCAAGACATAGCACACGAAAACATAAACATAAGGTACCTTAGGCAGACAACGGGTTTATCACTGGTGCTTTTGTATTGGTCCGCAATGAGGTCTTTGAGTTGGTGTGATGTTTAACACCTTTGGTCATTTTGTTTTAAGTTCTTTTTGTTATAATATTAAATTCAGACATGTCATCATGGCTGAGGGTGCCTCTTTTCTTCTGCAAGTGGATGGTTACCAATAACGTTGAGTGATTTGTGGGACACTCAGCTTTATTAACAAGGCCTGTAGCTAATGTTCCTATCTAGGCAGATTTTGCATTCAGGTATCGGGAGTATGGAGCCTGCAGCCCAGGCTTGTCCTGAAGGTCCATATGTGCTAGCTGAAGGTTTGTCGGATTAAAGCGGATGTCCCTGCCTCCCTGGAGTAAGCCCGGGTTAGCGTCTACCCTGTGCATTTCCCTGTGTGTGCTCATCCTCGGACTCATCGTGTGCAGCCATAGCCACTGTGTCGACATCTTCGTTGTCCACAGCGTTCCCCCATTTCCAGCGCAAGATTGTGGAGAGCGCAGCATGCAACCACTACCAGCAACACATGATCTGGGGGGTACTGGAGTGCGCCTCCTGAGTGGTACAGGCATTGGAAACACATTTTGAGAAGACCGATGGGCTCTCTCCACCTCAGCCCTTGTGGTGCCCTGGCTCCTATTATACCGCTGCTCAGCTTCTGTTCTTGGATGGTGGAGAGGCATCATGAGCCACCTTCTGAGGAGATAGCCCTGGTCACCCGGCAGCCATCCATCCAGCTGAGCTGGAACACTGAACAGCCCCGGCACCTGGGAGTGTCTGAGGATGTAGGCGTCATGGGAGGTGCCTGGGTACCTTGCACAGACTTGTAGAATCAGCATCCTGTGATCACACACTATCTGCATGTTCATGGAGTGGAATCCCTTCCTGTTGATGAAGGCTCACCTGCTGGGGCCTTGATGGCCAGATGTGTACAGTCTATTGTACCCTGGAAGCAGGGGAGGCCAAAAATCACCGCGAAGCCTCTGGTTCACTCCGGCTTGCCTGGTCCCAACAGTCGTGGATGAAGGTCAATGTACGCCTGGACAGAGCGTCTGTAACCTGCTTGACAAGTGTGGACAGCTGATTGGGAGACACAGCAAAGATCACTCACTGGCCCCCAGAAGGAGCCAGAGGCATAGAAGTTGAGGGCAGCTGTGACCTTTAGAGCCACTGGCATGGAACGTCCACCCACACAGTTAGTGGAGATCTCAGGTCCAATCATCTGACAGAAATAGTTGACTGTCTCCCTTGAGAGACAGAGCCTCCATTGGCACTGCACCTCAGACATATTGAGGTAGCTGCTTCGCCGCCTGTATACCCTGGCAGCAGGATAGTGGCATCTTCTGCGGCCCCTTCCACCTTGGACTACCTCTTGGCCCTGCACCCCTTGTGCCAGTACCTGTCCTCCAAAAGGTGGCTCCCCTGGAGGCTGAAATGTGCACTCCTGGCCTCCTCCCCCTTCTAGTCCTCCTTTCCTCCTCAGAGGAGGTGTCTCCAGTGGAGAATTCAACTCCCATTCCCAAGCTAAGGGAAGGCTTCCTGAAACCTGCAGCCCCAAAAAAAATTCTTCACTGCAGAGTGCTGAACTGAAGGTTATGAGTCCAGTCCAAGCAGCTGGTATGCATTTTGAAGTGTTGCAGATCACATAGGCAAGTATCAGTAACCTTAAAAATTCAATATTTGACAGAGAACACTCGCGACCCCACTGAGCCCTCTTATCCCACCCATGGATGAGGTTTATACAAATATGTCCTACCTGTCTGCCTATCGCACCGACCTGAAGTTCGCACAGGCGCTGAAAAATCGCCGTCAATTGGTGCCTCAAGGGCCTTAAGTGGCCCGTTAGTTAATGGCGGGCGCACATCGCCCGCCCAACGAAATATCACAATGGTGCGTGGTGACGTCGAGACACTCACCCAACATCACGGGGTGTCATTTTATGTGTCGGCGTGCGGGTCCGCCCCCACATGCCAATGGGAAAATTCTGCCCCATGATTCACTATTGCCTGTTTTGTGCCATCACTGAAGATCAATTTCACCCCCAAAGATCCAGTTTCTTCCCACTTTGTCACTGAATCCAGGAAAAACAAAATTCTAAGGCTCCATTGCACTGCCAAAGATCATTTTCTATAAGTTTCATAATGAAAACCAAAACAGAAGCAAGTTTCTTACGATAATAAGCAATCTTCTTTAGGTGTTGTTGCAATGTATCACTGAGATCTTCAGGCAGAAAGCTTCTCTCAAGACCTGGAAGTAAAATTCTACATATATATTTTTTAAAAAGTGTCAATTTCACACATTGTTTCTATCTTCTTACTACTATATGTTTAATCACTACAAATATTCTATTTAATCTTTACTTTTTATTACAGCCATAGTGAATATTAAAACAGTTTTACTTCAATAATTCAACACTTGTATTACATATACAGCAAAACTTTCTTAATTGACAGTCACTACTGATACACACTTTCCAGCAAATGTCTCTGGGCGGGGCTCAGGAGCAGGAGCCCCAACTGATTTTTTCTCTATATCCTGGGTTGAGAGCACTTTATTGCTGCTGGGGCTCAAATCAGCAGACTAGGGTTGAGTCTGGCACTCTCTTGGGCAGCATAGTTAATTGTCACATTGTGTGGCATATTTATTTACAGAGCCAATCTGAGGACACAAAATGTTTTTAATTGCAGGAGGTTTTAGTTCTGCTACAATTGAGTAGTTTGAGATTTATTTTCAGGCTCTCCCAGCAAGTTCTTAAAATCGAAAGTGATTTTGTGCTGAGGATTTTGCGAAGACATGAAGTTAATCACTCCTTCACATAAATCCTCCTGATTCACTGATGGCATTTGATCATACACAAACACTTTGGCCAGAATTTCCCAGCCCCTACTGCCAGCAGGATCTTTCGGTCCCACCGAAGTGAATGAGCATTTAAATGGCCTGCCGCATTTGGCGCGACTGGAAAATCTTGGCCTTTGTCAGAGAAGTACTGAGCTCCTTTTAACTTTGGGAAAACTATTAAAAATAAGTTAATTTAGAAAACAAGGCTCACCACACCAAGCTAGGTTATTATAGAACAGCATTAATAGAGTCTTGAACAAGATTATTGAACCAACCATCATACCATTCAGGCCAGACCAAAATCAATAAAAGAAAGATTTTCTGGACATTAATGTTTGTGGGAGCTTGCTGTGTGCAAATTAACTGCTGCATTTCCTACATTACAACAGTGACTGCACTTCAACAGTACTTTATTGGCTTTAAACTATCCTGAGGTTGTGAAATGCATGTCTTTTATCTTTTTAAAAGAAGTGTAGAATTGAAGGGGAGAAAAGTTTCTAGGGAAGAATGAAACTAAAACATGTTTTTATAGTATACTGTTCTATTGTTCCATAATTCTGTGAACCTGAAGTTCCTTGCTTTTTACAGGCTGGTGTAGTCATACTTATTACGACATCAAAGCTTTATTAATTCAAAGCAACTCTCATGGCCTTGTGTCACCTTCAAGACGACCTAGTTTTTGCCCGATTCTGACCACTTTTCCTAACAAATTGTTACTCCCAGTGATCCAAAGAGCAGAGATTTCAACAGCTTTAATTTTAGACACTGATTCTGAAAAACATCTTTTCTTCCCCCAGGCAATATGCTTTTTTGTCTTTTCTCCTAAAAGATATTTTTCCATGGATAACTCATCCAAGGCCATTTTTCACACCTAAGCCTGGAGAGAATAAGTAACATGATAAGTATTGTAGCTCAACTCAAATCTGCCTTCATCTGACATTTGCATGTTTATACAATCATGGAATGGTTACAGCACAGAAAGAAGCCATTTAGCCCATCATGTCTGTGCCAGCTCTCTGCAAGAGTAACTCAGCTAGTCCCGCTCCCTGCCCTTTTCCTGCAGCCCAGCAATTTTTCCCTTTTAAGTTGCTTATCCAATTCCCTTTTGAAAGCCACAATTAAAAATGCCTCCACCACATCCAGATCCTAACCACTCGCTGAATAAAAAAGTTTTCCCTCATGTCGCCGTTGTTTGTTTTGTCAATCACCTTTAAATTGGTGTCCATTGGTTTTTCAATCCTTCTGCAAATGAGAACAGTTCCTCCTGATCTACTCCTGTCTGACCCATCACGATTTTGAATAACCCTATCAAAACTCATCTCAACCTTCTCTTCCCAAAAGTGAACAGTTCAGCTTCTCCAATCTGTCCTTGTAATGGAACCATTCTCAAACGTTTCTACACCCTTTCTAAAGCCTTCACATCCTTTCTAAAGTGCAGTGCTTAGAACTGGACACAATACTCTAGTTGAGGCCAAACAAGAGTTTTATAAAGGTTCAAAACGTCCTTGCTTCTGTACTCCATGCCTCTATTTATAAAGCACAGGATCTCATAAGCCTTTTTAACCACTTTCTTAACCTGTCCTGCCTCCTTCAACAATTTGTGCACATATACAACCAGGTCTCTGTTTCTGCAACCACTTTCGAATTGTACCCATTATATAATATTGCCTCTTCTTGTTCTTCCTACCAAAACTGTATCACTTCACACTCCTCTGCTTTAAATTTCATCCATCCATTCCATCAGCCTGTCTATATTCTCTTGGAGTCTATCACAATCCTCTTCACTGTTAACAATACTTCCAAGTTTTATATCATCTGCAAATTTTGATATTGTGCTGTGCACCCAAATCAAAGTCATTAATACTGAGCCGTAGTTCATAGAAACATTGAAAATAGGAGCTGGGGTAAGTCATTCGACCCTTTGAGCTGTTCTGCCATTCAATATGACCAGTCTGATTCTCTATCTCAACCACATACTCCCCCGGGCTCCCTATACCCCTTGACACCTTTAGAGTCCAGAAATCTATTTCCTTCTTAAACAGATTCAATGATTTGGCCTCCACAGCCTTCTGTGGTAGACAATTCCACACGTTCATCATCTGAATGAAAAATTTCTCCTCATCTCAGTCCTAAATGGTCTACCCCATATTCTGAGACAGTGACTCCTGTTCTTACCCCACGGCCAGAGGAACATCATCCCTGCATCCAATCTGACCATCCCCCAAGAGAATTTTAAACAGCTCAATGAGATCCCCTCTCATTCTTCTGAACTCCAGTGAATACAAACCTAGTCGGCCCAATCTCTCCTCAGTTCAGCATACCTTCCCTGCTCTTGTATTCAATATCTCTATTTATGAAGCCCAAGATCATTCTGCTTTACTAACTACTCTCTCAATATGTCCTGCTATCTTCAAAGATCTATGCACATGCACCCCCAGGTAGCTCTGTTCCTATATGCTCATTTACATTGCGTCTCCCTTCTGCCAAAATGCATCACCTCAGATTTTTCTGTATTAAATTCCATCTGCCACTTGTCTGCCCAATCTGCTAGCCTCTATGTCCTGTTGCAGTCAATTAGTATCATCCCCACTTTTTGCCACTACTAAGTCTGTTATTGTTGGCAAATTTTGAATATATATTATACATTTAAATATATGAAATATATAAAACCACTGACTCCGAAGATCCTTCAGTCTGAAAAATAACCATTTACCATGACTCACTGATTTCTGTCCTTAAGGCAATTTCTTATCCGTTAACAATGACCCTCCTATTCTACAAGTTACAATTTTGTTAACCTTTGTGGTACTTTGTCAAACGTTTAAAATAAACATAGACAACATTCGTTGCATTCCCTTCATCAACCTTCTGTTACTTTCCACAAATTTGTGCTGATTTTCCTTATTTCATTCAAACCTCTCCAAGTGTTGTTTCAAAAGCTTTATCCTCTAAAGATTTTAATCTAACTGGCCTGTGGTTTCTAGAACTGACCCTACGCCCCTTCTTGAATAAGGGTATCACATTTGCCACTCCACAATCCTCTGGCACCTCTCTCATATCTAGAGAAGATTGGAAGATTATAACAAGCCCTTCCTGCACCTCGAAGCATAAATCACCCTCTTTGTCCCTATTAGGACCCACTCCACTTCCTACTACATGCCTGCCATTCTATTTTCATATTCTCTCTTTCCCAATCTTCTTTCCCTCTTCAGTTCCCCTCAATCTATTGTATTTGGCCCAGTTCTCACTTGAAGAATCCACTTTTTGTTTTCATTTCATCATATACCCTACCTCCTGTGTCATCCAAGGGGCCCTGGTTTTGGTTACCCTACCTTTCACCCTAGTTGGAACTTATCTAGCCTATACCTGCTGCATCTGCTCCCTAAAGATCATGTGCTTTTCCTGTCGGTCGTTGTAGGCTGATCTAAATTTTAGATTTTATTTTAGTAGGATTTAGTAAGTTTAACTTGACCTATTTTAGAGGCTTTTTACAAATATGTATTCTGGAACAAACTAACTCGGTCAAGTCGCCATTTACTACTATAACATGTGATCAGAAAAGGAGCCATGTTGATGTTGATAACTTTTACAACAAGCTAATTTAATATAAAACTGTGAAGTAGACACCGACTAGCAACAGGTGATTGTATTGGAAGAAAGTACCTCAATTACCCTGCAATTGAAAACTAAGTAATTAATAATCAAAGTTAATAAGAGTCAGATGATATTTATTTCTACATTTCTTACTAATATTCCTATGTTAGGATTTAAATTTGAAACTTAAAAGTGCTGTAACAGAAGCAGTGAGAAAGGAGCTTGAACTATCCGGTATTGGCCCCCATCAAGAACACACTGATCTTGACCGGCCCAAAGCTGGGCCTAATGAATGGGACACTTACATGGTATTAAGAAAAGAAAGCATCTTGAAGAAATCCATCGTCTTAAGTTTAAGGCAATGTGTGCAAATAGAACCAATGAAATTAACCCTTACAACATTTTGTTGATCAATTAGCAATCAACAACAAACCTGGGCTAAGGTGGCGTGATGCCATTTTTAGGTATAAAAGGTTTTGGGAACCGTTCTTTTGTGCGCACCATGTGAAGAGAAACCAGTTTGTTCGCTGGGGACAGAGGACTTTTCCTGTCATTACAAGGATCAGGAATGTAGCAATAGGCTCAGGGTCAGAAGCAGAATTCCTGTTGACCCCGGGTAGTGCAGTTTCCTTCAGCAGAGGTGAATACCAGTTGGCGTAAGGGTTCAGGTAATTGTCAGGGACAGAGACAGTTTCCTATCAGTGCAGGGATCGAGTCTGTAGTATTTAATTGATAAAGTATACTTTTATTTTCTTTTATTATTTAATTGATAAGCAAAATAAAACAATAACTTATGTTCTATAAACTTTGATATTATTTTCTAATTCAATGCCTGAGTCTTTGCCTGATGGTTAAATCTCTGTCGAACTAAAAAGTTTAAAGGGATAATTTGAAATACGGTAATTAGGCTGCCTGCAACTAAGTTAAATCAAGTCTAAATTTATCAAGACACCCCTTTATAAGTATACAATAACCAAACTGTCTCTCCCTAATGGAGAGAGATGCCTATGGTCCTTTGTGGACTATGGTTAATTACTTACTTAGGTTCCAATTTACCCTGGCTAGATAGATCCCTTCTCATCCCACTGAAGTTAGCTCTCTTCCCATTGAAATGTTCTACTTTAGATTGTTCCTTGGTCTTCAACTTTACTAGTCCTTATGATATGATGATCAATCTTTCCCCTTCATACACTTTGTCCACCTCATTCCTCAGCACCTTTCTAGGTCCATGAAGATGCTGATGAAGAAAATGCTGCTGAGCACATTTCAGAAATTTCTCCCCCTGATTACCCTTTACTCAATTATCTAAATATCAATTGGAATATTATCAACAACCTAAAGTTCCCACATATCTCCGTAATTTTCATGCAGATTTGCTCCACTATCTCTCTTTCTTTCACTATTTGGAGACTTATAGAATACCCTCAGTAACTTGATCATACCCTTTCTTTCTTCTCAACTCTAACCAAATGGATTTTGTCCTTTCTCTCTCAAGGACGTTTTTTCTTTCCAACATTGCAATGTCTTTCCTAATCAATGCTGCAACTCCAACTCCAGTTTCTCTCCTTCCCTATCTTTTTTTTGAATGTCTAAACATTGTGCTGGATTTTACAGCCCCCACTGGGTGCATTTCCAGCAGGGGTGCACGTAAAATACAAGGGTTGGCAAGCCTACCAACCCCAGGCTGATCCATAACACAGTAGGTAGGTGGGCAGTGAAATCAGCAGCCTGCCCACCATGTTCAAATTAATAATTAAAGGTCAATTGAAATTAACAAGCCAAATGACCCATATAATAAGCTGCCCATGCCATAAAATTCTAGGCAGGATTGGGCACAGCATTTAAAAAAAAATGTTTGTAAAGGCAGGAAGGGTGGGGGGACCATCATTTGGGGAGGGGCCGCCCCAACATGTTACCAACATTGTTCCTCCCCACCTAAACTCCAAAACATGCCCTCTCGCCACCCCACCCCTCGGGCTGCCCAATCCCTCCCAGTCCAAGATCCCTGATTTACCTGGGTCTGGAAGCCATGGCTGGCTTCCTCAGGGGCTTGCTTGCTGTCCCAGCAGGGCCCTCTACTCAGTTCTGGCGCTGCTGGGGCCGTTAGAGCTGCCAGCCAATTTAAGTGCACAGTCCTCACCATTTTTAAGCCATGTTTCTGTTATTGTCACTACATCATATTCCCACATGGCCTTTTGTGCTTGTAGTTCACCACACTTTCTGCCTTTGCATACATGCATTGTAAACCTGTCTTTGTCTTCCTTGTAGGCCTTCTTAGTCCATTTCTATCGAACTATACCCTTCTCTAGTACTGTCCAACACCCTCACTTTATTCCTGTTTTCTACTTCTTATATGCTGTCTGTCCCCCTGCCAATTTAGTTTAAATCCTTCCCATATAATGCAGTGAACCTCCCCACAAGGACATTCAATCAAGTTATTTAAACACAATTTGCCCTTAAATGTATGCTAGCTTTCCTTCATGAATCTTTATTTGTCTAAGTGCTAATTTTTCCCTGGATTACCTGTTGAGGTGCAACCTGTCCCTTTTTGAATAAATGCTTCCTGCCCAGGATTGGTCCCAATGCCCAAAGAATCTCCTGCACCCCCATGCCTCAAGCCAGGCACTGGTCATCCTTATCTTCCTGTTTTTATTCTCATTAGTGTGTGGAACTGGAAGTAATCCAGAGATTACTACCTTTGATGTCCTACTTTTTAACTTCCTCCATAACTCCTGAAAATCTGACCTGAAGCATATATGAAGAAAAACAGTGGTCCTTGTACCAACTCCTGGGGAACCCCACTGAATATTTTCTTCCAGTCTGAAAAACAGCCATTTACCACTACTCTGTTTCCTATCACTCAGTCATTTTGTATCCATGTTGCCACTGACCTTTTATTCCATGTGCTTCAACTTTGCTGGCAAGCTTGTGGCACTTTATCAAATGACATTTAGAACAACATATACATCAATCGCATTACCCTCATCAAGCCTTTCTGTTACTTCACCCAAAAATTCAATCAAGTTAAATATGATTTGGCCATAACAAATCTATGCTGGCTTTCCTTAATTAATCCAAGGGCTGAACCTTACCTATGTCGGGCAGGCTGGGCAGGAACAGGCGCGGAGCCGATCGCCGCCTGCAATCGGCTGCGCGGCACCTTTTTGCGTAGGCGGGCCAATTGAGCTGCCTCAGGAAGATTAAGTTCATAATAAAACTTTTGAATAAAGGAAGTTAAAAATTATTTAAACATGTCCCATCATGTGACAGTGTCACATGAGTTGGGACATGTTTGTAAATTTTACAAGTTTAATTAATAATTTTATAAAACTTTCGGGAAACCTCATCCTGCCCGTGGATGAGTTTTCCTGAAAAATGTGAAGGCTGCTTGGGCTCTTCACCTGCCACCAGCCTTAAGGTTGGATGCCATTATGGGCAGCATGGTTAACTACTTCAATTGCTTTTTTACTGGCTTTAATAGGCCACTGACAGTTCGGCGGGTGCGCAGCCGTCTCTGGTGCATGCCCGCTGAACAAAATATCAAAATGACATCGGGACGTACAGCTGATGTCATCGTGCGTCATTTTATGAATCGGTGTGTCGGGCCCACCTCTGCACGCCGATGGCAATATTCTGGCCCAAGTGACTAATTTTGTCCAGGATTATTGTTTCTAAAAGCTTTAATACCATCTGATTGGCCTTTAGTTTCTGGGTTTATCCTTGCACCCTTTTTTTTTTATATAAGGGTACAACATTTGCAATTCTCTAGTCTTCTGACACAACTCAAGTTGTCTAAGGAGGATTAGTAATAATGACCAGTACCTCTGCAATTTCGACCCTTACCTCCCTTAGCATCCTTGGATTTCCAGTGAAAGTTGCTGAACAACAGGAGAAGGGATTCTGGCTGCTTTATCTTCACTAACCCATTTGAACTGTCCCAATACTACTCCAGCAAAGACTAGTGAATAAGATCAGGTAAGAAATATGGGAACTCCCATATTTATGGCACAGTGGCACAAGGAGATGAACCACATCTTCATTACAGATTATATTACCATATTTAAATTTGCTGTCAGGGTATTGAATAATTTTATTGCAATAGTATAACCAAAACCGAATGAACTATTTTATATTATTGTTTTTAAATGCTTACCGTGGAAATTTTGCTGAGTCAGTAAATACAAGGTCATCAGATGGACTGATTTGGAACTTTACAAAGGATTCACTGCTGACTGGGAGCAGTTGAAGGTTGTTAAGGGAACTGTATTGCTCATCACTTAGAACATATTCCAGAAGCATTAATTTTTCTTCACGTGGGATAATGTTCAAATTGCAATGCTGAAGAATGTTTCGTAAAGATGCTGGAGTAACCACATTTAAGTAACTTTGATTTTCTAAAGTGAATAGTATGGTCTTAAATACATGACTTGGCACTCTAACCAAAGGTTGGGCCTCTTTTATCAAAAGATTCTCTATTGTCTGTCTTATGTCAAGCCGGTCATAGCACTGTAAAAAGATAGCTTTGTCAGCTCTTATCCACTTTTCTTCACAGGTAGCCAAGCATAGAACATTGAGTTCCAGCAAATGTTTGATGGTTTCCTTAGTTATCTTAACCCAACGCTCTTTATGATTCATTTTTTCATAGTCTGGCCATAAACGATATACTGATGAGGGTTTTAGCACTGAAGTTTGAGCCAGAGTAATGGCATCCAGGATAAGTTGGCAGTATGCACACGGAAAGATTTTCTCTATCAGGAGCTCATTCCACTTGGCTGCTTCATCATATCTTTGGTCTGATTCAACCCACTTGATATGCCTACGGTTGTCTGAAAGTCCAAAGAAGGCATTTATATGGACAGGCAATCCAGTCTTGTTGGCCTCATTATTTGGGAGTGGTAGAAAGAAACTAAGACGCCCTTCAAAGTCTGTTCTTGAGTCAGCTTCAGTAGTTTCTGCTTTACTCAATGGAAAAGCCAGTCCAACATATGGAGTATAACTTAACCTCTCAGCCAGGTCATCTAACTTAGCCCATTTGCCTCTGTTGCCTGTGCAATTTGTTATTAACCAGTGATTGTGGTGTTCTTCCATTGCAATGCGATGTGAAATGGCTCTGATGTAGGTAGAAGATTTAACATTGGAGACCAATTCCTGCCTTTCAACATTGAAGTTATGATTAAAAGAAGGAATGTACTCAGGCTGCAAAGCAGTTATTTCTAAAAGGACCTTTACGTTTCCACTGGTATCAATATGCTTAATACAGACTGTAGTAACATTTCTGAGAAACAAGAGACTCATATCTTTATCTGCTTGGAAGGAATCAAAAAGGTCAAAGATCTTAGCTTTGTCATATAGGTTGTCTAATATTTCTGAAGGTTCAGTTCTCAATGGAAACCTAAATAAAGTTCCCTTGAAATAATGCTCTTTTAATGCATTTGTCCAGGTTATTGTCCCAATCGCTTCCATAGCATATCTGAATGGCTTGAACTGATCTCTGGAGTGTTCAAGAGCTTTCCTGTCCTCTGGGTCATCAAGAGACCATATATACCCTGCTTCCTGTTCTCCAAACAGCTTTTCCTGTGGGTCAAATATACCAATATATTTTCCACTGAATATGCTTGGCAAGTCTACAGAAAAAAAAGTTTAAAAATAGTTTCAAGAGATCACAATGCTACCTGTATAAGCTCACCAACATCAATTTAACCTTCAAGTTCCAAAAGTAAAAATAAACAGATTTTAATTTTAACGGACTAATCTGTGAAATAATCTATCTTGACCGTACACTAACAAATAACACCATCTCAATGTTTTATTACCTTTGTTTTATTTTGTACTATTGTCCTTCTCTTTAACAAAAGTGACTATAATTCTCACAATACTTCTTCGATGCTGTTATGTACACAAATGGGTAACTTACTAAAAATAAAACATGTAAATGGCATTATTATACAGTTATATATAATACAATGTCATACTTAAATAATTCTTTCACCTGTGATGTGATAAACGGTATTGAATCCAAGGCCAAATTGGCCAACTTTGCTGGGGTCATTACGCTTTTTACTGATTCCTGTAGTTTGAATGCTATGCCAATCCTCTTCCGAGAATACAGAATCATTATACACTATGAGAGCTGGACCTAAAGGAAGAGAACATAAAACAGGGTTGCAGAGTTGGTGCTGATGATGTTTGTAAAACAGTAAGTCATACTGATTCCCTTTCAAAGAAAAGGAACTTTAATCCCTTTTTTCAATTTTTTTCATGGGATGTGAGTATTATTGGCAATGCCAGCATTTTATTGTCCATCCCTAATTACCCTCAAGAAGATGGTGGTGAATCATCTTCTGGAAACACTGCAGCCCAGTGTTTCCCAGAAAGTGTGTTGATACCAAATTTTTTTTAAATTGCCTGAGTTCAAGTCTCAGCAATATTAAAAGCCTTACTTTATTACCATTTATGTCAACAGGACTTCATCGTCACATTGCAGTGGGAGTAAATCAACCAAAACAGGGAGAGTAAGAAACATGTAGAGCTATTGGGTTGGATTTTATTCCTGCTGTCGCTTGTTATGGCACAGCCGATGGTAAACGCTGAGCTGCTCAAATCCCAAAGGGAAACTTGAAACAACTGCCACAACTTGTTTTGCAACTTGTATAAATTTTGAGATACGTACCTTGAATTCAGTAGTAATGAGACCACCAAGTCTTATAGGTTTCTTACAAAACTAAATTAAACCTTCATTAATAGAAGAAATAGTTTTAAATACATACATAGATCTACATATTACTACTGTGATAACTTCTAAATCCCCTAATTAATTTAACGCCCAGATACACTTTCGTTAAAGCAACAGTAAGACACACAGATTTTAAAAGACCCAGGCAAAGAAACATGACCCTGAACAATCCAATTTAAAGTGAGTTTCCTTAACTTCAGTTCTTTGTAGACAGCAGCTTGAGGCTTAGATGCCAAAGGCATTTCACACTTGTTAGATCTTAGAATTCCTGCCATTACATACAGCCTTTGCCCCTTTATACATATTTTCCTCTTTGAATGCAAATTCCCATTGTTTCACTATGTCTTTGGACTTTACCCCTTTAATAATAAAAATTTCTCATAGTACTAATTTTACCAGTAATCTTTGGGAAAAATAAACACACTGGGCAGAATATTGCACTCGGGTGGGTGCACGTCGAACCCGAACGAGCATTAAATGATGTGCGATGATGCAGGCAAGCGTCCTAACATCATCGTGCACTTGGGCGATATTTCAGTCAGCAGGCGCATGCCCACTGACAATTAAGTGGCCTATTAAGGCACTTAATCAACTAATGATTTGGAATTTTTCGCTGCCTGCCCAACCGTGGGCAGGATGAGGTTTCGTCCAGAGATTTAAAAAAACTTTTTGCACTCATATTTTATATGCCCCTGCTCATGTGACAGAATCACTTATTTTAAAATTCTTTATTTATATGGATAAAAATCTTCAGCTCCCTGAGGCAGCTCTGTGCTCAGAGAGCTTTTACTACATGCACCCACAAGCATTTGCAAACTTCAGCGCTCGCACTCCTGCCATCCTCACCCCGGCAGCGCTGCAGCATGCGTTTCACGCTGGTTGGCCGTTAATTGGCCAGCCAGTGTGAAATCCATGTTGGGAACTGATCGCAGGTGGCGGTCGATTTCGGGACTGCTCCTGGGCCCACCCACCTGATGAGGGCAAAATTCTGCCCACTGTTGCTGAACTTCACCTTGCTAGGTGACACAGTTCACCTCTCCTTTGAAAACAATCTAGTCTGGTTTATTTAAAAATCAAATGCTCCCTTTACACCTATGTCTACCTATTTAACATTTCAAACCTAGCTCATCTTCTGATACATCAAAGTCTTCAGACCAGCTGCCTTTAATTCAATTAAATCACACAGACACAGACACTGACCCTGCTATTACTCTACTTAACATTAAATTCCAATAACATTATGACAATTATTATATCTTCCTGACACTCTACCCCCACCGGCAGGCCCGGAAGTAGTCTCTTTAGCAAAGAATCAAGTGGTGGGAAGCTCATGAATGCAGGTGACGTGGGTATGCCACCAGATAACATGGCAAAAGTGACTCTGACGCCAGGAAGCCTGCATCACCTGATCCTTGTGCAGGATCAGGTGCTGTTTTAAAGGGCAGACAGCCCTATGTTGTTTTTGGAATTCAGCATGCAGCATTTCTAAAGGAGCTTTGAAATTGAATTATCCAGCATTTGAATTTCTGCTGTAGAAACAAACAACTTTTCAAGATCTGGAGAGAAGAATCATCAGGCATCACACAAATTCAGTCATTGGCATCAACAGGTTCAACTGAGGCCTGAGATGTCACAGTAATGACACGAAAATTGGTGGGGTGGTAAATAGTGAGGATAGCCTTAGATTACAGGAGGATATAGGTGGGCTGGTCAGATAGATTGATCAGTGGCAAATAGAATTTAATCTGGATAAGCGTGAGGTGATGCACTTTAACAGGACAAACAAGGCACAGGAATGCACAATGAATGGTAGGACCCTGGGAAATACCAAGGATGTGCATGTCCACCGATACCTTAAGGTAACGGAACAAGTAGATAAGGTGGTTAAGGCGGCGTATGGGATACTTGCCTTTATTAGCTGAGGCATAGAATATAAGAGCAGGGAGGTAACCCTGGAACTTTATAAAACACTGGTTAGGTCACAGCTAGAGTATTGCGTGCAGTTCTGGAATCCTCATTATAGGAAGGATGTGATTGCACTAGAGAGAACGTAGAGGAGATTTACCAGGATGTTGCCTGGGCTAGAGAGTTTTAGTTATGAGGAGAGATTGGATAGCCTGGGGTTATCTTCCCTGAAGCAGAGGAGATTGAGGGGGTACATGATTGAGGTGTATAAAATTATGAGGGGTAGGCAAGAAGGAAATTTTCCCCTTGGTGGAGGGATCAATAACTAGGGGGCATAGGTTTAAGGTAAGGGGCAGGTTCAGAGGGGGTGTGAGGAAGAATTTTTTCACGCAGAGGGTGGTTGGAATCTGGAACTCACTGCATGAAAGAGTGGTAGAGGCAGAAACCTTCATAATATTTAAGAAGTATTTGGATGTGCATTTGCGATGCCATGGCATACAAGGCTATGGGCCTAGTGCTGGAAAATGGGATTAGAATAATTAGGTACTTGTTTGACCAGCGCAGATTCGATGGGCCGAAAGGCCTTTTTCTGTGCTGTAGATCTCTATGACTCTATGTCCATGAGTCCAGCCAGTGCACCACCCCACAGTTCAGTGAAGGCTTGCTGCATGACCTCCTCCAGACAGTCCATGAGTGCAGAGATACTGTTTCCTACTAATGGCTGTAAAAGACCCTCATGAATGACCAAGGTGGCCTGGACAGAGGTTTCTACAGAGATGAGCAGATCCAAGAGGCTGGATCCAGTGCAGAAAAGGATGAATAACCTCCTCCGTACTGCAAGGGTGCATTTGAGTGATAGGTTGCCAAAAAATGGTTGAAGAAAGGAAGTGTCACCTTTCACCAAGAGGTTGGGGGAGCCTGACACACTTGAGGGTTCTTCTCAAGGTACTCAGAGTGCTGTCAGGAACTCCCTTGCCCCTCTGTCAGTGACCCAAACTCCTCTACTGGCCACAGATGAGTCTCTGGCACTGGTGCAGGACAGCCTTATATGCCATGGACTATCCAGGCCTGGGGCTGCCAGAGGACGCCATCACTGTCATCAAAGGCCACAGGGCACAGAGCAGCAACCTGCCCCCACCAAATCTGCAGCACTCGGTAATGTTTCAAGAAGTTCATTTTCATACAGTAAGGTAGCACTGGTGTTTATAAAATTGTGTTAATGAAGGAGTATTGGTGTCACAATTAAACTGTTGTTTTACTTTAATTTGTATAACCAGGAATTCTTGCTCCACATGCGGGTGCACGCCTGACATGCTCGAGCGTAAAGTAGTACGCGATGACATCAGGTAAGTGTCTCAACATCATCACGCACTCGCACATTACGTTGTTCAGCGGGCGCATGCAGGTGCTGGAGCCGCGCCCGCCATTAATTAAGACAACAGTTCTGGCCATTAAAAAGACAATTAAGCTGTATTTTACATTACCGTGCGATTTCACGCTCGTCGTACGGACAAAACGGGCAGGTGGCCAGCCGACAATTTCAAAAACCTTATCCAAAGGTAGGATAAATAAGGTCAGCAGCATTGCTAGTGTGAGTAGTGAGCAGTTTTGGAGATAGTTTGCTACTGGTTGCTTATTGGGACTTGGCAGCTTCATCTTTATTCGGGGCTTCATTCTTAGCATTTCCAGGCTTTGTTTCAGCACTTTAGTGTCTGCAAGGCCCCTGGACAATTCAGACCACATAGACCCTTCCAGGTATAAGACAGCCTTCCGTTACCCTGGTAATGGGGATCGTGGTCTCCGCTGGTGGCACCTCCTCGGAGATGGAAGAAAGGGGCAGAAGGGAGAGGGGGTCAGGTGCCCCAATGCAGCTTCCAGGGGAGGGACCTGTGGGAGAAGAAGCGCAGGCACAAGGGGCGCAGGGCCAGCAGGTAGCCCAATGTGGAAGGGACCGCAGAAGATGCCACTATCCTGCTGCCAGGGTTTACAGGCGGTGTTGCAGCTACCTCAATATGTCCGAGGTGCAATGCTGAAGGAGGCTCTGCCTCTTAGGGGAGACCATGACCTCCATTTGTCAGATGATTGGGCCTGAGGTCAGCTCTGACTGTGGCTCTGAAGGTCACAGTGGCCCTCAACCTTTATACCTCCAGCTCTTTCCAGGGGTCAGTGGGGGATCTGTGTAGAGTCTCCAGTCAGCTGTCCACAGTGCATCAAACTGGTGACAGAAGCTCTGTTCAGGTGGGTACTGACCTTTATTCTTTACCTTAGGGCCGAGGCCAGACTGGCTGAGCGAACCAGAGGCTTTGCAGTGATTGCTGGGTTCCCCTGCATCCAAGGTGCCATTGACTGCACACATCTGGCCATCAAGGCGCCAGCAGATCAGCCGGGTACCTTCATTAACAGGAAGGGATTCCACTCCATGAACGTGCAGATAGTGTGTGACCACAGGTTGCATATTCTGCAAGTCTGTGCAAGGTATCCTGGCAGCTCCCATGACGTGTACATCCTGAGACACTTCCAGGTGTGAGGCTCTTCAATGCTCCAGCCCAATTGGATGGATGGCTGCTGGGTGACAAGGGCTATCTGTTGAAGAAGTGGCTCATGACACCTCTCTGCCAGCCAAGAACAGTCAGAGCAGTGTTACAACAGGAATCATGCCTCCACAAGGGTGGTGGTAGAGAGGACCATAGGTTTTCTCAAGAGGTGCTTCTGATGCCTGGACCGTACAGGGACTGCACTACAATATCCCCCCACAGAGCAGGAATCACTGATAAAGGTTGCATGCTGTCCCCTCCATAATCTGGCACTTGCAAGGGGGGTACCCACTGGAGGAAGAGGAACTTGACGCAGCTGCACAGGCCACAGATGATGAACCCAGTGGTGAGTCAGAAGAGGAGAATGCTGAGGGTGTGAAGGCAGACTTGGTAGCCTCCAGAGAGGCAGGGACACCAGGTGCACCTTGATCCAACACTCCTTCGAATAAGCTACCAAAGATCTGTTTCCACCTCTTGCCGGGGCTGCCAACTCCATCCTGGATGTCTGAAATGACCCTTTCACTTGGACCCAAAGTCCACTCAATGCCTGTGCAAAAAAGTATCGAGCCATTCACATTCAGCATTATAAACTGGCATACCCTGCACCAGAAAGAAAAAAGGTGAAGCATATTCAGGCCGTCAGAACCAAAGCATATTTAATGCTATTGTCACAATGAAAGCATAATGACATTACCATTACTGGTGTTGATGTCCACACCAGCAGACATATAAACCAAACATAAATGAACAGAAAATCACCCTCTTGTGCTCATGGTGCCTTTAACTTACGTTTCCAAGTTCTACGTCTTGGTGCCCCCACCTCGCTGGCAGCGGTATTGGAGACAGCCTGCTGACTCTGCTGTCTTGTTGGCCTTGATGACCTTGGCGGTCATCCTCTGGCCAATGGAGCCTGTGCTGGCTCCACCCAGGAGGAAGCAGCCAGTGCCTTGGCTGGCATCTCTCCAGTCATCACAGCCTCATCAAATGCCACGTGGAGGGGTGGAGGAGCTGCTGCTGTCATCTAGAGCGCTCTGAGAGGAGTTTGCAGAGGTTACAAGCAGATTGTGCACCAATGTGAGATTGCTCTGGATCTTCCTGCTCATCACTGATGGACGGGCATCGAGCTGGGATATTGGGTGCCTCATCCATCTCCCACACTGGCACTGACTACCTGAGGTCATTGCCTGTGTGAGGGCTTGCAGGTCCGAGCGCAACCCCAAGAACTCCTCATTCTGTCCCTGGAGCTGCCTCTCCATGAATCGCCACTCTCTCAATGGGGGCAGTGCTCTCAGCCATGAGGGTCAACACAGTGCTCATGCTCCACATGGACTCCTTCACAACAGAGACCATGGCACGAGGACCTTCATGGACATTCAGCTTCTGCCGCCTAATGGACAACTCCAGGGACTCATCATCTGCCTTCGACTGAGCATCGTCCTGGTTCCCCAGCAGTCCTCCAACTGCTGGCGCCCTCGGCACTCTCTGCCTCTGTCTACACCTCAAGTGAGGGTGAAATGCCCTCATCAATGTGCACAGACATTCTAGCCACTGATCTATTGCCCACTGAGGCACTGGTATCTGCGCTAGTGCCTGGTTCAGAAAGCGAATGTGACGAAGGTGCAAATGAAGTCACCCTGTCATACTTGTAATATACTGAAAGACAGGGGGTGTAAATATGGTAACTGGAGTAAGAGCCAGAGTGACTGCAAGCTTCTAAAGCCAACAGTAAGAAGTGGTTTTGAAATGTTAATGAACCAAGTGGAACTTCAATCAGAGTTTTACACAAAACAATAACAGGAGTTGTTTTGAATTGAGTTGTTTTAGTTCAAAGGGGCTTATATGCAGTTGTAAAAAGTGTAAATAAATAAGTAAAGAAAGGGTAAGTTTACTTTTTTTAAAAACCTAAGAGCTAAAGTAAAGAAGAGTCTAATCAAAACAAAAACAGAATTACCTGGAAAAACTCAGCAGGTCTGGCAGCATCGGCGGAGAAGAAAAGAATTGACGTTTCGAGTCCTCATGACCTTTCAACAGAACTCAGAGTCTAATCAAGTCTGGGAAGAAAGCATTTCTAAAGAGACTGGTTGAGACAATAGAGAGATCAAAGGGAATGAATGCTTTTAAGGTAATACTTAAGCCTATGTGATGGGGGATAGCTGTTTAGATCTCCCAGAAGACAGCAGGATAGCTGGTCAGAACACCCAGAGGACAGTGTGAACAAGACCAGACCTGAAGATCCAGTTGCTGTCAGCCTCAGTGGACACCCCAAAGTACAAAAGGCACTGTGCAGTTAAAAATTACAGGGTTTTAATAGATTCTGAAAATCTTTAAGGGTACTTGCTGAACAGAAAAGAGGAACGTTAGCTCTGTGGGTAGTTCAGTTAAGATCTTGTGGAACTGTTTTAAAATACTGTTTACTATGTGAAGCCATTCTTGTGTAATTGTGTTTTGTTTTATTCTTTTAATAAATGTTTACTGTACAATAAGATCATCACAAGTAGTTGGGGGATATCATTTCCTGATTTCAGAATCTTTCTTCATACTATGCAAATTGCAAAAACCATTTTGGCAGCTGTTTCAAGTTTTCCTTTGGGATTTGGGCAGCTCGGCATTTACCGTCAGCTGTGCCATAACAAAATGAACTTGCAGTGGGAAGGGGAGGGTCCTGTTGATGTAATCCCTGTAAGTACCAATGACATAGCATCAGGAAAGGAGTTCTGCTCAGAGAATATGAGCAGTGAGAAGCCAAATTTAAAACCAGAACCTCAAAGGCAATAAACTCTGGATTATTACCTGAGTCAACAGTAAATTGGAGTAGGACAAATAAGATTAGAGAGTTAAATGTGTAGCTCAAAGATTGGTGTGGGAGAAATGGGTTTCCATTTATGGGGCACTGGCACCAGTACTGGGGAAAGAGGGTGCTGTACCTTTGGATCAGTCTTCACCTGAACCATGCTGGGTGCGCTGTTCTGGTGAGTTGTATATTTAGGGAGGTAGAGAGGGCGAGGGATCAAGTGGTAGAAGATGTGATAAATTAAAGAGACAGGACAAGACAAGAGTGCAAGGTAGCAGTAATGGAAATGATAACCAGAGTGTGATAGGGTGGGGGGAGGGAGCATACAAACTTAAGAGTGCAGTAGCGTCAAAATCCTGGAACCCTCTCCCTAACAGCACTGTGGGTGTATCTACACCACATGGACTGCAGCAGTTCAAAAAGGCAGCTCACCACCATCTTCTCAAGGGCAACTAGGGATGGGCAATAAATGCTGGCCCAGACAGCAAAGACCACATCCCGTGAATGAATAAAAAAAAGATAAGGCTAGAGGCTGTGAAAATAAAAAAGACAGAATTAAAGACACTCTGAATGTACATAACATTCACAACAAGGTAGGTGAATTGACAGCACAAATAGAAATAAACAGGTATGTTGTAAATGCCATTACAGACATGTGACTGCAGGGTGACCAAGTCTGGGAACTGAATGTTCAGGGGTGTTCAACATTTTGGAAGGATAGGCAAAAAGGAAAAGAAGATCAGGTAGCACTGATAATAATGGATGAGATCATACATTAGTGAGAGAGGATCTTAGATCAGGAGATCAAGATGTAGAATATTTGGGTGGAGCTGAGAAACAGCAAGAAGCAGCAAAGATTGGTAGGAATTGTTTATAGGCCACCAAACCAAATAGGGCACAGGAGAAATTAGCAAATTAGAGGTGCATGTAACAAAGGTAATGCAGTAATCATGGGGGGGCTTCAATTTACATATTGACTGGGTAAACCTAATTAGCACTAATGCCTTGGAAGACAAATTTCTAGAATGTATATGAGGTGGTTTTCTAGAATGTTGAGGAACCAACTAGAGATCAGCTACTTTGTGTTGTGCAATGATAAAGGGCTAATTAACAATCTTTTGTAAGTGTAAAGGAGCCTTTAGGGAAAATCTAAAACTTAAACAAAACCAATTACATAGGTATGAGGGGTGAACTAGCTAAGGTTAATTGGGTAAATAAACTAAAAGATATGGAGGTAAACAAACAGTGGGAAACATTTAAATAAACAATTCAAACAACAAAAATGCATTCCATTGAAAAACAAAAACTCAGACATCAGGGTCCATCTGTGGCTTACTCAGGGAGTTAAGGGTAGTATTAGATTAAAAGAAGGGGCTTATAATGTTGCAAAAAACAGTAGCAAGTCTGAAGATTGGGAGTGTTTTAGAAACCAACACACAGCCAACAAAAAGTTGATAAAAAGGGAAAAAAATAGAATGAGTTAACCAGCTAAAAATATAAAAAGATTGTAAGAGCTTTTCTAAGTAAATAAAAAAGAATAGAGTAGCTAAAGTAAACATTAATCCCTTAGAAGCAGAGACTGGAGAAATTATCATGGAAGAACGAGGAAATAGCAGAGGCATTGAGCAAATATTTTGTGTCTGTCTTCACAGTAGAAAACGCAAGTTCCATACCAGAAATAGGGGCTAAAAAGAGTGAAGAAATTAATGTCAGCAGAGATAAAGTATTGGAGAAACTTAAGGGACTAAAATCCAATAAATCCCGAGGACCTGATGACCTACGCCCTAGGGTTCTAAAAGAGATATGCAGAGACAGTGGTTGTGCTATTTTCTAAAATTCCTTAGGTTCAGGAACGATTCCACTAGCTTGGAAGTTGGCAACTGTTGCATCATTTTTCAAGAAAGGAGGGAGAGAAAAAATAGGCCAGTTAACCTATTATCTGTTGTTGGGAAAATGCTGGAATTTATTATTAAGGAAGTCTTAACAATGCACTTAGAAAAGCATACTGTGATTAGAATAGTCGACATGGTTTTACTGAAGGGAAATTCTGTTTGACAAATTTATTAGAGTTTTTGAGGACATAACCAGCAGGGAAGATAAAGGGGAACCAGTACTGTAGTATACCTGGATTTCCAAAAGGCATTTGATAAGGTGCCACACAAAAGGTTAATAGGCAAAATAAGGGCTCATGGAGTTGGGGGTAATATATTAGCACGGACAGAGAATTGGTTAAGGGATTGGTTAATTGGTAAACAGAATGGTAAATAGGGACTTTTCAAGTTGGCAGGCAGTGAATAGTGGAGTGCTGCAAGGATCAACGCTGGGGCCTCAACTATTTACAATCGACATTATTGACTTAGATGAACAGACAGAGAATACTGTATCTATGTTTGCTGATGATAGCAAACGAGGTGGAAAGGTAAGCTGTGGAGAGGACACAGAGGCTGCAAAGAGATATACAAACATGAATTAGGAGCAGGAGTAGGCCACTTGGCCCATTGAACCTGCTCCACCATTCAATGAGATCAAGGGTGATCTGAATGCAACCTCAACTCCACATTCCCACCTATCCCCGTTTACATTTCATCCCCTTGCTTATCAAGAATCTATCTAGTTAAAAATATTCAAAGACTCTGCTTCCACTGCCTTTTGAGGAAGACAGTTCCAAAGACTCATGACCCTCAGAGAAAAAATTTCTCATGTGTCTTAAATGGGTGAACCGTTATTTTTAAACCGTGACCCTTAGTTACAGATTCTCCCACAAGAGGATACATCCTTTCCACTCCATCCTGTCAAGGCCCCTCAGGATCCTATATGTTTCAATCTAGTCACCCTTACTTTTGTAAACTCCAGCAGATACAAGCCTAGTCTGTCCAACCTATCTCATAAGACAACCCACCCATTCCAGGTATTTGTCTAGTAAACTGCCTCTGAACTTCTTCCAACGCATTTACATCCTTCCGTACAGAGCATTCCAGATGTGGTCTCACCAATGCCCTGTATAACTGAAGCAGAACCATTCTACTTTTGACAGCAAGCATTTCCACATCACCCAGACCTCCCTGTCGCTTGCCATTTCAACACTCCACCCTGCTCTCATGCCCACATATCTGTCCTTGGCCTGCTGCATTGTTCCAGTGAAGCTCAACGCAAACTGGAGGAACAGCACCTCATCTTCCGACTAGGCACTTTACAGCCTTCCAGACTGAATATTGAGTTCAACAACTTTAGATCATGAACTCTCTCCTCCATCCCCACCCCCTTTCCTACCCCCCCCCTTTTTTTCCCAATAATTTATATAGATTTTTCTTTTCCCACCTATTTCCATTATTTTTAAATGTACTTCCATCCATTGTTTTATCTCTACCTTTTAGCCTTTTTCGATTCCTTCACCCCACCCCACCTCCAGTAGGATTATCTGTACCTTGCTTGTCCTGCTTTCTACCCTTAATTAGCACATTCCTTTAGATAATATCACCATCTTCAACACCTCTTTGTCCTTTTGTCTGTGACATCTTTTAGTTATCTCCACCTATCACTGGGCCTCTATCCAGCTCTTCTTGTCCCAAAACCCCCCCCCCACCCTTAAACCAGCTTATATTTCACCCCTTTTCTATTTTGCCTTAGTACTGTTGAAGAGTCATGCGGACTTGAAACGTTATCTGTGTTCCTCTCCACAGATGCTGCCAGACCTGCTGAGTTTTTCCAGGTATTTTTGTTTTTGTCATGTTTGACAAACCCTGTTTGAGATTTTTTGAAGATGTAACTGGCAGAATAGATATGGGGAAACTAGTGGATGTGGTATATAGTAAAATCCCACCATTTGTGGGGGTTATGTTCCTATGAAACTTCACAAACGATGAAATCTTGAACAACAAACATGCTTTTCCATGGGGCTGAATTAGATAGGTTCCAGCCACGAGAGGGGAGCATTGGTTTGGGCAGTTACTCGACTCTAAATTGTGGTGCAGTACCTGTATCTGACAGGTGCGGGGGCCTCTGAGCAACACATTGAAGATTCCAAAACGAACACAGCCATTATTGCAGCGAGATTCAGACATTTCCGTGTTAGTCCCTGCACTTCAGTTGCAACCATTCTGGTCTATGCTCCATTATGGCTGTTGTCTCCTCAGAAAGAAGACAGAGAGGGCAAAGAAATTGCAGATGAGCGAACATTGCTCATGTGATGCGCGATTCTGTGTACAAAGTGCAGGTAAGTGAAAACGCGAACTAGGAAATCACAAGCAGCAAGACTTTACTGCACTGGATTTTCAGGAGGCTTTTGATGAGGTCCCACACAAGGGGTTAGTGAACAAAATTAGAACACTTGGGATTGGGGTAAAATACTAGCATGGATTGGGAATTAGTTAACGGACAGGAAACACAGAGTAAGGAATAAGCAGGTCATTCTCAGGTTGGCAGGTTGTGACTAATGGGGTACTGCAAGGGTCAGTGCTTGGGCCCCAGCTATTCACAATCTATATCAATGATTTGGATGTGGGGATTAAATGTAATATTTCCAAGTTTGCTGAAGTCACAAAACTAGGTGGGGATGTGAGTTGTAAGGAAGATGCAAAGAGGCTTCAAGGGGATTTAGGCAGGTTAAGCGAGTGGGCAAGAACATGGAAAATAATGTGAAAAAATGTATTTATCCATTTTGGTAGGAAAAACAGAAATGCAGAATACTTCTTAAATGGTGAGAGTTTGGGAGGTGCTGATGTCCAAAGGAACATGGGTGTTCTTGTTCATAAGTCAGTGAAAGCTAATATGCAGGTGCAGCAAGCAATTCTGAAGGCAAATGGTATGTTGGCCTTCATTGCAAGGGAATTTGAGTACAGAAGTAAAGAAGTCTTGCTGCAATTGTTTAGAACCTTGGTGAGACAGCACCTGGAGTATTGTGTACATTTTGGCCTCCTTACCCAAGGAAGGATATACTTGCCATCGAGGGAGTACACCGAAGGTTTACCAGTCTAACTCCTGGGATGGCGGGATTGTCCTGTGAAGAAAGATTGAGGAGACTGGGCCTATATTCTTTAGAGTTTAGAAGGTGATCGCATTGAAGCATACAAAGATCTTACAGGGCTGAACAGGGTAGATACAGGAAAGATGTTTCTCCTGGCTAGGGAAGTCTAGAACCAGGGACACAGTCTCAGAATAATAGGTAGGCTAGTTTGGACTGAAACGAGGAGGAAGTTCTTCACTTAGAGGGTGGTGAATCTTTGGACTTCTCTACCCCAGTGGGCTGTAGGGGTTCAGTCATTGAGTATATTCAAGATAGATTTCTAGACATTAAAGATATCAAGGGATATGGGGATAGGAAAATGGCATTGAGATTGATGATCAGCCACGATCTAGTTGAATGGTGGAGCAGACTCAAAGGGCTGAATGGTTTACTCACGCTCCTACTTCCTATCAGCATCACGCATCCCTGCCAGCGCTTAAGGATAAAGGAATACAGGGTGAATGATTCCCATGTTGCCACAACCTCTCCCTTTCTTTACAGGCAGTCTCCTCCACCTAGACTCAGATCTGTGATGCCACTTCGAGGAGTGACCCCTCTGCACCTCAGTTGTGTGCTGTCCCTTTAAATTTTGGATGCAAAACCTTTGGATCCAACACTTTCTGCCTGAGGTTCCACCCTCAGATGGAATGTCTGATAAACAAGTTTTTACACAGAGAAAACTTCTCTAATATCAATCCAGTGCCCTATGACTCACTCTCCTGCAAGTCAAAATGACTCTCCCAGAATTACATTTAAGTCTCCAGTTTTCAATGGGGGCTTACTCAAGGCTCAAGATACTTGTGTCAGTTTCACTAAATTGGGGAGGTTGCGTTAAATCCCAGCGATTAACATTTAAATTATAAACAGTTGCTTGGTAGTACAAAACTTGAATATTGCTGAAAAGAGACACATGTTGCTGAAGCTTTGTGTCTTGTACCCATCAGGACAAACACACAAGAATGCCAAATTTTAAATCATCACAACAATTTATATTGCAGGAGAAAAGGCAGCTGATTGGTTGGCACTGATTGGCCGAGACATCGCGATGGAGAAAACAATGGGGAACTTTAGGCTCCCCAAGCTCCCGGCAATTCAAAAGAACGCAAGGCTTTTAATTATATGCAATTTGGCCATTATGCATGAAAACGAGGTGCCTGCCGCTAACGGTTGAGTTTCTGATTCCTGATGAGCAGCCTCCCGTGCAATCCTCCACACCAGCCCTCCAGCGGGCTCCATAAAATCTAGCCCATTGTTACTTTGCCTTTTG
Organism: Carcharodon carcharias; assembly: GCF_017639515.1. Lineage (NCBI taxonomy): Eukaryota > Metazoa > Chordata > Chondrichthyes > Lamniformes > Lamnidae > Carcharodon > Carcharodon carcharias. Next base: position 16,563,816 of record NC_054497.1, read on the forward strand.
GGATTGTAGACTTTTCACTTCTAGCAACATTAGTGCTTTTCCTCTTATTAAGAGACACAGATCACGAGAAAGGTCACAAATAACTGATTGACTGGGCCTAGAAATTCAGGTAAGAAAATTGGAGTATCACTGAAAAGGAGGGGGTGCAGTAGGACAGAAACAGAAACCTATCGAATTGTCTTACTTATGTTGACAAAATTAGAATGGTTCTCATTATGCCCACATAATTAAGTAGCACTATATCTTTTAATTAAGATTCGCTTGGAACTTGTCAGTTACATTGAGAAAAGCAAATCTGAATTTCAAAATCCTTTTATAATCTTTGTCTTTTTATCAGTTTTACATCCTGAACTGAAATACCTTGAAACTTTTTAAGATCCTTCATAAACACAGTTGTCGTCCCATAAGGTCGTTCATCAAATATAAACACCACCTCCTTGGCCTCAGCGTCATCTGCATTTTGAATTAGTTCCTGTAGAGAAAAAAAATGAAAGAACATTGTTAACATGCACTGTGTCATGAAGCGGTTCCATCTCTTTCAGAGCAAGAAAGCACAAGTGCGAAAGAGGAGCATTTAACTACAAGGTGAGGAACAGGGGCAGCGGCAAAGCACAGCAGGAGAAAGCAGTAACAACAAGAGGCAGGATATATTGTGAAGTGATGTCACAGGACAAGGAGTTAAGTGATCTGGTAAGCTTTTAACTTTTATCATAATTAATAAGATTAATCAACGATAAAGTAACACTAGATCAAAGCCAACTATGATAATTTATCATATAATTACAATCAGTGCTCAATTGATTAATCAAATCTAGAGATAAAGTTAAATTAAATAGAATCACAGAATTGTTGCAGCTATTCAGCCTATCATGTCTGCACTGGCTCTCCGAATGAGTGCTATGACTCAGCACCATTCTTTTCCCCTTACCCTTGCACATTGTTTCTCCTCAAATAATGATCAAATGCCCTCTTGAATGCCTCGATTGAACCTGCCTCCACCACACTTCCAGGCAGTGCATTCCAGACCTGAACCACTCGTTGTGTGAAAAAGTTCTTCTCACATCGCATTTGCTTCTTTTGCAAATTACTTTAAATCTGCGCCCTCTCGTTCTTGATCCTTTTACGAGTGGGTACAGTTTCTCACTATCTACTCTGTCCAGCCTGTTCATGATTTTGAACACCTCTATCAATTCTCTCAGCCTTCTCTCCAAGAACAGTCCGACATCTCCAATCTATCTTCATAACTGAAGTTTCTCATCCCTGGAACCATTCTCATATACATCTTCTGCACTCGTTCCAATGCATTCACATCCTTCCTAAAGTGTGGCACCCAAAACTGTACACAATACTCCAGCTGAGGTCCAGCTAGTGTCCTATACAAGTTCAGTACAGCCTCCTTGCTCGTGTACTCTATGCCCCTATTAATAAAGCCTAGGATACTGTCTGCTTTATTAACTGCTCTCTCCACCTGTCCTGCCACCTTTAATGATATATGTATACATGCACCAAGGTTCCTCTGCTCCTGCACACCCTTTAGAGTTGTACCCCTTATTTTATGTTGTCTCCTCATGTTCTTCCTGCCAAAAGGAATCACCTCACACTTCTCTGCATTGAACTTAATCTGTCACCTATCTATCCACTCCACCAACTTGTCTATGTCCTATTCAAATTGTACACTACCCTCTTCATGGTTTACAATGCTTCCACGTTTTGTATCATCCGCAAACTATGAAATTGTTCCCTACATACCAAGATCGAGATCATCAATATATATTGGGGAAAGGAAGGGTCCCAATACTGACACCTGGGGAACTCCACTACAATCTTCCTCCAGCCAGAAAAATATCTATTAACCATTACTCGCTGTTTCCTATTACTCAGCCAATTTTGTATCCACATTGCTACTGTCCCTTTTATTCCATAAGCTATAACTTCTCTCACTGTCTGTTGTGCAGTATCAAATGCCTTTTGGAAGTCCATGTACACCTCATCAACAGCATTACCCTCTTCAATCCTCTCTGTTACCTCTTCAAAAAACTCCAGCAAGATAGTGAAACACAATTTTCCCTTACGAAATCCATGCCGGCTAATCAACCCACGTATTTCCATGTGACTATTAATTCTATCCCGAATAAATTAGAAGCTTCCCCACCACCGATGTTAAACTGACTGGTCTGTAATTGCTGTGCTTATCCTTACAACCTTTCTTTAAACAAGGGCATAACGTTTGCAATTCTCCAGTCCTCTCGCACCTCCCCTGAGTTTAGGGAAGACTGAAAGATTATGGCCAGTGCCCTTGCAATTTCTACTCTCACTTCCTTCAATATCCTTGGATGCATCTCATCTGGTCCCAGTGCCTTGTCAACTTAAAGTACCAAAAGTTTATCCAAAAGCTCCTCCTTAACAATGTTGAACCCTTCTAGTGACAGAATTTCCTCCTCTGTCACCAAGGCCTGGGGAGCTTCCATGGTAACGACAGATGCAAAGTATTCATTTAACACCTCAGTCATGCACCCTGCCTCCACCTTTTGGTCCTTAATCAGCCTCACTCCACCTTTTTACCACCCTTTTACTATTTATGTGTTAATAGTAGAATTTGGGATTCCCCTTTATGTTAGCTGCCAGTCTTTTCTCATAATCCCTCTTCACTTCTCTTATTTGCTCCTTCACCTCTCCTCTGAAACTTCTATGTCCTGCTTGATTCTCAATTGTATTTTCTATCCGACACCTGTCATAAGCACATTTTTCTTCTCCTTTTTCATCCAGGGAGCACTGGATTTGTTTGGCCTATAGTGTTGAAATAACAACACTAAAGGATTCTGAATTTTTCAGTAAATTAAGACATGAGGTATATGAGTAATGAGAGCTAAGTAAAACACTTAAGCTAACCTCCCTATAAAATAATGCAACTTCAGTACAAGGGACAAAGCTGACTGGTGATTAGCTGGTGAAGCTTTTATTTATTTAAGTCTTAACTTTATTCTGTTAAGTCAGTCAATAGTTAAGTCAGTCAATAGTTAAGTCAGTCAATAAATCGATGTATGGCAGTGCATCTCAGCCCCATGGAGAGCACATCCTATTCTGCGTGAGTAGTCCAGTGTGCTTCTTGTGTCCTTGACAACAAGTGCAGGAAGAGTCATTATCTGGGGCAGCTCGAGCTCAGTGTTTTAGAGCTTCAGAAGCAGTTGGCAACACCTTGTTAATCAGCAAGGTGCAGAGTTTTGTGGATAGCATGTTTCTGGATGTAGTCATCATGCAGCTTGTTATGCAGGCAGATAGTAATTGGGTGACTGCCAGGCAGTCAGGGAGGACCAGGCATATAGTGCAGGAGTCCCCAGAGTGCATTTTGTTTTCCAACTGGTATTCAGTTCTGAATACCACTGAGAGTGATGGTACCTCTAAGGAGTGCAGCCAGAGCAAAATCCAAGGGACCATGGCTGGAATTTTATGCACCCGTGCCCCCCCTCCCATGCCCCAGAGAGTGGGCTTGCATAAAATTGGGTGGGATAGAGGGGAGGACATCATGTCTGTTGCCCACCTGCCTCTGCCAGCATTTTACCAGCTGTGAGAGAGGCTACAGGTGACCGACATGCCTTTGGATCAACTGAAACCTTTAAGTGGCCAATTAATGGTATTTTACTAGCGACCGGGTTGCCTGCTCCATGGGCAGCAGGTTGGGGATAATGGAGGATCCTCCCCCGCCACACCCCTGCTCACTCTAACTATCCTTCTGCCTGTTGATTGCAGCTTCACACCTGCTCGGGGTGGGGGGACAGGGGTGCCTGCCTCACTGGCCCCACTGGACCCTAGATGTCCAGCTCCAGCGATGATCCTTGAGGGGGAACTGACTGCAGTTCCAAGAGTGGCCACAGCTCCCATTAATCCCAATCTCAACCTGATCCAATTAACAGACAACCAAAATCAGATTGAAGCTGCAGGGCCCTATGGTGAGCTTAGCCTTGCCTTTCAGCTGGGGAGGGGAGCGGTGCCACTACCTGTGCAAAGTTTTGTGGCCCACAGCTGCCTCAGCTATGAGCAATAGCGATAGGTGATAGAGGAACAGAAAGGTGTTTCTGCAGCCACAGATGTAAATCCAGAATGGTATGTTGCCTCCCTGGTGCCTGGATTAAGGTCACTGAGCAACTACAGAGCATAGGGAGGTAAACAGCCTGTAGTCGTGGTCCATATGGATACCAGTGACATAGTCAGAAAAAGATATAAGGTCTTGCAGCAAGATTTTAGGGAACTGGGAAAGGGATTAGGAAGCAGGACCTCGAAGGTAGTAATCTCTGCATTACTCCCAGTGCCACTCACCACTGAGTTTTTCTTTTATTCATTCATGGGATGTGGGCTTCACTGGCTGGCTCACCATTTATTGCCCATCGCTAGTTGCCCTTGAGATGGTGGTGGTGAGATGCCTTCTTGAACCGCTGCAGTTCAAGGGTGTAGGTACACCCACAGTGCTGTTAGGAAGGGAGTTCCAGGATTTTGACCAAGTGACAGTGAAGGAATAGCGAAATATTTCCAAGTCAGAATGGTGAGTGACTTGGAGGGGAACTTCCAGGTGGTGGTGTTCCCATTTATCTGTTGCCCTTGTCCTTCTAGATGGTAGTGGTCGTGGGTTGGAAGGTGCTGTCAAAGGAGCCTTGGTGAATTCCTGTAATGCATCTTGTAGATGGTACACACAGCTGTTACTGTGCACCAATGGTGGAGGGAGTGAATGTTTGTGATGTGGTGCCAATCAAGTGGCTGTTTTGTCCTGGTAGGTGTCAAGCTTCTTGAATGCTGTGGGACCTGCACTCATCCATGCAAGTGGGGAGTATTCCATCACACTCCCAACTTGTGCCTTGTAAATGGTGGACAGGCTTTGGGGAGTTAGGAGGTGGGTTATTCATTGCACGATTCCTAGTCTCTGACCTGCTCTTGTATATTATATTTATTTATATGGCTAGTCCAATTCAGTTTCTGGTCAATGGTAACCCCCCAGGATGTTGATAGTGAGAGATTCAGTGATAATAATGCCATTGAACATCAAGGAGCGATATTGGATTCTCTCTTATTGGAGATGGTCATTGTCTGGTACTTGTGTGGCGTGAATGTTACTTGCCACTTGTCAGCCCAAACCTGGATATTGTTCAGGTCTTGCTGCATTTGTACATGGACTGCTTCAGTATCTGAGGAGTCGCGAATGGTGCTAAACATTGTGCAATCATCAGCGAACATCCCCACTTCTGACCTTATGATGGAAGGAAGGTCATTGATGGAGCAGCTGAAGATGGTTGGGCCAAGGACACTATCCTGAGGAACTCCTGCAGTGATGTCCTGGAGCTGAGATGAGTGAGTATAGAAATAGAAGGATAGAGCAGATGATTGCGTGGCTAGTGGGAGGGCTTTAGATTCCTCGGACACTTGGGCCGCTTATGGGCAGAGATGGGACTTGTATAGGCTGGACAGGTTACAGCTGAACTGAGCCAGGATTGATGTGCTTTTGGAGTGATTTGCTTGTGGTATTGAGAGGTTTTAAACTATTTTGGCAGGGGGATTGTAACTTGGAGGCAACATCATAGAGGAAAAACAATGCCCAAAGAACTGGGAGAGACAGACAGCGCTACAGTAAGAAATAGTGAGACATTAAGTGGTGTCAGGGTAAGAGGAAATGCAATAAGGTCTACATTAGGTCTACAATGCATATATGTGAACACATGGAAATTTGTGATAAGGAAGACCTTAAAAAGGGAAAGGATGGATACTAAATATTCCTGCATACATAATGTTCAAGAAAGATAGGGAAGGAACGAAAGGAGGAGGGGTGGCAGTATTGATTAAGGAGAATAATAGTGTTAGAAGGAAAGGATATGCTCGAGGAGTCTAGAACAAAATTTTTTTGGTTAGAGGTAAGAAACTGGATGTATTTTATAGGTGTCCAACTAGTGGAAAAGTGATATAGGAACAAACTTGCAAGGAAATTACAAAGAGGTGCATTAATTATTGAGCACTTTTAATGAAGGACTTTAAATAGCATAATATGGACTGGGGATAAAGGGAAGAGAGGGAGAAGAATTTCTAGTGTGTTCAGGAGAATTTTCTACAATTGTTATATTTCCATTCCAATTAGGAAGGAGACAATGCTGGATCTTGGTCTGGGAAATGAAATGGAACAAGTAGATCAAGTATTAATAGGGGAACATATGGAGGACAGTGATCATGGTATAATAAGGTTAGCTATGAAAAAGACAAGGAGCAATCCAGAATAAAAATAACTAATTAAAGGAGGGTTGAATTCAATGGGGTGAGAACAGATCTGGCCCAGCTAAAATGGAATCAAAAATTTGCAGGGTAAATCTATAATTGAAGAATGACTGCATTTAAAGAAGAGATAGGTCAGGTACAGTTGATGTACATTCCCAGGAAGGGGAAAGGTAGGACAAACAAAGCCAGAGCTCCTAGAATGCGAAAGAGACAGAGAGTAAGATGAAGCAGAAAAAGGGTGCGTATGACAGATATCAGGTTGCTAATACAAGTAAGAACCAGACTAGACATAGGAAGTACAGAGAGGAAGTGAAAAAGAAAATGAGCAGCAAAACAAGAGTATGGGAAAAGACTGGCAATCAACATAAAAGGGAACCAAAAGTCTTCTAAGTTTTCTATATGAATAGTAAAAAGTTGGGAAAAGGTGGAGCAGGGCTGATTAGGGACCAAAAAAGGAGATTTATGCATGGAGACAGTCATGGCTGTGGTACTAAATGGTTACTTTTCATCTGTCTTTACCAAGGAACAAGATGCTGTGCAGGTCATGGTGAAAGAGAATTTAATTCAGACACTTGAAGTGTTTAATAAGGTGGTGGTATTGAATAGGATGTCTGTGCTTAAAGTTAATATGACCCCAGGCTGTGTGAGATGTACCCACAAATACTGAGAGAAGTGAGTGTGGGAATTGCAGAGGCACTGGCCATAATTTTCCAGTCTTTCTTAGGCTCAGGGGTGGTGCCAGAGGATGGAGAATTCCAAGTATTATAGCTTTGTTCAGAAAAGGGTATAAGGATAAGCTCAGAAACTACAGGCCAGTCAGTTTAACCTTGGTGGTGGAGAAGCTTCGAGAAATAAAATTAATAGTCATTTGGACAAATGTGGATTAATCAAGGAAAGCCAGAAAAGATTTGTTAAGAGCAAATCACATTTAACTAACTTGGAGTTTTTTGATGAGGTAACAGAGGGGGTTGATGAGGTAATGCTGTTGATAGGTATACATGGACTTCCAAAAGGCAGTTGATAAAGTGCCACACAACAGATTTGTGAGCAAAGTTTGAGATCATGGAATAAAAGGGATAGTAGCAACGTGGATATGGAATTGGCTGAGTGACAGGAAACAGAGATTAGTGGTTAATGGATATTTTTCTGACCAGATTAAGGTTTATAGTAGTTCCCTAGGGGGTGGTGATAGGATCCCTGCGCTTCCAAATATAATATATTAATAACTTAGACCTTTTCTTTCATATTATCCTTTTCAATTCAACTCAACTTCAATTTATTGTCCTTTGGAAATTCATTTTGGGTAAATTGCTCGTTATTAAAAAAATATTGTATAAATGAAAAGAAAAAAATACCCCATCACAAAGTCTAACTTGATTAAATATATGTTAAAAACTCTTCCAGAATATTAAAATAATCAATGAGGCAGTAAAGCTACAAAACAAGGAATAAGGAATGGGAAAATGCAGAAAGTTGGGGAGGGTGGAAATTAGTTCCATCGTGCGTGCACATCATCATCCATTCATCAACTCCATTCATCAGATATGATCAAGTTCTTTTAGAGAAGGGCACAAAAATGTTCAAGAACCAACTTGTCCTGCATCTGAGGGATTGTTGCCTTTTCCCTGAGCAGACCCAACAGTAATACTGATACATTATGCCCTTTTGGTATTGCTGCTGATTGAATGCTTTTTGGAAATCCAAGTGCACTACATCTATTGATTCCTCTTTATCTACTCTATTAATTACATCATCAAAAAACTAATAAATTTGTCAAACACAATTTCCCTTTCAGAAAACCGTGTTGACTTTGTCTGACCATACTCTGATTTTCTTAGTGCATTATGAAGACTTCCTTCAAAATAAATAGTTTCCAGCATTTTCCCAATGACTGATGTCAGTCTAACTGACCTTGGTCCCTGCTTTTTCTCTTCCTCCTTTCTTGAGCAGCGGTGTTATATTTGCTAACTTCCAATCCGCTGAGACCGTTCTAGAATCTAAGGAATGTTAGATACAGAGAAACTTTTTTTTTTATTCATTCAAGGGATGTGGGCTTTGCTGGCTAGGCCAGTATTTGTTGCCCATCCTTAATTGCCCTTGAGAAGGTGTTAGTGAGCTGCCTTCTTGAACCACTGCAGACCATTATCATTAGTAGCAGGTATGATTAGCGGAAGGGTCAAGAACCAGAGGACATTGATTTAAGGTGACTGGTAAAAAAACCAGAGGCGAGATGGATGCAATGAGTGGTTAGGATCTGAAATGCATGTTTGAGATTGCGATGCAGGCAGATTCAACTGTGGTTTTCGAAAGAGAATTGGATAATTATCTAAACAGAAAAAACTTGCAGGGCTACGGAAAAAAGGCAGGGGCATGGCACTAGTAGAGTAGCTCTTATAGAGAGACAACACAGACATGATGAACCAAATAGCCTCCTTCTTTGTTGTAACCATTCTATGATTCCATTATTCAATACTGCTCCAGTTTTCAATTAATTTACAATGCCTGATAACATTAATGAAATTGAAACTAGGAGGCAAATTTAACAAAAATGATTTCAAGGGAATGATTCCAACTGAAAGATGAAAATTCCCCAAGAGTTGACAACATATTGTTCTACTCAGTAATATTCCATGTAGAGAATTTACCTTCAGAATTTGGCCCCCATCAGGGTATCTACGCAGTATCTCTTTTAGGTAGTCAATAAATGGTGGAGTAGTTGCACCGAATTTCTTCCTACATAAATGAAAGATAATCTGTGAATTGAAATTTAATTTCTAAGTTAAAATTGTATCATTGTTTCATTCTGTCATTGCTGCACCCAATTATTTTGTCTCTGGATGCCACGATGTTCCACAACCTGCTTAGTCCAAAGTTGTACAACATACAAACACCAGGCCAAACCTGGCAAGCAAGATCATCTGAACATGATCAGACAATGATCTATTAATTCAAGAAAATACACAGTACTTTGTCAACCATGGAATCAAGACCATACAGAAGAATTCCTTGAGAAGCATAACTTGAAATGGACCAGCTTCAACTTTGATCAATTTCATTTTCTAAACCACCTTTTTTTGACCCTGTTCAGTTCAGGTTCATGCACAAGAAATGGAAATGGGAGACAAAAAACAAATATGGTCAAGGAAAATAGAGACAAAATTAAAGGTGGGCCAGTATTAGAAAGATCTCCAAGTTGGGAAGGAGGGCCAGGCGGCATAAATTCACTGAAAATGAAATTTAAAAAAGGTATTAAGATGGATTTAATTATAGAAGTAAACATGTGGAATTATCTAAAACAAAAACAGAATTACCTGGAAAAACTCAGCAGGTCTGGCAGCATCGGCGGAGAAGAAAAGAGTTGACCTTTCGAGTCCTCATGACCCTTCGACAGAACTAGGTGAATCCCAGGAAGGGGTGAAATATAAGCTGGTTTAAGGTGGTGGTGGAGGGGAGGGGGGTGGGGGGTGGGGGCTTGGGTGGGTGGGGGGAGAGAAGTGGAGGGGGGTGGTGTGGTTGTAGGCAAAAGCAGTGATAGAAGCAGATCATCAAAAGATGTCACAGACAGCAGAACAAAAGAACACGTAGGTGTCAAAGTTGGTGATATTATCTAAACGAATGTGCTAATTAAGAATGGATGGTAGGTACTCAAGGTATAGCTCTAGTGGGGGTGGGGGGAGCATAAAAGATTCAAAAATACTTAAAAATAATGGAAATAGGTGGGAAAAAGAAAAATCTATATAATTTATTGGAAAAAAACAAAAGGAAGGGGGAAGAAACAGAAAGGGAGTGGGGATGGAGGAGGGAGGTCAAGACCTAAAGTTGTTGAATTCAAATTCAGTCCGGAAGGCTGTAAAGTGCCTCGGAAGATGAGGTGTTGTTCCTCCAGCTTGCGTTGGGCTTCACTGGAACAATGCAGCAAGCCAAGGACAGACATGTGGGCAAGAGAGCAGGGTGGAGTGTTGAAATGGCAAGCGACAGGGAGGATTGGGTCATTCTTGCGGACAGACCACAGGTGTTCTGCAAAGCGGTCGCCCAGTTTACGTTTGGTCTCTCCAATGTAGAGGACACCGCATTGGGAGCAACGAATGCAGTAGACTAAGTTGGGGGAAATGCAAGTGAAATGTTGCTTCACTTGAAAGGAGTGTTTGGGCCCTTGGATGGTGAGAAGAGAGGAAGTGAAGGGGCAGGTGTTACATCTTTTGCGTGGGCATGGGGTGGTGCCATAGGTGGGGGTTGGGGAATAGGGGGTGATGGAGGAGTGGACCAGGGTGTTCCGGAGGGAACGATCCCTACGGAATGCCGACAGTGGGGGTGAAGGGAAGATGTGTTTGGTAGTGGCATCATGCTGGAGTTGGCAGAAATGGCGGAGGATGATCCTTTGAATGCGGAGGCTGGTGGGGTGATAAGTGAGGACAAGGGGGACCCTATCATGTTTCTGGGAGGGAGGAGAAGGCGTGAGGGCGGATGCACGGGAGATGGGCCGGACACGGTTGAGGGCCCTGTCAACGACCGTGGGTGGAAAACCTCGGTTAAGGAAGAAGGAGGACATGTCAGAGGAACTGTTTTTGAAGGTAGCATCATCGGAACAGATGCGACGGAGGCAAAGGAACTGAGAGAATGGGATGGAGTCCTTACAGGAAGTGGGGTGTGAGGAGCTGTACTCAAGGTAGCTAAGGGAGTCGGTAGGCTTGTAATGGATATTGGTGGACTGTCTATCACCAGAGATTGAGACAGCGAGGTCAAGGAAGGGAAGTGTCAGAGATGGACCACGTGAAAATGATGGAGGGGTGGAGATTGGAAGCAAAATTAATAAATTTTTCCAAGTCCCAACAAGAGCACGAAGCAGCACCGAAGTAATCATCGATGTACCGGAGAAAGAAGCTAAGGGCCCTCAGACCATCCTGGTGGGGGATGGAGGTGTAGAGTGATTGGACATCCATGGTGAAGAGGAAGCGGTGGGGCCAGGGAACTGGAAATTGTTGATGTGACGTAAGATGTCAGAGGAATCATGGATGTAGGTGGGGAGGGACTGGACAAGGGGAGAGAGAAGGGAGTCAAGATAACGAGAAACGAGTTCTGTGGGGCAGGAACAAGCTGACACGATCGGTCTACCGGGACAGTTCTGTTTATGGATTTTGGGTAGGAGGTAGAAGCGGGCCGTCCGAGGTTGGGCGACTATCAGGTTGGAAGCTGTGGGAGGAAGATCCCCAGAGGAGATGAGGTCAGTGACAGTCCTGGAAACAATGGCTTGATGTTCAGTGGTGGGGTCATGGTCCAGGGAGAGGTAGGAGGAAGTGCCTGTGAGTTGGCGCTCAGCCTCCGCGAGGTAGAGGTCAGTGCGCCAGACAACAACAGCACCACCCTTGTCAGCGGGTTTGACGACGATGTCAGGGTTGGACCTGAGAGAATGGAGTGCAGTAAGTTCAGTGAGAGAGAGAGATTAGAATGGGTGAGAGGAGCAGAGAAATTGAGATGACTAATGTCGCGCCGACAGTTCTCAATGAAAAGATCAAGAGAAGGTAAGAATCCAGAGGGAGGGGTCCAGGTTGAGGGAGAATATTGGAGGTGGGTGAAAGGATCCGTTGAATGGGGAGAGGACTCCTGCCCAAAGAAGTGAGCCCGGAGAGGAAGACGACGGAAGAAGAGTTCAGCATCGTGCCGAGCCCGAAATTCATTAAGGTGAGGGCGTAGGGGTATGAAACTAAGTGCTTTGCTGAGCACTGAACGTTCAGCATCGGAGAGAGGAAGGTCAGGGGATATAGTGAATACACGGCTGGGGCTGGGATTGGAAGATGGGGTTGGGACGGAGGGACAGGCAGGGGTGGAGGGTCCTAGGTGGGTGTTGGTGTCAGTGAGTTGTTGGAGCTTGCGCTCCTTAGCACTTGAGAGAAAGAGAAAAAGTTTCTTGTTGAGGCGTCGGATGAGACGAAGAATAAAATGAAACTGGGGGCACGCGCAGCTTTGAAAAAGGGTACGGCAGTGCTGCTGGAGAGAGAGGTCGAGTGTTTTCATATGGCGGCACATGGCACTGAGTGTGGATCTCAGGATGCGACGGGAACAGCAGTCCGAGAAACGTTTTATGTCCCGGAAATACCTGTAATCCCGGGTGGGTTCAAAACAAGAGGGGTGGAATTTCAGTTGAAATCCACATGGGGTAATTCAGAGACGGAGACAGTCACTGAGAAAGGAGATATGGCTGTGAAAGCGGGTTATAGTAAACACGTTGCCAAGCACCAGGAGAGAAATGGAAAGCAATGAAGGTGAACAAGGCAAAAGAGAGATACGGAAATCTTGTCGCAGAGACGAACAGAACTTCTTCAAGGAGGTAGGCATTTCTTGAAGAGCAGTGGCAGTCAATTAAACACAGAGAACAATCCCTATCCACCACTACTCTCCTCCGTCTGGCTGAACTTGTTCTCACACTGAACAATTTCTCCTTCAACTCCTCTCACTTCCTCCAAATAAAAGGTGTAGCTATGGGTACCTGCATGGGCCCCAGCTATGCCTGTCTCTTTATGGAGTATGTGGAACATTCCTTGTTCCAGTCTTACTCCGGCCCCCTTCCACAACTCTTTCTCCGGTATATCGATGATTACTTCGGTGCTGCTTCGTGCTCTCGTCGGGACTTGGAAAAATTTATTAATTTTGCTTCCAATCTCCACCCCTCCATCATTTTCACGTGGTCCATCTCTGACACTTCCCTTCCCTTCCTTGACCTCGCTGTCTCAATCTCTGGTGATAGACTGTCCACCAATATCCATTGCAAGCCTACCGACTCCCACAGCTACCTTGACTACAGCTCCTCACACCCCACTTCCTGTAAGGACTCCATCCCATTCTCTCAATTCCTTCACCTCCGTCGCATCTGTTCCAATGATGCTACCTTCAAAAACAGTTCCCCTGACATGTCCTCCTTCTTCCTTAACCGAGGTTTTCCACCCACGGTCATTGACAGGGCCCTCAACCGTGTCCGGCCCATCTCCCGTGCATCCGCCCTCACGCCTTCTCCTCCCTCCCAGAAACATGATAGGGTCCCCCTTGTCCTCACTTATCACCCCACCAGCCTCCGCATTCAAAGGATCATCCTCCGCCATTTCCGTCAACTCCAGCATGATGCCACTACCAAACTTCCCTTCACCCCCACTGTCGGCATTCTGTAGGGATCGTGCCCTCCGGGACACCCTGGTCCACTCCTCCATCACCCCCTATTCCCCAACCCCCACCTATGGCACCACCCCATGCCCACGCAAAAGATGTAATACCTGCCCCTTCACTTCCTCTCTCCTCACCGTCCAAGGACCCAAACACTCCTTTCAAGTGAAGCAACATTTCACTTGCATTTCCCCCAACTTAGTCTACTGCATTCGTTGCTCCCAATGCGGTCTCCTCTACACTGGAGAGACCAAACGTAAACTGGGCGACCGCTTTGCAGAACACCTGCGGTCTGTCCGCAAGAATGACCCAAACCTCCCTGTCGCTTGCCATTTCAACACTCCACCCTGTTCTCTTGCCCACATGTCTGTCCTTGGCTTGCTGCATTGTTCCAGTGAAGCCCAACGCAAACTGGAGGAACAACACCTCATCTTCCGACTAGGCACTTTACAGCCTTCCGGACTGAATGTTGAATTCAACAACTTTAGGTCTTGACCTCTCTCCTCCATCCCCACTCCCTTTCCGTTTCTTCCCCATTCCTTTTGTTTTTTTTCCAATAAATTATATAGATTTTTATTTTTCCCACCTATTTCCATTATTTTTAAATATTTTTGAATCTTTTATGCTCCCCCCACCCCCACTAGAGCTATACCTTGAGTACCCTACCATCCATTCTTAATTAGCACATTCGTTTAGATAATATCACCAACTTTGACATCTACGTGTTCTTTTGTTCTGCTGTCTGTGACATCTTTTGATGATCTGCTTCTATCACTGCTTTTGCCTACAACCACACCACCCCCCTCCACTACCACCCCCCACCCCCTCCACCACCACCTTAAACCAGCTTATATTTCACCCCTTCCTGGGATTCACCTAGTTCTGTCGAAGGTCATGAGGACTCGAAAGGTCAACTCTTTTCTTCTCTGCCGATGCTGCCAGACCTGCTGAGTTTTTCCAGGTAATTCTGTTTTTGTTTTGGATTTCCAGCATCCGCAGTTTTTTGTTTTTATCTATGTGGAATTATCTGCCAGGTTGAGTCTTTCTCCCTTCATGTAGGCCTAGTTGTCTGAAGGCTGCTAATCATGGTTATCCACCCATCTCTGTGCCATGATATCACATTTGTCAAGGAGAAGACACAGGCCCCATGAATGACCTTAGTTTGGGTTCAGTTCCTGTACTGGCTGTCGGTGTTATTAAACACCACAGTCTAGCTAGCTGGCCCCTTTCCAGGCTGATTAGTGGAGCTAGAACCAGTAGAGGCACTGAGAATGCAACTGGATATCAAAATCAGAAGGTCAGAGTGCCAGCAGAATATACTTTAAAGGGCCAACCAGCCTCCTTTCATCCTTGAATTTTCTTATGTTCTAGCGTACAAAGTACATGTTGGATATTAATTAGCCCTACTGATAAACGGATCAGAACTGGTCATTGGTAGATGTAATTTCAGAAGGAGACTGTGTAAAGCAATCTGGGATAAAGTTTCAGAAGCTTCACTAAGTGCAGCAACTTGTTCAGTCATTTCAACCAAAATTTCAATCAGGGTAAGTAAAACAGTAAATTAATTAATAATGAGTGATAGCACATAGCAGGTTCACCAGATTTCACCAGTGTGCAAGGGAATTAGGAGTGTGGGGGATTCTGGTGAGGTGGGGCATGAGGTACAGCTTGATAATAAATATAAACAAACAGGGTTAAGTTTGGACTGTGGACTAAGTTTAGACTGTGGGCCATCTTGAGTAAAGACCTAAAGTATATAACTAGATTTAATAAATTAAACAAGGTTATTACCTAGATTAAAAACTGTAAATAGACAGTTGAGTGATATTTCAAAACTTGAAAACCCAAATTAGTTAAATAAAACACAATAAGGATGGTACGACAGGTAGCAGCTGTAGAATTGGGCAACTGGTAGGCACCAATGTGACCTGCAACTATAACATCTGCTGTCTGCAGTGTGAGGAAGCTCTGAGATGATGAGCTGGAATGCCAGCTTTGGACTCTGCAAAGCATCAGGAAGGGAGAAAGTTATCTGTACATTTTGTTCCAGGAGGCAGTCACACTTGTTAGGTTAAGTACTTCAGATTTGGTCCATGATCAGAGAAAGAAGGTATGACTACAAGTGAGGCAGGTATGGGGATTCAGAAGGTAGTAGTGGAGAAGCCTTAGCCCTTGCATTTGCCCAACAGGTGCAAAGTCTTATATCCTGCGTGGACGAGAACAGGGGATGCAAAGGTGTTGAGAAAACTTACCACAGCACCATTGTACAGGGGACCATTCAAGGTAGTCGAGTAGTAGTGGTAGGGGGCAGTATAGTTACAGAGATAGATACTGTTCTTTGCAGCCAAGATTGAGTCCCCAAGGCTGTGTTGCTTGCTCAATGCTACCAGGATTAAGGGCATCTCCTGGTGCTGGAGAAGAACTCTGAGTTGGTGGTGGTGGAGGAGAGAGGAAGAGGAGGAGGAATCCAGTTGTCATATCCACATAGTCCTACCTATATTGCTTGTACCTAAGATAGAGTTTCTATTGAAGATGAGCATGAGCAGCTAGGGGCTACATCAAAAAGCAGAACCAGAAAGGTATTCTCTGGATTACTACCTAAGCCACAAGCAAATAAGATCAGAGAGTTGAATGTATGGATGCAAGATTGATGTGACAGAAATGGGCTTCAATTCATATGGCAATGGTATCAGTACTGGGTAAATTGGGAGCTGTTTCGTTGGAATGAGCTTCACTTTTAACGGTGATGGGATTCCTGGCAAACTGAATAACTAGGGCTTGTAGATAAGACTTTAAATTAAATAGTGGAGGTGAGGGCTCAGATAAAAGGATGTTTAGAATACCAAAGAGAAAGAACAAGGCAATAGGATAGCGATCACGATCGTCATGTGTGATCTTACCAAAGGGAGGTACTTGGTTCAGTCTTTTCCATGATTCTGTCCTGTGCCAGTCTTTTCATTTTCCAATAATTTCCTTCTTTCAGCATTGATACTACTCTTCCTTCCTCTTTTACCTTGAAATCTTCCCTCTTACTAATCCATTTCCTCTTAAAAATGTGTCCTGTCCAGTCTCTCTGCCTTTTTCTAATTATGTTCAACACATTTATTTGTTCGTTCACTCTCCTCAGCACTGTTTCATTTGTTACTTTTTCTGTCCAGCTGATCCTTTCCATTCTCCTCCAAATCCACATTTCAAAGCTATTTAAGCAAGCTGGTCTCCTCTTTCTGTAGCAGTCCAAATCAAGCTCTTTCAAGTCACCTCGAGTTGTTTATTCAGCTTCCCGATTAGCAACTATCTCTTCTTAGTAAATATAGCCTTTCTCATTGCTATCCTTGTTTTATTTCTTTATTCCACCTTCCACCTGCAGATATTATGCTTCTTAAATACTTGAATTCTTGCATCTGTTCTAATTCTTTTTCTTCTCCAAATATATTAATAGCTCTTCATGATTTTAAGATATGC
Organism: Carcharodon carcharias; assembly: GCF_017639515.1. Taxonomy (NCBI): domain Eukaryota; kingdom Metazoa; phylum Chordata; class Chondrichthyes; order Lamniformes; family Lamnidae; genus Carcharodon; species Carcharodon carcharias. The sequence continues at coordinate 16,580,679 of NC_054497.1, forward strand.
ATCACTTTGGTTTTGCTGATGTTCACTTTCTCCAAAATTCATGCTAACTGTAACTAGTCATGCCAGTCAGGTCAGCTGTATGAGGTCTGCTACTGGTATCTTTGTAACCCAGAACTACCTGTCACAATAGCCAAGTTGTCGGCCACTAAACTGGCATTACAGTGGAAGGGAATAGTGAACCATCACTGAAAACAGCCAAGAAAATGGCCCAGGAAGGCACCAATAAACACTAACAGAGTAGACGGGAGCTCCTGTTAAAAGACAGGTGCTGTCGTGCTCAGCAAGGTAGGGGATGAGACCTCTCAGTTTGCCATCTAGCAAAGTCTTCATATTTACAAGCTTGTCAGTATCAAAAGAATAGAAAGGTGGAATATGTGCACAATGAACAGGAAAGGAAAGCTAGAGAACCTGAAGCAATAAATGGGAAAAGGAGAAATTAAACATTCTCGGGTTATGTGCATTATGCTGGATGGGAGAATGTGACTTAATGAGTAACGAAATGGGAATGACAGACCCAGGAGAAGAAAATGAATGAAGTGCAGCAGTAGTGCTAGACAAGGAAGCTGCTAACCGTGTGAGTAAAGTAAAATGCGAGCCAGACACACAGATGCTAGTGAAACTAAAGGGGCAACCAGCAGACATTACCAGCATTCGAGTATATATGCCTGTAAGCAAACATCTAGACGAGGAATTTGATGAAATGCATGATAGAGTTGAAGAACAGGAGAATGGAAAGAACTATATGATTGTTAAACAAGATTGGAACAGTATTGTTGGAGTAAGGGGATGCATGGAAAGAAGACTACACTGGACTGAGGCACACAGTGTGTGTAGTTGGGAATTTGGTTCAGCTGATAAGTTCTGGTAAGACTTTTCCTCAAGTTTAAATTTAGATTAAGAGTCAGGCTCTGACATAGAACTTTCAACTTTCAAGTGAGTTAAATAGCCTTTAAACAGGGAGCTACCTGGTAATCAGCTGAAATTAGTTGTTTCAATAGGTGTTAATTACTGTAGCAGGAAGCTAAGCCAGCTAGTGACTCATCAGAAGCTCTACAGACAAGTTCTTCAGACTGCATGGAATAGAGGAGACTATGTTGGAGTGAGATGTATAAACTGTAAGAAAAACAGAAAATGCTGGGAAAACTCAGCAGGACTGACAGCATCTGTGGAGAGAAAAACAGAGTTGACCGCATTGGGAGGGGAGTTTGGTCTCTCCTCTATATTGGAGAGACCAAACGTAGACTGGGTGACCGCTTTGAGGAACACCTTCGGTCTGTACGCAAGCACAACCCAGACCTTCCTGTTGTTAGCCATTCCAACACGCCATCCTGCTCTCATGCCCACATGTCCATCCTTGGCCTGCTGTAATGTTTCAGTGAAGCCCAATGCAAATTGGAGGAACAGCACCTCATATTCCAATTAGTCACTTTACAGCCTTCCGGATTTAACATAGTTCAACAACTTCAGCCCATGAACTCTCTCCTCCATCTTCACCCCCTTTTTTAATCCCTTTTTTCAAAGTTCATTTTTTTAAATCCACTTATTTTTATTTTGATCTATTTACTCATTGTTTTATTCCCCCCCCTCCTTTTCATCCCATTTGCGATCCCTTTTTCCCCACCACTGCCCCCTCCCCCACCCCACCCCCACAAGGACCATCTGTTACTTGTTCATGTTGTTCTTTTCAGAGTGCTTACCCCGTTCTGCTATTATCACGTTCTGCTTTTTACCTCTATGCCACTATCAGCACCTTTTTTAGCCCTTACCACCACCATTAACACTCCCTTTGTCCTTTTGTTCATTACATCTTTGTCAATCTCTCCTTTGCCCCCACCTATTGCTAGCCTTTTATCCAGCTTCAGCTGCTCCCTCCACCTTAAACAATATAACTTTCATCATAGTTCTACTTTTCTTTAGCTCTGAAGAAAGGTCATAAGGACGTGAAACGTCAGCTTTGTTCTTCTCCCCTCAAATGCTGTCAGACCTGAGTTTTTCCAGCATTTTCTGTTTTTCTTTCAGGTTTCCAGCATCCACAGTACTTTGCTTTTATCTTAGTATAGAAAGTGTGTAGTTGGGTATTTGGTTCAGGTGGGAATTTGGTGCAGAGGGGCAAAGAGGTGCTCCTTTTCTACTTTTTTTTTCAGCCTCCAGTAGTTGGTGTGTTTTCTTCCTCACCTCCAAGCTAAGCGAGTGCAACTTTCTATCACTGTCTGTGTAATTAACTAATTGACTAACTTTAATAAGGTTGCACAGAATTATTAGGGCTGGTGATGTGCAATGACTGCAGCATGTGGGAATCTGTAGAATGTACTGTAATCCTGGACAACCATATTTGCAGTAAGCGGCTGCAGCTTGGACAACTTCGGCTCAGAGTTGCTGAGCGGGAGTCTGAGTTGTGGGGAGAGTTACCTACATACTTTGTTCCAGGAGGTAGTCACACCCCTTAGGATAGGCAGAACCTTAGAGTTTGTCAAAGGTCAGGAACAGTAGGATGTGACTGAGTCAGGCAGGTATGGGGAAACCAGCATGTTGTGATGGAGGAACCTCAGCCCCTAACTTTATCCCACAAGTATGAGGTGCTTGTACATGACTATGGTCATGATGAAACAAAAAGAAATAAATGGGCTATGGCCTCCATTGGAGAGATGAGATTACAAGGTGAACAAGGCTGGGAACTGAATGTTAGGTGGAGGTGGAGGTGAGGTGGGGGTGATGGATACCTGCCATTGCAGAAGGATAGCCAAGAATGGGAAGAAGTGGGGTAGCATTATTAATAAAAGGTGAGATCACTATTGTAGTGAAAATGATCTTGGCTCTGAAGATCAAGATGGAAAATCAGTTTGGGTGGTGATGAACTAATGTTCTAGAGACACAAGTTCAAATCTCACCATGGCAGCTGAAGGAAATTAAATTCAATTAATCAATAAATCCTAAACAAAAAGCTTGTCTCTGTTATGATGATCATGAAACTAGTGAATTGTCATTTTTAAAAAACGACCGATTCACTGTTGTCCTTTTGGGAAGGAAATCTGCCGTCTTTACCTGGTCTGCCCTATGTGGCTCCAGATACACAAAAATGACTCTTAACTGCCCTCTGAAATGGCCGAGCAAGTCACACAGTTGTATCTTATCACTACAGTAAAGTCAATTGAGAATTAAAAATTAAGACTGACCACAGCACTGGAAATGACAAAAGAATACTTTGCCAAGCCACCCTTGCAGTCCTCCTTCCTTCAATAGCACCTTCCAAACCCACAACCTCTACCACCTAGAAGGACAGACACATGGAGAAAACCACCTGTAAGTTCCCCTCCAAGCAACTCACCATATCGCTATTTCTTCACTGTCGCTGGGTCAAAATCCTGGAACTCCCTCCCTAACAGCACCATGGGTGTACCTACACCACATGGACTGCAGCAATTCAAGAAGACACCTTCTCAAGGACAGTTAGGGATGGGCAATAAATGATGGCCTGGCCCGTGACACCCACATCCCACGAATGAGTTTTAAAAAAACATTACCAGCTCTTTCTACATCATACCTCATCATCCTGTTACTGCTGCTGAAACTGCCACCTGCTTGATTTTCACGATGCAGCAAAGAAGCCATCATAAGAGATGCTGCTGCATACCTAAGTAAAAGTAAAATAAGTCAGTCACTAATGCCCATGGAAGATTCTAGTCAAAAATATATTCATTTTCTTGGACGTACATCCCCAATAACCAATTATCAGAGGTGAAAGAATATTTACTTGGTGCTCCACCTGATTTTTGCCACCATCCCCCCCATAATTCTTGTCACCTGAAGTAAGACCACATCAACACATGTTTAACTCATGTACTTCATGGAACATTTTTAAAAAATCTTCAAAAACCTGATCACATAGCAGACGCATTCATAAGTGGCATGCTTTGACAAACACTGGCAGGTTTTTTTTTTAAACCCTTTTCCTGGAGATCAAATCTGAAGGTGTTGTCATATGAACATACGAATTAGGAGCAGGAGTAGGCCACTTGGACCCTCGAACCTGCTCTGCCATTCAATAAGATTCTGGCTGATCTGATTGTAATCTCAACTCCACATTCCCACCTACCCCCAATGACCTTTCATGCCCTTGCTTATTAAGAATATACTTACTCAAAATATTCAAAGACTGCTTCCACTGCCCTTTGAGGGAGAGCGCCAAAGACTCACTACCTTTGAGAGAATTTCTCCTCATCTGTCTTAAATGGGTGACCCCTTATTTTTAAACAGTGACCCCTAGTTATAGATTCTCCCACAAGAGGAAGCATCCTTTCCACATCCACCCTGTCAAGACCCCTCATGATCTTCAAGGTTCAATCAAGTTGCCTCTTACTCTAAACTCCAGTGGATACAAGCCTAGCCTGTTCAACCTTTCCTCATAAGACAACCCTCCCATTCCAGTTATTAGTCTGATAAACCTTCCCTGAACTGCTTCCAATGTATTTACATCCTTCCTTAAATAAGGAGACCAATACTGTACACAGTACTCCAGATGTGGTCTCACTAGTGCTCTGTATAACTGAAGCAGAACCTCCCCACTTTTGTATCCAATTCCCCTCGCAATAAATGATAACATTCTATTAACTTTCCTAATTATTTGCTGTATCTGCATACTAAACTTTTGTGATTCATGCACTAAGACATGCAGATTTGTCTGTATCTCAGCACTCTGCAATCTCTCACCATTATATAATACACTTCTCTTCTCTTGTATTCTTCCTGCCAAAATGGACAATTTCACATTTTCCCACATTATACTCCATTTGCCAGATCTTTGCCCACTCACTTAACCTATCTATATCCATTTGAAGCCCCCTTATGTCCTCTTCAAAACTTATTTTCTTACTTATCTTTGTCATCAGCAAATTTAGCAACCATATCTTTGATCCCTTTATCCAAGTCATTTATATAAATTGTAAAAGATTGAGGCCCCAGCACTAATCCCTGTGGCATACCACTCGTTACATCTTACCAATCAAAAAAGACCCATTTATGCCTGTTTCCTTTTAGCTAGCCAATCTTCTATCCATGCCAATATGTTATCCCCTATGCCATGAGCTTTTATTTTCCACAATAACCTTCGTTGTTTAACATCTGATGGCAGGCCATACAGAAGCAAACTCTGGCCAGGTCCGACAACTGGCCCTTATCTAACCCGACTTGGTTGGGTAGATTTTATACTATCGCCTACAGAACTGATTCAACCTCTGTGTGCCTACTTCATCTTGGGACATCAACATCACCAGAAAAGCATATCTTGATCCATCAGTTTTCAGCCAGCCAAACTCTGCAAAAGAATTTCTCATTGGACTTTGATTCTGGACTCACATGAAACCATAGTTCTCATTTTTATCATGGTTTTTGCCCTGAACACTTTTCTTTCCCTTATCCCTCTTTTATGATATGAATGCAAAAGAGGGCAGAGGTTGCAAAGCCCCTTCCCCTGTTGCGTATGTGTAAAATAAACTACCCCTCTTATATTTATCTTATCTCGAGTTTGCTGTAGGGTTATTAATAGAGGATTGGACCACTCCAAACTGAGGATTTGGGGAAAATATGCCACCACTTATAAAGGGGGAAATCAAAAATGTCTTTCTGTTTACAATTGGTGAGTGGAGAAATTAGGGCTGTTCTAAATTAAACCCTCTCCTGTCTGTAACACCTGTGCTAATATCATCATTCATTTCCGGAGCTAACCCTCCACCTTTTCCTAGCTTCTTGTCCTTCCTAAATGCCAAGTACCCTTCAATATTCAAGTTCCAATCTATGTAATCCTTCAGCCTTGTCTCTATGATGGCTATCAGATCGTACTTATTTATTTTTGCTTATTCTGCAGACACCTTAATTACCAATTAATTAATGTGTATAACAATAACATGTTTATTTTGGCTGTGTAATGAGACAAGATTAATCCATAATCTGTTAGTAAAGATTCTTCTGAGAAGAGTGTTCATAATATGAGGAATTTCACATTCAGTTTGGTGAGAAACTTAGGTCTGACACAAGTCTTAAACTTAAATAAAGGAAATTATAGGTTTGAAGACAGATGGTTAAAGTAGACTGGAAAAACAAATTAAAAAGTAAGACACTAGATAAGCAATAGCAAACATTGAAGGGATATTTCATAATACTCAACAAATGTACATTACATTGAGAAAGACTCTTACAAGAAGGATGAACCATTTGTGGCTAACTAGTGAAGTTTCTGTTATCATTATGTGTCTTAGATGCGGTTGTCCTTGGTCAGGATTGATAGACTGCTGGAGACTAGACTGTTGGTAAATTTATTGAATATTCAACTAACCGTGTCCAGTACCAGGCTTAGCACAAGGCTTCACATAGCTCTTTCTTAGCGTTCATGTGATCTTGCATCACTGACAATGTAGACTATTTACATATTTAACATTAACCTTTTATACTACATCTCCTAAGTCTCTGACTCTAATACATTAGTTACATCATGCTACATTGCACCCCCTACCCCTGCCCCCCCACCTCACTCCGTGCAGTCTCTTCTTTTATTCCTGATTCAGAGGCAAGCGTGGTGATGGTTTCACCAATCTGCCCAACCGTGTTCTCAGCTCTCTGGGAGAAATGTACAAGTTCCAAGTTCTCCAGCTTCTCTCTCGAACTCTGTAGCATTAGTATGTGAATCTTCAGAGACTACTGGCTCTCTCTTCAGGTTGTCTTCCTGATCGTCTGGATAGTTGGTCTATTCCATTGATGGTAGTCTTCTTGTAGATACATGTACGCTTCTGTTTCTTCTCACTATTCCATTTCAGTCTCTATAAGACAAGATCGCAGATGTAGTGTTTTTCCCAATACTTGGCCTTCATAATTCTAGTCATGAATCCAGACCAATTCACCTGGCTCAAGTTCTGGTAAATCATGTGCTCAATAGCGTTGATTGTAGTTTCTGGTTTGATTTGCATCGTACTCATCCTCGTTCTCCCTTACTCTTCCTATATCTGCTGTTTTGAGACATGGCATAAGTGTGTGTGGAAGAACAGGAAGTTGAGTCTGTAATCCTCTTTCCATCAGAAGCTATGATGGAGGCAAACCATTCTGGAGTGGTGTGGAACAGTAGCTCAACAGTGCCAAGTTGATATCATCACCTTTTATTCAACAAAGCCTTTACTGTTCTTAGTTCTCTTTTCAGCCTCTCCATTAGCTTGTGGGTATCTGGGTGAACTAGTCATGTGGACAAATCCATAGGCTTCTGTGAACTGCTTAAAACATTTGTTTGCAAACTGTGGCCATCATCTGGAATGCCATATCTTGCAAAAATTTCTCAGTAGTTTAATGACTGCTTCTGAGGTTGGACCATGAAGGCATTTAACCTCAATCCAACTGGAGTAACAATCAACAACTGAGGAATGTATTCCCCTTAAGCTCAAAGATTGTTTTATGATATTCCCCATGGTCTGGATGGAAATAAGGATACCATCAGTGGCTCCCTTTGCTCCTGGCGGTGGATTACATCGGTGATGCAGCTTGAAATCCTTTCCTCTAATAGTTTTGAGATCCCTGGCCACAAAATGAATATCACTCTGTTGTAGTGGTTATGTCACTAGTAACCAAAAAGTCAGGCTAACGTTCTGGGGACATGAGTTCAAATACAACCACAGCAGCTGGTGGAATTTAAATTCAATTAATAAATCTGGAATTGAAAGCTAGTTTCTGTAATGGTAACAATGAACCCATTATGGATTGGTGTAAAAACCCATCTGGTTCACTGATGTCCTTTAGGGAAGGAAATTTTCTGTCCTTACCTGGTCTGACCTACATGTAAGTGACTCCAGACCCACAGGAACATGGTTGATCCTTAATGGCCCCTGAAATGGTGTGTAAAGCCACTTGGTTCAAGGGCAGTTGGGAATGGGCAACAAATGCTGGCCTTGCCAACAACACCCACATCCCATGAAAGAATAAACAATAAAAAAAGATGACACTTTGTAATGCCTGGATGTCCCTGAAGGAGGATGAATCTGAAGATTCTCGGTATGACCCATCATAAATCAGCAGGTCATCCACAAAACAGATGTCTTTGTTGCTTGAAGTATTACTTCAGGGTGAGATTATTTTTAATATTCTGACCAATTTTTGCAGTATTCCCTAATTGTAGCACATTTTTCATCTGCTTTTTGTGCCTTTTGAATTTCATTTAGCCTGTGTTGTTGTTGCAAGAAATCTTGTGGTCAATGAGATATAGGACTCTACTTATTCAAACTTTATGTCCCCTTGTTCAGGCTTTTCAGCAGTAATTCATGACAATGACGTTGCTGTTTGTTGTTTTCCTTGCTCAGGTTTGTCCATCCATTAAGATAAAAGCAAAAAACTGTGGATGCTGGAAATCCAAAACAAAAACAAAAATACCTGGAAGAACTCAGCAGGTCTGACAGCATCTGCAGAGAGGAACACAGTTAACGTTTCGAGTCCAAATGACTCTTCAACAGAACTAAGGAAAATTAGAAAAGGGGTGAAATATAAGCTGGTTTAAGGAGGGGGAGGTGGGACAGGTAGAGCTGGATAGAGGGCCAGTGATAGGTGGAGATAACCAAAAGATGTCATAGACAAAAGGACAAAAAGGTGTTGAAACTGGTGATATTATCTAAGGAATGCAATAATAAAGGTACAGATAGCCCTAGTTGGTGGGGGGCGGGAGAGGGATCGAAATAGGCTAAAACGCAGAGATAAAACAATGGATGGAAATACATTTTAAAATAATGGAAACAGATGGGAAAAGAAAAATCTATATAAATTATTGGAAAAAAAGGGGGTGGGGATGGAGGAGAGAGTTCATGATCTAAAATTGCTGAACTCAATATTCAGTCCAGAAGGCTGTAAAAAGTGCCTAGTCGGAAGATGAGGTGCTGATCCTCCAGTTTGCGTTGAGCTTCACTGGAACAACGCAGCAGGCCAAGGACGGACATGTGGGCATGAGAGCAGGATGGAATTTACCGCTTTTAAACATTCTAACTATGTATAGTTCCAGACTTGACACAAGGCTTCATAGACCTATCTCTCAGTATACTCTGTTGTCATGCGAATACACAAATTAGGGGCAGGAGTAGGCTGCTCTGCCATTCAATAAGATCATGGCTGATCTGATTGAAAATAGCCTTTCACCCCCTTGCTTTACCAAGAATCTATCTAGTTGTGCTTTAAAAATATTCAAAGATTCTGCGTCCACTGCCATTTGAGGGAGTTCCAAAGACTCACCCACTGAGAGAAAAATATTTTCTTCATCTGTCTGAAATGAGTGACCCCGTATTTAGCTTAAAATAATCATCTTCCAGTCTCAATTAGGTTGCTCATCGATGTGGAAAAACAGTAAATATTTGATGATAAACTATCCCCCTCAACTAGTGTTCTGGGCACAACAACCATTACTCCAACGTCCCACCCCTTCACCTTGCTTGTCCCTATATCCCCCACAACTCTCCTCTTCTTTCCCACTCTACTCACACCAGACTCCCCACACCTACACTACTCCACCCCCATATCTCCAAACCTCCCCTGCCCCTCATTCCCTCCCTCCCTCACCCCCGCCCCTCACCTCTCCTCCTCCCTTGCCCCCCAACCCTCCCTCACTCCCGCCCCCTCCCCTCCTCCCTCGCCCCCAACCCTCCCTCACCCTCTCCCCTCCAACCCTCCCTCACCCTCTCCCCCCTCCCCTCCCAACACCACCCTCCCAACAACCCCCCCACAATCGCTCCCACACCCCTCCCCCTTTCAACACCCACTGTCCCCACACCACCGCCCCGCCAGACCCACCCTCCCCACATCACCCCCACCCCGCCAGACCCCCCTCCCCCCACCACATCCCCCCTCCCCCCACCACACCCCCGCCAGACCCCCCCTCCCCCCACCGCATCCCCACCAGACCCCCCCCTCCCCCCACACTACCCACACCTCCCTCCCCCTCCCCAACACCCACCACTTTCCCCCTGCCACACCCACGCCCCTCACCTCCCCCTCCCAACACCCCCCTCCCAACACCCCCCCACCCCCTCCCAACACACGCCCGCCCTCCCCCCTCCCAACACACGCCCCCTCCCCCCAACACACACCCCATCTCTCCCCTCCCAACAAACCCCCCTCTCTCCCCTCCCAACAAACCTCCCCCTCCCCAAACCCCCCTCACTCCCAAACCCCCTCTCCCCCTCCCCCCACTCCCAAACCCCCCTCTCCCCCACTCCCAAACCCCCTCTCCCCCTCCACTCCCAAAGCCCCCTCTCCCCCTCCCCCCCACTCCCAAACCCCCCTCTCCCCCTCCCCCCACTCCCAAACCCCCCTCCCCCACTCCCAAACCCCCCTCCCCCTCTCCCAAACCCCCCTCTCCCAAACCCCCCTCCCTCCCCCAAAACCCCCATCCTCTCTTCCGCCCCCTCCCAAACCCCCCTCCTCTCTTCCCCACCCTCCAAACCCCCCTCCTCTCTTTCGCCCCCCCAAACCCCCCCTCCTCTCTTCCCCCCCAAACCCCCCCTCCTCTCTTCCCCCCCCAAACCCCCCCCTCTCTTCCCCCCGCCAAACCCCCCTCCTCTCTTCCCCCCCAAACCCCTCTCCTCTCTTCCCCCCCCAAACCCCTCTCCTCTCTATCTCTCTCCCCAAATCCCCCTCCTCTCTCTCTCCCCCCAAACCCCCCCTCTCTCCCCCCCAAACCCCCCTCCTCTCTCTCCCCCCAAACCCCCCTCTCCCCCCACCTCCCCAAAACCACCCTCTCTCCCCCCAAACCCCCCTCTCCCCCACCCCAAAACCCCCCTCTCTCCCCCCCCCAAAACCCCCTCTCTCTCCCCCACCCCCCCAAAACCCCCTCTCTCTCCCCCACCCCCCCAAAACCCCCTCTCTCCCCCCCCAAAACCCCCTCTCTCTCTCCCCCACCCCCCCAAAACCCCCTCTCTCTCCCCCACCCCCCCAAAACCCCCTCTCTCTCCCCCACCCCCCAAAACCCACCTCTCTCTCCACCCCCACCCCAAAACCCCCCTCTCTCCACCCCCACTCTCCCCCCTCTCTCCACCCCCTCTCCCCCCTCTCTCCACCCCCACTCTCTCCACCTCCTCTCCCCCCTCTCCCCACCCCCACTCCCCCTCTCCCCCCTCTCTCCACCCCCACTCTCTCCACCCCCTCTCTCCACCCCCTCTCCCCCCTCTCCCCACCCCCACTTTCCCCCTCTCTCCCCCTCTCCCCACCCCCACTCCCCCTCTCCCCCCTCTCTCCACCCCCACTCTCCCCCTCTCCCCCCTCTCTCCACCCCCACTCTCTCCACCCCCTCTCCCCCCTCTCTCCACCCCCACTCTCTCCACCCCCTCTCCCCCCCTCTCTCCACCCCCACTCTCTCCACCTCCTCTCCCCCCTCTCCCCACCCCCACTCCCCCTCTCCCCCCTCTCTCCACCCCCACTCTCTCCACCCCCTCTCCCCCCTCTCCCCACCCCCACTTTCCCCCTCTCCCCCCTCTCTCCACCCCCACTCTCCCCCTCTCCCCCCTCTCTCCACCCCCACTCTCTCCACCCCCTCTCCCCCCTCTCTCCACCCCCACTCTCTCCACCCCCTCTCCCCCCTCTCTCCACCCCCACTCTCTCCACCCCCTCTCCCCCCTCTCTCCACCCCCACTCTCTCCACCTCCTCTCCCCCCTCTCCCCACCCCCACTCCCCCTCTCCCCCCTCTCTCCACCCCCACTCTCTCCACCCCCTCTCCCCCCTCTCCCCACCCCCACTTTCCCCCTCTCCCCCCTCTCTCCACCCCCACTCTCCCCCTCTCCCCCCCACCCCCAAAACATCCTCTCTCACCCCCAGTCCCCCCTCTCTCTCCCCACCCCTCTCCT